>NW_019154147.1:2741699-3151835 GCF_002288905.1 Enhydra lutris kenyoni
TTTGGGACTAGTTTTAAGGTAATTAATAATTTATAAAATTTTCTGTCATCAGAATTTTCTAATTACATATAAAGGTATTCAAAGTTCTCTTGATAACATATGCCAGATGATTGCCTATTTTTTACTACATTTTCAAAGAAAATAGCTTTTGCCTTTATATTTCTTCCCAGTATTTTATTTGTATTTTTTAAAAATTTATTTGTGATCTTATTTTTATTACTTTATTTTGTGTTTCTTTCAACAAATAGTAGTTTCTTGCGATGATGGAGTACCTGGTATCAGAACTATGATATCTGGATAATAAAACTACGATAACTAACTGTAGTAGCTGGAAAATGAAAGAGAAAGACATGGAAGAAGGAAGGAAAAGAGGATAGAGAAAACGAGAGAACGAGAAGACACCAGGACACCATTATTTGAAGACAGGAAAGCAAAAAAGGAAGCCATTATACAAAGGGCCAAGATACCAGAGAAAAACAGAATGCTCTGAGATAATCTTACATTCAAGGTCACTTTAAGACATTTGAAATTTGAAGTGTAAGATTGTAAGGCAATATAAAGTTATAATTAGATATAGGCAATATAAAGGTACAATTTAGAACTTGTGAGAGTATCACTGGATCAGAGAAACAGATGTAAAATTTGGTACTACCACAATCTCTAGGGTTTGAAAATGCACAATGCCAAACAAAAGGCAATCACACAGAAACGAGTCTAACATTTAGCTCACAATTTCCATTTAAGGCATTTGATGATTCCTAGACTATGAGTATTCAAGGCAAGACACTGAAAAACCAAGCAAAAAAGTAGCTGTTAAGAAACTAAAAAAGATAAGTAGAATTTTCAATTTCATGGAACTAGAGAAAAGAAAATTTGACTTTAAGACTGTCAAAAAAGAGTGGCCCTAGGTAATATCCCTGAAGACTTCTGAAGTGGCTAGATTAACATGATCTGCTCATAGTTTGTTTGCTTTCCAGAAGATTGAACTATCCAGGAAAGAACATAATATCATTCAGAGCTTCTATAATTTTGCAAGCTTAATGTCCAGTAATCACTATAATGTAGACACGTATGCTAGGAAATAGAAGATAATTATTAAAATCCAAGAAGGGAAAAAAAATACACTTTAAAATCATTGGCTATCCAGATATCTCATTTATCAGACAGGAAACTTAATAAAGGAAGATATGGAGAATTTTGCCAGGACACTAGAAAATACAAAAAATGAATCAAAGAGAAAATTAAAAACTGAAACATAATTAACTGAAACAAACACTTAAATGGATAATTTAGTAACAGCTTAGATATAGGGTAATGGAGGATTTTTAAGCTAAAAGGAAAATGATGAGCAAATATCGAGGTGAAACCAACTTTGGCATTTTTTACCATTAATGCATAACATAAATCTTAATCTTTAATATGTGTTCACTTCCCATTTGGCTGAGAGTCATGTTTTTAACTTTTTAAAAGTTTTATTTAGACAGTGTTTGGAGGTTCAACCAAAATGCCCAAGTGCATCAAGCCATGAGATAAGCCATCCAGGCCAACAGATGTAGTTGAGAGTAAAGGGAATCTACAATGGATGGAAACAAAGGGAGATGATACGTATCAGTTATGGCCTTAGGACCAAATGCAGCAATCAGTGGAGGCTGTTGCTGGTCCTATTAACCCTGCCTTTTTAAGGACTCCCAGAAATTGTAACGTACAAGAATCTTAGAGAAACTGTAACAAAATAGAGTGAACTTAATGTGAGAAGCAAGTACATCTGGGTAATGCAACATTTAGGCTACTGAGGTTACTACTGATGATTTTTCTAATCACACTTAGATTCCTTTAATCGGATTGATGAGCCCAATACCCAGTTTCTATGAGTGCCAATGCCAACTGCTCACACCTGTAAAGTCTCTGGAGACTTGCTGCCTCACCAGAAGAGCCTAGAAGTTAAAACCTACTTTCCTCTAAGGGAGATCATAGCCAATGCTTGATTGGTGTAAAGGGACACAGAAGCCCTAGAAAAGCTCCACTCTCCTGCCGCAAGATATGTGTGAGGGGATTGATATACTCTGTTGTTTCATTTATGCTCCAGAGCTTCATATATGGTTAGTCTCATGCTGGATTTCACCAGAAGCTCATCTTCATTTAACTTCTTTCATTCTCTGTTCTATTTCCTCATGTTCTAAAGGGTTCTCCTTTTATTTTATTTTTTTTTAAAGATTTTATTTATTTATTTGACAGAGAGAGTGAAAGAACACAAGCAGGGGGAATAGCGGAGAGAGAGAAGCCGGCTCCCCACTGAGCAGGGAGCCCGATGTGGGGCTCAATCCCAGGACCCCTGTATCATGACCTGAGTTGAAGGCAGACACTTAATGACTGAGCCACGTAGGCGCCCCAGAATTCTCCTTTTAATCACCCACACAAGATTACCGGTCTCAAAATCTGCCTCTAGGGTATCACAATTAAGATACTGGCAAAACTGATTAAAGAAAAGTAGAGATGGCACAAAGTAATAGTACCATAAATGAAAAAGAGTACATTGCTCAATTCCAGCAACCATTATAAAGCTAGCAAGAGAATATTATGAACAACTTCATGTCAATATGTTGAAAATTTATATATTAATTTAAATATTGAAATTTAAATTTTAAATTATTTATTTAAATTTAGATAAAACTTAATCATTTAAATTAATAATTTAAATAATATTTAATAATTTATATAATAAATAATTTAATAATAATTTTAATAATAATTTAAATAACTTAAATTAATTAATTTTAATTTAGATAAATTTTAGATGGACATGTTCTTTGAAAAGAAACTTAAGAAAACAGGCACATGAAGAACAGAAATATGAATAATCCTGTGTGTGTGAAAAATTGAACTTTTTCATTGAAAGCTTTTTCACAAAGTGAGCCTCATAGTTTTATGGCTTTACAGCTGTATATGCTGGCTTCCTTCCTTTAAGGTCTTCCTTAAATGCTGTTTAAACATTTAAGGAAGACCAATATCAATTTTAGAAAAAATGGTATGAGAAAATAAAAAGATAAAAATATGATTTCAATATCAAAACCTGGTAAAGACATAATGAGAATGTATAGTAAAAGATTCACAAACCTAACTGCAAAATCCTAAACAAAATAATAATAAATTGAGGCTAGATATGTATAAAACTTATAATGTGCCACTAGGAAGATTGTTTTATTCATAAATGTAACATTATTTTCAAATTTATAAGTTAATCAATGTAATTCACCATGGTAACCAAATAAGGGTAAAAAATCGTATGATTACTCAAAAGGTGCAAGAAAATCAAAACAAACAAACAAAACCAAAAAACAAAACCCCATTCATTATACAATTATTAGAATAAATTAAAGATAGAATGTTTCTTGATCTCAATCTAATATAAGTCAGCCACTTAAAAAACCCATATATATAGCAAAGACCACACTTGATGGTGAAATATTAAAAGGTTTCCCCATGCTATTACGGATTAAAACCAGAGTGGGTACTCTCACCTCTACTCAATTCTACACTAGAGGTTCTGGCCAGTCCATTTAGGGATGAAAAGTAAATAAAAGATTTATAAATTGCAAAAGTAGAAACAAAGCCATCATTCTAAAATTGCATGCATATTTAGAATATACTGTGCTAAAATATTTACATATATACTACTAGAATTTTTAGTGATTTTAGAAAGCACTGAATAAAAGCAACATACAAATTTCTCTTTCATCTCTATATATTAGCTGCAGGCAACTAGAAAAGCAAACATTTTAGAAGTTACTATTTCCAACTAATATACAAAAAAATACCTAGAAATAAGTCTTAATGTAATATATATAAGACCTCTATATAGAAAAAGGAAAACAATAATGATAATAAATTGAGGAAAAACTAAATAAATGCTTAAAAGATGATACTTTAAATGATTTAACATTTAAATCTGTTAATAGATTTAATTAAAAACACAGATATTAAGAATTACACTGCTGTACAAATTAAAATAGCATGGAATTCCCACAATAGTAGACAGACAAGTTGTAAATTCAGAAATAAACCCACATATACATGGTTGCCTGGGGGAAGAGACAATCTTTTCAATAAGTAGTTTGGTAACAGTGGACTATCCACATAGATATTAAATAAATTGCTACATTTTTATCTTGACTTTTTAATCTATATATCATTTTTTGTTATTTTGTCTCAGGGTCTACTTTTATCAACTGTTTTATTTTTCTTCTGTTAATGATCAAATGTCCATGCTTTTTCATATATCTAGTAAATATTGTATTTTGGACATTGCGAATACTACATTGCTAAGAATCTGGATTAAGTTGTCTTCCTGTAAAGGGTGATATATTTTGGTAGACAAACAACTGATTGATGACTTGGTCTTGCAAAAGTTTCATTTTAGGTTTTGTTATGCTAGATCATCAGGTTCTGAACTTGGCACTATTAACTCATTAGGCCACATAATTCCTTGTTGGAAGAAACTGTCCTATACATTGTAAGATGTTTAGCAGTCTCCATAAACTCTATCCAATTCATGCCAATAGTATTTGCCCCCTAACTGTGACAACCAAAATGTTTCTATATATTGACACATGGTCCCCAGAGACCAAATATTCCCTAGTTGCAAACCACTGCTTTAAAGTAGCCCTTACTCTAAGACTACCACAGCCTTGTTTCTAAAGCATGGGCTTTCTGAAGTAAGTATCTTGGTGATGCCTTGGGTATTTGATGCATCCCCGTCCTACTTAGCGGCAACTCCAAATTCTCACAGCATTCCCCTACCTCTCTAAGAGTTGTTCTTTCCAAAACCACATAGAATCTCATTCTATATATATGTGACCTAATGTTTAGTCAAAAGTTCAAGGGGATGTTTCTTCTCTGCACACTTGTCTTCACTCTGGTACACTGTCTCATAAATTTCGGTCTCCTAAGCATGATCACTGCCATCTGTTTGGGCTTAACTTCTCTGTCTCACAATGGCAAAGTATCCTCCACAAAAAAATCCAGGTAATTACAGAGTTTATCTTGTATGTTTCTTAGTTTCAAGAATCAGGGGCGCCTGGGTGGCTCAGTGGGTTAAAGCCTCTGCCTTTGGCTCAGGTCATGGTCCCAGGGTTCTGGGATCGAGCCCCGCATCGGGCTCTCTGCTCCGTGGAGAGACTGCTTTCTCCTCTCTCTCTGCCTGCCTCTCTGCCTACTTGTGATCTCTGTCTGTCAAATAAATTTAAATCTTAAAAAAAAAAAAAAAAGATTTTAAAAGAATCAGAGCTCTATGCCGTCTATTGTCTTATGTCAGAAAACTGATACCTCTTGTATTTTGTTCGATTTTAAGATTATTATAACAAATTAAGTCCTGTATTTTATATTTCATCAGACTAGAACTAGAAATCTCTGATTATCTATATAGAAAAGAAAAGAAAAATGAATCCTGAGTCCTACCTCACAGCATTCACAAAAATTAGTTACTGATGAATTTTCAATATAAATATAAAAGGTAAAATAATAAAACTGGAAGAAACCTTGGAATGGGCAGATTTCTTAAATAAAACACAAAAATATGGCCATAAAGGAAAATTTCATAAACTTAACTTCATCAAAATTAAAGAGTAAATGCTAACTCAAAAGTACGAAAAGACTTCACGAATACATACGTGTATGTATATACAAATATATCACTAAGGACTTGTGGTAAAAATATATTCAGTATATAAGAAAAAAAGCCCACTCATTTAAAAAGTAGACAAAATATTTAAATAAGCACTTCATTAAAAAAATCATCCGGATGGTTCATAATCACAAGGAAAGGGGCTCAACCTAATTAGGTATTTGGAAAAAGACAAATTAAAACATTATGATATATGACTATGCCCTACTAAACTAAGTAAAATGGAAAAAAAACCACCTAATTTTGAAAAAGATATGGAACAACCAGAATACTTATATCCTATTTATGGAGATACAATAATTTAATAGTAAATTAATTATGGTTTATTAATTTAAAAATGCCATATAGTAAGAAAAAAATCACAACTTAGATATTCAATAACATGCACAAATATCACAAGAAAATAGGGGCAAACATTTCATTGATTTAAAGATGGAAAACAGGTAACTGGATGTATGTAGTAATAAAAGAAAGTATGGTTTTGAAGTACTTATCATTTGAAAAGAAATAAAAAGTAGAAGAGAGCAGGAGGAATGTATCTTGAGTGCTGGTAATATTCTGTAACTTGATCTGGATGGTCTAAATATGTTCCTTTTGCAAAAATTTACCAATCTCTGCAAATATAATTTATGCACTTTACACTAAGTATCCCTCACTTCAATAACAGACATAAAAACAAATCAAGAAACAAGAACAAAGAGCCACTGGTCAGATGCCTTTTGATAGCTCCTGGTCAGCAACTCATTCACTATGCCCCTGGTTCTCAACTCCCACTTTGATTTTAACGTTTAGAGATATCTCTTTTTTTGCTCCTAGAAAATCCATGAATTATGCATGCTGTATATTATTCAGGATTTTTTAATATTTATTAATGGAATGTTTTATCCTTGTCTGGTAGTTCACTATTTCAGGAACATAAACTGCTTGTGGGAATATAAATTGACTTAATATACTTCAAATATAGTTAGGTAGTTGCATCCAAATTCTTACGAATGTTCATTGCCTTCATTTTTTACATCTCCTTTCACCATGCCACTTTTCAGAATTTGAGATTGAGAAAATATTTGATAATGTGTCTAGATATACACATTACAAAAGCAAAACAAATTACAGCTAGCTGCAGCCTTATTAGGAAAACAAAAACAAATCCTGAAAACAACTAAAGTGTCCAACAATGGAAGATTGGTCACATAAATTAAGCTCATGAAAAATATGCTTAAAGTCAATGACTAGATAGTAAAATAATTATGTTAAGCAGTATTCAGTGACATGAATTTTCATAATACATTGTTAGGAAAGAGAGCATAGGATATCATGTATTCTATTAGTCCCATTTCATTAAAAAAAGAAATAAATAATAAAAGACATGCACAAAAAAATGGTACTTCTGGGTGTGTGCATTTGAGGAATTTCCTTGTTTATTTATGTTGCATATTTTTTACTTACAATTTTTTTTACAATGAGTTAGACACAATTCTATAAACATAAGCTAAGTCCTAATGTGTTGATTTATTTCTAAGGGAAAATAGTCTAAAAATAAATATATTAAGAGTTAGAATACAGTATGATTTTCTAACCCCAAATCCTACAGGGCTGTATGTAATATCTTAATGTCATGACTATCAAATTCAGTAAATTTGGCTACTGCCCTTTTATGACAAAAGAAATATATGGAAGAATACCAGGTGTTTCATAGTCCATGGTATTGTGTTAATATGAATAAAAATTTATGACTTCTTATTGTTTGCAATTTAAACACAGATTTCATGCTGTGTGTTTCCATTGCTTTAAATTTTCCTATTGTTTTAGAAACCTGTTAAACAACCAGTTAGTTTTGTGCAGTCTCTGCATAGCAGTGTATACTGTTTTCTTCCAAACTGTGTATATTTGAGAAACTAGTAAAGCATAAACCAAAGTGAATCATTTCAGCAAAGCCATGAGGTGGTCAAGAGGAGTTAACTGAGAGAGGTAAAAAAGTAACACAAAAAAAGATATCATTTTCTTTTAATCATCAGACTTTTACTTAAAAGAAATGTGTAAGACTGGATATTTATTTACTAACTTTATTAAATTTTTTCTTACCTAAAAGTACCATGAGGTCACAATGGGAAGAAGGGTAATTTTTTATTATTGGAATGATATATATATTTTTAAAAGTCTACTTATTTATGCACAATTATGGCTCCAGATGCCATTTTCATTTTTTTAGTGAATACAAAATAAAACTCTTTAAAATTCCCAGATTACCTTCATTTTCATGAAATATAAGAAATAGTTGTTGCTTTAAGTCAAGCATATGCAGCTACCTGTTCATCATAGTGGACTTTACTGGGGTAGGTCCTTGCATCCTACCAGAACTATTCATACAGCCTGGTCTGAAGACCATTCTCTAAATAACAAAACTAGAAGATATTTAACGTATCTTCCAACCGTAAGAATCTACAGTCTTTGGAAAAGCAGATGTATTTCATTAAGGTATATCCCTTTTGGTCTGGATATTGATACTGGTATGGTGACATAGTCCATCTCCCTCTACAAGGATGCACGGCTCTTTTTAATTTGTTCCTGTGTTGTCTACATCTGTGTTCTCCACACAGTGGACCACCCAAGGAGGAGAATTCACTAACAGGTTGCTGGGCTGGATATTTTATGGAAATCTTAGGCTGGAAATAGTTTCCTTGAACTACAAGATTCAATAAGCTTGACCATAAATTTACAGGTGGCACCAAAACTACAAAGACGTCCATTTTTAAATTTCATTATGTATGCACCAAAGCCACTCCACCCACATACAACGATTTCCAGATGCTTCATTTTTGATGATGCTTAAAATCTTTTTAAGTCATAATGATGTATACTCGTCCAAACATACATTATTTCCAACTTCCTCGTCCAATTTTGTTGTCTTAAATATAGCTATACAGAAAGAAATGAAATAAGACTGCACTGACAACATATCAAATAACCTCTTCTCGTTGTTTTCTACAGCACCGTTAAGGGTATTTAGATAAAATTAAAAGATCTGGAAGCCCCAGGAAATATTAGTGAAAGAAAGGCTCTTATTGTCAGGGCAAATTTGCTATGAACCTAAAATAGTTCTTTCCTTGAATGACTGGAATCCAGACACTGATGAGGGAATACCCTTCAAGTAGTTACCAAATTCATGAAAATTAAAAAGAATAGAATTTTACTCAAGACATCCAAAAAGCAATATTTTCGTTGCAACAAGCCTAGATGAGAATAGTCAATATCCTGAGAAAGAAATCATGATACTCTACTAGCCAAGACTTCATTCAACTTTCATCCAGAACAGCCAACCTAAGAAAATGATAAATAAATACAATTTATCTTTTCTTAGAAGGCCAGGAAATGAAGGAATTTGCTGTTTAATTTTTTCCCTAATTTCTCAAACTGAGTTTGAATTTAGTTTTAAAAGACACAGTTTAAAAGTTTGTCAATTTCTTAATAGCTTCTCATTTGGGAAATATTCTTGCATCTAGTAACAATCCCTACCATACACATATAGCAGATATTAAAGTCAGGCTAATCTCTGATTCTGTAATCATGTTACATTTAATCAAATGTCCCTAATATTTATGAAAAATCAGGTCTAATTCTCATTCACAACAATCGTATCTCCTACATGTTGTGGAAACATGTAAAGAAGTTAATGCACTTGGACTTTTTAGCCCAGAGCATCCAAATGACTGACAGAAGTGCTCACCCCAAATACAAAAGAGCTAGAGTCAGAGCAGAGATTTACTTCATTGTTATTCATACAACACACACGCAGGCATTAAAAAATTAGGAAGTATTCACAGATGACTTCCTAGGAGCAGATGTACCACTTACATAATTCTTTTACGCACCATGCAGCATCACAGACATTAGCTCATAAATCTGATCGGCTGTTCGGTGTTCCATGGACTCTGTGCTCCTAACAAACGTACTTGACCTGGAGAAACCAGAGTGGTCCTTTTTATGGTTCACATTATTCTAATGTTGTGGCAGTCAAAATCTTTGCAAGCCGGAGCTTCCACATTTTTGTGATTTATAATGTTGACTTTGTATGTCAAAATTCCTTAAAGAAAAATTGTGTTTAAGGGTTTATTCCCAGATAGCTTGGGAAAAGAAAATAATTTGGTGTTTGAAAGTAAACCTTCTGATGCTCCTTTTTATCTATCGCCAGTGCTATTTTTGTAGAAGTTGTTATATTTTCCAGTGTTTATATAAGACAGATAATACAATTTTCAGTTTTCCTCTCTCTTTTCTCCTCAACACGAAAACATTTCTATGCAGAGACCAGGGTTTTAGGCATAGAGCAGTGGCTAGGAATTTAGAGGCTTAGAAACTCCAGACTCAATGCTGTGGTTGTGAGATGTTCCTCAAATTACTTAGCTTCTGTGTGACTCGGTCTCTATCTTTAAATTTGGAATGATGATGCTCGTTCTTGTATCCTTTCCCCAAATCTGCTAAGGGCTAAGTAGGGTTAAAATGTTTGGGAAATACAGTTGCTGCATAAATCAAGATATGGTATTTTGGAATAATTATTATAGCACATCAACTTATCATTGACAGCTAATAAATCATTTAGCACGTTATAACAAAAACTACTAATTATGCTAAGTGAACAGTGTCCTGATATATTCTGCACTTTGTTCTTGGTAACTCATTTAACATGGAGAGTCTCTCTTTCTTACCATTCAGTGCTTTGCCAGCATTTTCTTTAATCTTATCAGATCTCTTTGATTTAATTGAGAAGTAATTCTAGAAGAATGTCATTTTTCTTGCATCTCTTCAACAAAGTAATATAATTAAGATTATGCAAAACAGAGAAGATTCCCAGAGTGCCAGGCAAGAGTGAAGGCATGTGAAATCCCAAAATTAGGAATTGCTGTAGTCAACATAAATAATTGACATTTAGGTGACCTAATTAAAATGAATTACATCTCTGTAGGGGAAAGTTATGATTTCAAACATGGGATATTCTTTAGAACTAATAAACAAAAATATCTGAGAGAGTTGTGCTTCATATTTTCTACAAAAACCATGGAAAAATGGGTTTTATTCCTGACAAAATAATATTCAGTAAGTGGGAAAATCATGAAAATTAGAAAATACATCAGAAACAATATTTTTGACTACTGTTAAAGCAAAATAGCATAGCAGTTAAGTGGTACAATGCTAGACCCAGACAATATAGTCTTAGATCATGTCTCTACAAATTCCTTAATCTCTCTGCTCAGTGTTATTGTCTATTACATGGGGAACTTATGGGGCTTTTATGATGATTAAATAATTTAATAAATAGTGCGTGTCTTGAAGCGTACCTAAAATACAGTGAGATTTTGATAAATCCCCAATTTGGGGTCATTTTCATTTTTTATATGTCCAAATATTCTAATGATAGAAGGAAAACTAGAAATATTATAAAAACAAAACTGGCAACTTATTTTAATATCTCACTTTGTTTACTTTCAGAATTCTTTAAGGAAAAACACATTTTTACAAATGAATATGACACTCTCACTGCAGAAGGACTTTATTAACTCTTTTTCTCATGAAGCAATAATTTTTCTTTACAAATTCCCTCAAACATGCAGAAGGGTGCTCTCATTTGGGAAATGTATCAGTTATGCTCTAATGCTCTAACAGCTTTGAATTTTGCTCATTGTGTCAAATCACCTTTGATAAAGAAATAGGATTATAGATGTTGACACCATAGGAAAAAAGTACCTTCAAACTCTTTTTATAAGGAATTTGGTCCACTTACATTAATGGAACAATATCTACAGTGTCTCCTGATAAGTGAATGTTCTTGAAGCAAAGAATCTGCTGGTAAAATTTTGTTAACATTTTTTCAAAATCTTATTTCAGATGCCTATACCGAAAAGACTTTTGTGTGATATCTTTCTACAAAATGATGAATTAAAATGATCATCTTTTGAAATCTTACCTGTGGGGCATTTCAAAATATTTCTTTCTCTTGCTGAAAGTAGGTTTTTGGTGTTTTGTTTTTGTTTTTGTTTTTTTGATGAAAATGTACCAAAGTCAACACTCTATTGCAAAATGTAAGATGTAAACCAGATTATCCTCAACAAAGCAACAGATCTCTACAGCATTGGATTAAGAACAATGATTGCAAAATTACACTGCCTGAGCACAAAACCCAGTGCCGATTATTAGCTGTTAAGAAGTGGTAATGTCTCTCTGCCTCAATTTCTCCATCCATAAAATGGGGAACATAGTTACATTTGCTGAATGGAATTCTTGTAGAGATTAATGAGATGACACATGTGAAACATTTGGGATAGTTCATGGCACATAAGTGCTCAAAACTTTCCCTTTGTTGTCATGAGTATATGTATTTTCTGGTCAGTAGCATATATGTGTTTTACATATTTTTAGGGAATCACTCCACCAATGCAACAAGTTGTTAATTTTAGGAGCATAATCATTGCATAGCATTACCTTAACTATACATTTGGAAGCATTGGTATAAAAAAGTTTTGTTTTTTTTTAAACCTATCTGTATTAACTATATTTATCCACAATAAATACATTGTTAATACAAGATTATAGAAGGTAAGCAAATATCCAGAACAAATGGATAACAAAATATTATATCTTCAGGTTATATTTAAAGGTTAAAGTTTCCCTCCTTTCTTTTTTACTAGAATGTGTTTATTGTTTGAAAGGTACAACCAAGTGAAGGAGAAATGAGTGGGGCATGAATGAAGGAAATTTATGTTTCCCAAAAACCAAAGTCATTGTCCAATCAGAGCAGACAGCTTAAATATGAAACACTATTCTACGTGCTACAAACATTATTTAAAATTCTCTCAACAATCCTCTGTAATGAAGAAGAACAATCATAAAAATTCAGATATAAAGAGAAAATGCAATTTTTTTGATAATTAATTGTGTGAACTCTAACCACCTGGTTAGCATGAAAAACTAAGTAAATGCCCAATTTAAATTTAATTTCATTTGATCATATAAACAGCTGCTGCAGGGCCTGGTCTCTAGCTGAGATAAAGTTCTCCAGTCTTTCAGAGAGCCCTCTCTTCCTGTATTTTCTCTCACATGAGGTATCTGAGAAGGAGTGTGTAGGTGACTTGACTTTGTACTTAAAGAGGGTGGAAGAATGCCTTGACTTTGTGCTGGTCACTGGGTCTACATCAGTTATTGTCAACTGGGTTCTGGGGCAATGCTTCCTGTTCACTGTTGGCTATTGAGGCTTCTATCTCTAGCTAGAGTATGCATGGTCCTTTATTTGGGACTGGGCAACACTTCTAAACTAACATAACCCCCACCCCCCTCAGCTATTGATTACAGGCTCATTGGCCTTCTTTTATGCCCATGCCATTTGGTCCACCTAACCTCTACTTTAGGATGACTTGCAATCATCTGGCAAACCCACTGGCTTTCCAATGAGCGTGTACCCCACTCATGAACTGAGAGGCTGGGAAAGCCAACAAGATCCTCCCCCAGCCTGCTTACAATATACTACTCTTAACTAGATTGGGTTGCTTGTGATATTACAGGTTCCTTCTAGAATCCCAAGGGGAGAATGGAGAGAATCTTTCCATGATAGATGATAGATGTACCCCTCAATTTATCTAATGTACATTCTCACAAGGCCCAAGGAAAGGAGACTAAGACTACACTGACCTCTTTTATTCTCTTATGGTCTCTCTCCCCTCCTTCTTTTCCTCCTTTCCATAATCCTTCAGGACTGAGAGCTTCTAGTTTACCTTTCCCACATCATATGCTTTGTATACCATAGAACAACAAACCTTATGGCTTGTTATTGAAAGCAGAAAAGCCAGGGCACCTAGGTGGCTAAGACGTTTGAGCATCTGACAACTCTTGATATGAGCTCAAGTCATGATTTCCCAGTTGTAGGATGGAACCCTGTGTCAGGCTCTGTGCTCATTGTGGAGTCTGGTTCAGATTCTCTCCCTCTTCCTCCCACTCACTCTTTATCTCTCTCTCTCTCAAATAAATAAATAAAATCTAAAGATAATAGTAATAATAATAAACACAAAAAACAAACAAAAAATCCATTTTCTCTGTACTTTGGTAGAACACCATGACCTAGGTCTCCTCCAGGTTTGGTGAAGGCATGCATAGAAGAGAGTGAATAAGTGGAAGGCTTTGCTAAAGGAATATGGCAAATCTGTCTCCACAAAGCCTGGAGCTCAAGCATATTGTTGTGTTCAGGGCTAAAATACTCATCTCCTGCTTAATACTGAGAAGCTGAAATAAAATATGACCTTAAAAGTTAAATTAATTTCTGACAAAAAGTTATCCCTTTTACACTTGTAATGTATTTTATTAATCCCAGAAAACTGAGGCACAAAGGAGCTAAATAAGTTGCACAAGTCAAATTCCCACTCCTAACTGCACCCGATATCTCATTTGCCTTCATTAATAAGATTTTGACACCTTGGCTGAGCGCTTAGCTCTCCTTCTTTTTCAGAAATCTGTACCCCGCAGCCTTGTACAACATGTTTGCCTATAAAAACATATCACTTCTCCTGATGATCTGATGAACATTCATCATAATTTTCTATACATGTGATATAAAATATAATCTTAAAAAATCATTTAAGTGCATTATATCTCCATTGTCTCCAACTGAGTTTGAGAGTCCAACTGAGTCAAATTAAAATTGTACCTAATGCTACAATGTCTAAGGACAAAAATATCCCAGGGAACATAGAAAATAACACTTTAAAATAACTCTTGCAGTTCAAATTTATTCCATCAACAAATATTTCTTGAATACCTTTTGTACTGGTCATAGTTTAGGCACTGGACTGCTGCTCTGAATAAAACAATTTTCCTCTTAGACGGAGGTCTGTATATGCTCCAAAAGGACCCCACCCCATGGGAAGGAGATAGATATTAACATATTAACAAATAAATAGGTAGTATTTGAAGTAGGGGTAAGTGCTCTGGGGAAAAATAAACAGGAGTGATTGGGTGCCTATTGTATATAAAGTGTCAGCCAAGAACTTTCTATAAAATGACATTTAAGCAAAGGCATGAAGGAAGCAAGAGATTAGGAATCCAAGTCTCTAGGGAAAGTTCATTTAGGCACAGAGAGTAACAAGGGCCCATTCCTAAGAAGGACATACGATGGATGTGTTCAGGGAAGAAGGTAGGTGCTATTGTGGCTGGGACAAGGGCCACCAGGGGAAGAATAGGGGCAGATGAGGGCAGGGGCATGGGAAACAGAAGATGTAAGGCTTTTAGACACCTTGTCTCTCATTCTGTGAAAGGTGCAATACCTCTAGGAAGTTCTGAGAGGAATGTCATCATCTAAGCTGCTAGGCAGAGACAAGATGGTGGGAGAGCAGTAGTGACATCAGGAAATGGTCTTAGGAGACCATTGGCATAGCCCAAGAGAAAGATGATGACTCATGTTGCTGAGGCAAGCCCCAGGGTTGTATAAGGGAAAGCCATTGAGGAGACAGAAGAATCTATTAAAAGGCATTTTCTGTAATTATTTTTCACCAAACACTTAATGGATATACATTTTTAAAAATGTGTTTGCTTTTTTCCCCTTGAGAAAATCATTTTTATTTAATATAGTGTATGGATTAAGATCTCCGGTTAGCAACTCAGCCAAAGGTTTAAATGACTCCTGGATCATTTCCTATCTATTTCACCTTGGACAAGGTATTCTGTTTTCTCTGAAATTTGGTTTCCTTATCTGCAAATTGGCATTAGTAATGAATAGAGTTTTTGAAAAGATTAAATGTGACAATGCATATAAAGTCATATAGAAAATGTTTGATGAATTTTAGCTCTTATTACTCTCCCTTATTTTTAGAAATTTGGAAAATATGGCCCTATAAAGAAAATAAAAATGACCAGCAAGGATGCCACCCAGACAAATATCTTATGACTCCATTAATTTATTAGCATGACCTTACTGTAAACAAAGTTAATATTTTTTATAGGTTTCAAAGTCACTTTGGTAATCGAGTTTTTGCAATCAATTTCTGTATATGTTGATTAATTACCACACATACACATGTACGCTCACACAGATACAAACATACACAGAAACACATAAACATATGTAGAGTAAGTGGCAAAAAAGGGATCGATTTGCCATGCCAGAGAAGCTTTGCCTTGTTCCAAAAAAAAAATGTTCAAAGTGAATAGAGATTCAATGTAGACACAGCCTAGGCTAAATAAAATACAAAAATGAATTCTTCTCAAGGTGCTATTCATTCAAACAGAGGATTTGAAATTCGATCAAATGCCAATGCGAAGGCATATAATGCTTGAATGACATTAATTAGTTGAATATTGAGCCGGGGAGCAAGAGAGACTCACCCACTGAACATGTACATAAGATTTTCCTATCAAGGAGAATCTTGATATCTTTACCACAGAAAAATATCTGGAGCGGCTTCCTTCTCTTATTTACATTCTGGTTCCTATTAACATTTTCCTGAGAAAGAATTTCATGCAAATACAAGCCTTCCAACTTAATAGCAAACTGATAATAAAAGCGAGCACTTTCTTTTGTGAGTGAATGCCTTTAAAAAGCATCTGAACCATGAAAGTATTTAAGAGACTATGATTTTAACCAGACTCTGTTTTAAGACATCAACTAAAAAGTAGGATTTCAAATTTCTCCTTATATACTTAATTCTAGGGAACTTAATAGTTTCTAGCTTAACACCACTATTTGACAAATACTAAATTCACTTTTCTTAAGCTTTCACCAATTCTTTTATTGGCTTTATCTGTTTTCAACATTTTTGGTTTTTTTTTTTTTTTTTCATTTTCCTGTTTCTGTAATTTAGAATCATGAAATCATATTCTGATTTCATCTTTTCCCCCAAAGTGAATATTATGATTCTGACCAATCTAACATCTTTGAGAACACAAGCCTCTTAGGCTTTTCAAACTAAAACCACTCCAAATAAATTCATCTTGACCACTTAAACAAGTGCAGAAGCAGTTTCAATATTTTTGGATATAATAATCTTTTTTTCTACACTAACCATGTATTTACTTCAAAAGTTCAATGGCAGTTGTTCACAAGAAATTATACCATTAAAGCTTCTTTCTTACATATGTTGTACTCTATCACTTAACAAACTCATCCTTTTTTGAGCTTCGGAAATCTATCACAGACACATCAGCAGCAGGCTAGTAGAAAATCAGTATAGCCGTGTAAGCTGGGAAATAAACTGGCAATTCAAAGATCATGATCTCTAATACCTTCTTGACTATTAACTTATCATCTGACCTTCTGCTAGTCATTTACCCTCCCATAGCCTCCTTTCTGAAGTTTATAAAAATGGTAATGACAACATTGTGGTTACCACCCTAAGGGATTGAATAGGGAAAAAACTGTATAGCATCTGTAAAATACCTTGCTGGCCATAAAATGCTATATAAATGCCTGATAATAATACAGTTACAGAGCCCCATGGTTTAATATAACACTGGTTTTTTTTCTGGTAAACAAAGTACTAGGCTAGGGTCAAATAGGAGAGTATGCAAAGCTCCTGCTCGTCATTAAAAGAGTTTGTTTGTTTGTTTGTTTGTTTGAATTGATTTTATGGCCTGGTGGGTAGGGGATCAAATGCATAGAGCAAGCCAGTCATCACGGAGCACTCCACAAAGGATAGTCCAAGCAGGCAGAAATCGGAAGCTGGAAGGCATTCATTCACAGTCCCAAGGGTGTACTCCTTGTTAAATGATTTTCTGTGTGTGTGGGTTTTGTGTAACAGCACTGTCTTCTGGTAAACCACAGAAAGCAGAGGAAATGTTTTTTGACATAGTTTTTGTGGCCCCTATTTGAATACGTTCATTATGCCATTTTCCCTTTGAAATTCTAATAGCATTTACTTAAAACTAGCATCACTTATTTCAAAGAATCTTTCCCAAATTATGAAATTACGCAGGAATTTAATTACATCGAGATGTTGTCCAATATCATTTATGTAACATCCAGAAATATCTTAATCGTTTTCCAGCTTTTCCTCATTTTGCTCCTTAGGTGAAAAATAAGAAGAAAAGATAGATCTCATCACTTCTCACAGAAGGGCTTTGGTCTTGATCTCCAAATCATTTGCTAACTTGTTATTTAATACTTTAAAAACAAAACAAAAAAAGCATGGGATGCCTGGCTGACTCAGTTAGTAGAGCATGAGACTGTTGATCTCGGGTCGTGAGTTCAAGCCCTGCGTTGGATGTGGAGCTTACTTGAAAAGTAAATAAATAAATAAAAGTATAAGCCACCTGAACGTGAACAAGTCCTGATTCAGGAGAGAAAGACACACTAAGTCAGCTACCATATAAAGAAAATTTAATATGCTTTATATAGTCTGTAGTAAGTAATTAGAGTATTTTTACTGCAACCAGTGCTCCTAGGGCCTTCACTAGATTAAGACACAGCTCCATCTTTTGACTTATTAGCTGTATATCCCAGAGCACTCACTAAACTTTCTAACCCACCAGTTTCTTCATTTATTCGACAAAGATTCACTGAGACGCATTATAGACTATGCATTCTCCTGGGCATTAGAGATTCAGTGAACAGTACAATAAAAGTCCCTGCCCTCACGACGCTTTTATTCAAGTACACACAGGAAATGATTCATGTCTTGCCCATCTCAGAGTGCCATGGTAACATAAATGTGAAAATTTCTGTGAAAATGCTTTTTAAATTATTAAGTACCACAGGGATATGTCATTTCCAAGATTATGGTAATTGTTATTAATATTACCAAGTGTTAGATACAAAGTCAGGTTTTGAAAGATACATAGAATATTTCTGGCATGAGTGGAGGTAGGGCAAAAAAATGAGGCATTCAGAAACGTAATGAGCCAAAGACAGACTTTGTGCCATTACTGGGTTTTTCTCAGGGTGACTAACAGTTTTCTGTCTGTCTGGTTTGTAAAACACAAATGCAAAGAATTTGAGGTTGTGAGAAATTAATTTGAGAGAGTGAAATCAATAAGCTGGTGGACTAAGAAATCCCAGCCCATATTCCCCAACTGAAACATCCATTTAACAACCTTCCATGGGAGAAAACACCTTCATCAGAGCTCCAGAGTCCAGCTGAGGGGTTCCAGCATTCTAGTGCAACACAAAATCCCAGAACAGCCACACTGAAGAGAAAGAACATTTCCACTTTATCTGCATTATCCCTACCTACCCCCAAACCAGCAACACTCAGAGCTGGGAGATTACCCCTCGTCCGTGACTTCTCCCACAGAGAAAAGGAAGAGAAAAACGAGCCTATGGCTTCCCCAGAGTTTTGGGATGCTGCCTGAGAGGCCCACTTCAGTCTCCCGTCACCCAGACCACTGAGGGAATCTGCATGACTGAGTCTTTTGGGAGAACCTAAGGAAAGGGGTAGGGACTCATAGCACCCGGTACGTAGATCTCAACAACAGCCTGTCCATGGACGCCACCAGCCAGCCCAGGTGGCTGCACCCAGGTGCCTGATCCCCACTGAAGAACCACAGGTGGTGCTTGCACCTGGATCTCATCAGCTGGCAATGATGTCAGCAGCCAGCTCAACTTTGTGGGATTGAGAGAAAACACACAACCCTGATACTGCTTCCTCAGGTGGGACAGAGAGTAGAGGAAATTTCCCCTCTCGCCCTGGCATCTCTGTACACTGCCCCAGGGAAAGGGGGCAGGTGGCACTTGGCAAGCACTGTAGGGTAGTGGAAAGGTGCACAACTTAAGACATCCCCTTCAGGAGGGAGGAGGAGAAGCTCAGCATCTCAGGGCATTGCCCTGGGAAAGAGAGCAGGAGGAATCTCAGTATCTGGTATGACTATGCAGAGTTAAAAGTAAACACACAATCCTAAATCCCCACCCCAAACAAACACACACACACACACAAAATGAGAGGAGTAGAGTCTACACATCTGTAGAAAAGGTTTGAAAGATCTCGAAAATATCTACACAACCAGATTGCCGAAGGTCTCTATCTCCCAAACCTAGTACGTAAAGACCATTTCTTCAAGTATGCAGACACCAATGTGAAGCTACAGGGTACAGGAAGAATCCGAGAAACATGACACCCACCAAAGGAACAAAATAAAGCTCCAAAAACTGACCACAGAAATGGAGATCTATACATTGTCTGGAAAAAAAAAAAAAAAAAGAAAGAAAAAAAAGTAATTGTCTTAAAGAAGTTCAGTGAGCAACAAGAGACAGAGGCGATTAAATGAAATTAAAAAGAAAAAACAATATGTGGATGAAAGAGAAGTTAAACAAATAGAAATTATTTTATTTATTTATTTATTTAGAAAGCATGAGTATGGGGAGGGAAAGAGGGGTTGGGGAGAGAGAATCTCAGACTTCACACTGAGTGATGAGCCCAATGCAGGACTCGATCTCATGACCCTGAGATCATGAGCTGAGTCAAAATCAAGAGACAAAGGCTTACCAACTGAGGCACCCCAGAAATTATTTTTGAAAAGAACCAAATGAATTCTGTAGCAAGAAAAATGACTAAACTGAAAAAGTCAATAGAGAGCACGAATAGGGATGATCAAATAAAAGAAAACATCAAATCACTCAAAGATAAATCATTTGAAATTATCCAATTAGAGTAATGAAAAGAAAAAAATAAGTAAAAGGAGTAGGGGAAAGCCTACAGGACTATGGGATACCATGAAGTGAACCAAACCTCACTTTCAATAATATTCAGAGATGTTTAAGCAGAAAATCAATAAGGAAACAGCAAATTTGAAAAATATTATAGACCAAACACACCTAACAGACATATATGGAACATTCCATCCCAAAACAGCAGAATACACATTCTTCTCAAGTGTACATAGAACATTCTCCAAGAAAGATCACATATTAGGTCACAAAAACAACAAATTTAAGAAGATTGAAATAATCTGAAGTAGTTTTTCAACTACAATTGAAGAAATTAGAAATCAATAATGTAAGGAAAATGAGAAAATGTGCAAGTACATGGGAATTAAACAATACACTCTTTTTTAAAAACTGAGTCAAAGAAAAAATCAAAAGGTAATTAGAAAACACATCTTACGATAAACAAAAATGAAAATATAACATACCAAAATTTGGGGGATACAATGAAGTAGAACTGAGAATTTAGTTTTGGAAATTATGGGGTTGAGATGCCAAGGATCTCAGGGGATATGAGAAAAGGACTCAGCTGAGAAATTAGGGCTAAAGGCAGAAATGTGGGTTTTATCATCATCAATAAGGTATTAATAGGACTTAATAGGGTTACCCAAGGCAACATGGAGATTGCCAAGAGAAGAGTTTCAAGGATGAAATGTGTGACAAGGATGATTTGAGCAATCATGTATTAATTTAATCTCCCCTTGTCCTGAACACTAAGTTTTCCTTTTGTACTCCATGTTCCTCCCCACTCGGCACAATTGTTCTGCTTCAGAGAAGAGAATGCACTTGAGTATCTAAAGGGCTACTGGCGGCAGGGGTGGGGGTGGTAAAAAGGAAAGGTATCAGCTCCCTTCTAATTGTGTGGGTAATCACGCCTCTGCTCTCTCCTTCTCTTTCTTCCCAGTCTGAAGTTGCAGAAAACAGCTGTGAAATGATACATAGCAATCATTTTGTGTTGGGCAGAAATAAGTCTATTTTGACTGTCAAAGAAGTGAGGAAATGAAGAAGAAAAACATAATAAAAGTATACAAATACAATCTGTGCACACAATCTTGGGGGAAAAGTGATATTAATCATTTATGTGTTCATTCCTCCTCTCATTCATTAAACAAATCTGTACTGAGAACCTACCTTCTGCTAAGCACTTAATACAGTGGAGAACACAGGAAAAGATAAAGCTTGATTCTGGCCCTTGGGGAATTTACAGTTAGAAGAGGTGTTCATATTGGATTGTTCTCCTAAATATTTCAAATTTGAAAGAAAGAACAAGCTAAGGACTTTGGTAACAGAAAGCTGAGAAGAGAAAATCGTGCTTTCAAATATTTTGGTCTATATTTATTCTAACCATAAAATAAAAAAATATATCAAAATAATTTACTCAGTGTGTATGAAAGAATTTCTGTTTAAATAGCATTAATGTCAAGGGTTGGTTGGTTGGTCTGTTGGTTGGTTGTTCGGATGAAACTTCTTAGTTTCAATCAAATAAACTCTTAATCAAGTCCCCTAAGACAAGATACTCAACCCATTTCCAAAAAGCTAGATCTTTTTTCCTTCACTCTGACCGAAAAGTATACAGTTTTTTCTTTTTTTTTTTTCCTTATGGTGTTATTTTGAATCAAGTAATCCATAACAAATGACCATTGCTGATTTATATATGTATTTTTTTAAATTCTGAGCTTTAGATCTTTTATCTGTGAATGCTTCTTCCAGCATCCTAGATTATGGTTTCAAACTCTGCCTTTAAATAAAAGCATCTCTTTCCTTTCTGTCCTCTAGCATCTCTTAAAAAGAAATCAGTTTGAAGTCTCATGATACTTAATTTCTCATTAATTTTCAATACTATAAGCATATGTGTATGATACTCAAACTCACAGTATTCAACTGAACTCGTAATAAATCCTTTATACTGGTCACACTTAAAAAAATAATCACAAGCCTTAGAAATGTCTGCATAGTCATTTACATATCATTTAATCATTGTTTTCAATTTTCTGGGATTTTCTAACCTTTTCATCCTTATGTCCTTCTCCTTTCAGCTCTTCATGAAGTTTTATCACCTGCAGATGAAGCAATTTAATTTTTTTCCACCTTGCTCATTTTAATATTCACAAGTTTGCCAGATTCTAGAAATCCATAATAACGCACCAAACATTCAAGCTGAGCACACTCTTCTGCTTTAGCAAAACTAAACATTTGCCAATTTCAGGATAGTTAAAACCCATTGTTTTCCATATGATCAGGGAAAAGCAGGTGTAAGTGAAATATTTTACTCAAAAGAGAACTGAAGGACATAACAAGGTGTAATAATTCCATGTATAATTATATATCAGACGTATCCATTCAGAGTGTAAATATGCCCTTTCCTTGGCCAAAACATCATTAAAGAAAATATAAAGCACACAAAATACTGTCAGCCCTCGTTGTTGCAATAATATGAACACAAACAAGAAAACAAAATTTAAAAACAAGCATAATTTTCAACTGCCATTGTTGAAACTGTCCATCTGAGCTCTGCATGCTGGGAGATCAATTTCAATATTAAAAGAATACTGTAAACAAAGGCTAAATGTCAACTCTTAAGCCATTTCTTTTTTATGTCTTTCTGTTGCAGTTGTAAATTCTGTCACTCTAAAAGCAGATGATTCATTGCAATTGTGAGGCCATTTTCATCTGAACAATCAACCGTAATGATGTATTGTGAATAATACAGTTGAAAATTTTTCTGTTGAAAATTCTTAGCAAGATATTTTTGCCATGTCCCAGGCTTCAAAGGGATTGAACTGTAGTGCCGATTATACTACTTTTCTGTAAACTCTCTTCAGGGGTGGAGACTACTTGAGCATCACCATGCTTGGGCTCTACAAATCAGCACAAAACACAGTCCCCTCCCCTTTTTATGGGAATTATAGTGTAAGTGTCTTCTAAAAGTGTGTTCTAAAAGTGACTGTCTTTATATTGGGTGAAGTTGGTCCTTTGGAGAGGGACATCCAGTTGGATAGAGGTCCACAGTTGAAGCACATGCCAGATTTATGTCTGAAGTTTTTGTGGGAGAACAGCTCTCAAAGAGTAGTTTCAAAACAGTATAAACATTCTGTACTAAGTGTCAGTAAATCTGACTTTTGGTCTCAGCTTTGTTGGCATCTAGTTGTGTGACCTTTCATATGTCGTATCCTTTCTGAATTTCTTTTTTCACCTGGTTGAATGAGACTGGTCCAGTGGTTCTCAAACTTGGCTGGACATTACGAGTCATTGAAAAGTTTTTAAAAAATACAGATGCCCCCAGTCTTCCCCAGACAAGTGAAATCAAGATTTCTAAAGGTGGAGCTGAGGCATTAGTATTTTCTTAAGGTTTCCCCATGTGATTATAATATATATGTGATTATAGTATGTGATTATAATATGCACTTCCAACTCTAAAATGCTCTGACATTTTATAAAACTTTCCATTTGAGAACCTAAGCATGTGTTTCAAATGAGTTCTGGGAAGAGAATTTCCAGTGTTAGGTGTTGGTGTTTGTTCTATCAGTTGCATTCATAACGTAGGCTGACAAGAAAAAGGGTGGGGGGAAACCAAGAAAAAAAATTAACAGGGAAGGTAGACAGGCCATGCAAACGAGAGCTCAATTACAGAAGAGCTGTCTCCAGGAGACCAAAGTCATGCTCTTTAACATTCTAAGTGATTGGTTTGTGCAGTGAACCAAATCTGAGCAGTTCCAATGTTTGAAAATGTAATGACTTAAATAGAAATACTAATATACCCTTCAAGGTCACGGAACGGTTCCTTGGCCTTAGGAAACATGTAACATCTGTGAGCTGGTGTAGGTCAATTTGACGGACCCCTTATAACCTTAAGATGCGTCTTGCTCTTTCCTCTGCATTAAAATATGTTAATACCAGCTTTGGAATCAAATTGATTCATTTTTTTAAAATCTGCCTTTTTTAAACTTCCTTTTCATTTGCAGAATTACCAAGAAGTTGTTCAAAATTACCATATTTTCTAACTCTGAATAAAATTAAGCAAAAGACTGAAGTACGAAAAGGTCATCAAAACAAAAGACTATAAAAGAAATCTGAGAATAGCTATACATTGCTAATGATAGCCTGAAATTTAATTTAAAGTGAGTCCTGAAAATGTGTTATGGTTAAGAATTGAGTTTCTATCCTCAGCCACACACTTAAAGAATTTTCTGTGTAGGCTATCACTAACCAAATTAGTGAAAGGGGAAGGGAGCAGGAAAAATCAGTAAAAATTTGCTTGTCTAGAGTGCTTTAATCTTTTCACTTAGAAGGATGGACTTTGGAATATGTTTTTTATGTGTGTGTGTGTACATATATGTATATATTTATGTATATGTATATATATATTATGTGTGTGTACACACACAACACACATATATATATAAAACAAGTTGTACATGAAATGTGGTCAATACTGCACCTAAAACACAAAGTCTACAATGGATTATAGATCTACAAGGAAAACATTGATCAGAACTAACAAAGTAAACATTAATCCAATTCCTGGCAATTGCTGCTAAATTATGGTCATACCCACCATTTCAGGCCCAACACTTCTTTTTCTAAAAGCAAATATTCTGCAAATCCACTTAGCTTCCAAGCCATATATCTATGATCAACTATAATTTTAAATAAGTAATAAAATAAATATATAACAATGGAATAAATATGTTGATATGCATTCATAATTACACCATATTCCTTACATACTCAACTTAATTATAATGAGTAAGTTGAGATCATGGAAAACAAGACGAGAAGTCATCCCTTACAAGAAGTTCAGGAAAAATGGAAAAGCAAAGATAAAGCAAAGACAAAGGACTCTGAATGAATGACAGATCCATCTTATCTGTTTAAGGTAACAGATAAATGGGAAAAAAATTAATGGACACATAGAAATATGCCAAGGTAAATTATGGTCTATTATTAATGTTAAAAAAATGAAAAAGTATGATCTTCTTGTGAATAAGCTGGGCTACTTATGATCTTGTGAATAAGCTGGGCTACTTAAAAGTGTACTTTCGAAACAATCCACTATGTAATGCCATATATGATGTAGGTCCAGTGAAGTGCCACCGGAAACATATTTGTTATCATGGAGGCAACCACACGTCTTAGGATGCATTCAGTCTCTGCTACTCAAAAATTCTTGAAGACAGTATCCTTCCTTAGGGAAAGAGTACTTGAAGACAGACTAGATATATACATTATAATGAAAGAGGCTGTATCAAAATTGTGAGGTAAATCTCTGGAACAATTTCAGAGTAAGACTGAAAAAAATCTTATAAAAAATCTAAATAAATTGAATATATACTTTTCATGATGTAAATTTCTTAACTTTGCATGAAAATACATTCTTAAATATAAGTAGTTTCAAAAGAACTTTCAGCAGTGTGGCTCCATTAATTTGATAGTAATTGGTTCTATATTTTTAAAAGAATACTTACATCCCATCTCTTATATTTTAGCAAACAGTTTTGCTGATTTTGCTGAAACTACACTATTAACCTGAAATCCTCCTCAAATTCATGTGTTGTCAAAAAGAAGAAAAAGCCATTGGTAATTTAACTTATTTTTAAAGGCATGGATATGAAAGTCTTAACTTTCATATGAAAGAATCTAAATCCTTTCATAATTAGACGAATTAAATTGTGCTTTGGTCTAAAAGTTGTGTTTTTAGCTCAATTACCTCTTTTTGCATATCTTGGCTATCTTGTACCACAATCTCTTCAAATGGATTAATCACCCAATCTGGTATTATGTAAGACATGCAGAACGTTAAATCAAACCAGTATATCTTATTTATTAGTAAAAGTGAGAGCAATCTATTCACAATTAATATCTTTAATATCTAAAGGTTTGCAAAGATAGACACTTTGAAAATTCTCAGTAGCAAGTCCATTTTTAAATAGTTTAATTTTGTTGATGAATCCCATGATTATCTACTTCATTTTAATAAAATTGGTCTAGTTCTGTCATAACTTAACGTAACCAAGTACATATGAAAAATAAGTCACATCCATTCACAGTATCTCAATCTTGATGTTTATCTTTCTGCTAGTAGAATTTTTGAAATAAAATAATAAAGACAGAATCTGTCTTCAAGTATATTCTTTGAGAACCATCTTACTTTTTCTGTCTAGGGTGAGATACTCAATCTCTTATTAATGTACATTCTGTGTGAAATCAATCACTTGAAGATTTATTATTAATTTTGTTATTAACACTGTTAAAAACAGTCATTGATTTGCGGAGCTTTTCATAAAAATTCTTGGGGACTACGTGTAGTTCATGAATAATGAAATGGATTGCTCAAACACCTGGTGCACTTTTTAAGTTAGCTAGAAACCCAAAGAGCAACAAAAACCCAGAGCTGGCATTCCCATATGTAGCAGAAGCAAGGATCTCAAAAAACGGAATATATTTTTCCATAAAATAATTTTAGGAGTTTCAAATATTGACAAGCCCTTCACATTTATAATCAATAATTTTAAAACAACATTTCCTCTATGACTTTTTCATTCCATATGAACCTTTCAAATGCAGGCGGTAAAGCCTCATTATCCAAAGAAGGTTTCATCCACTTGTAATGAAAATTCATTTTTTTTTATTTATTTGACATTTATTTATTTTATTTATTTATTTGACAGAGAGAGATCACAAGCAGTCAGACAGGCAGGCAGAGAGAGAGGAGGAAGCAGGCTCCCAGGACCCTGAGACCACGACCTGAGCCGAAGGCAGCGGCTTAACCCACTGAGCCACCCAGGCGCCCCTGAAAATTCATTTTGACCACAGTTCATTTCACAGCTAATTTTTGACATCTTTTGCCATCTCATCGATTATTCTTCAACAGTATCTCTGCTCAGCAGAAGAGAAAAATTATTTCACTTGGATTTCTTTGGTCAGCACACCAAAAACATCTCGTATTCCTGGAAAAATTAATTTTTCCTCACTACCGTGAAGGTTACCATTTGTGATCATATATGCACATGTGTGAAGCAAGAGGAAATTATACTTTTAAGGAAGAAATTTTTAAATCATTCCAGAGACCGTGTAAGATTTTTAAAACTTTTCCTTTCAATGCTGGAAATAAATATGCCTGCTAACTTAGTCAACTTCCTTCTTTATAAAATGTTTATATAATTTTAACAGGCTGATTTCTACATTGGAAAGTAATGTGTGGATAGAGCTCACATTGGTTCACCCTGGTAGGTGATCGTTTGCAGGCCAATCTACAATACCCAATTTCAAACTGGTATTTAATATTTTAAAATAAATTAAATAAATATATTACTGTATGTAGAATTACTGGGAATGGAACAGCTACATGCCAATGGATATAGATGTTAGATATTGTTCCAAGCATTGAAGCATCTGGCCTCCTAGTGCTTCCTCTAAATTTGGGTATCATTCCTCAATCATTGCGACAATAAAAATTACCCACTAATTTAAAAAAAAAAAAAACCTTTAGGGTGTGATATCATTTTTGTTGGGAATCAATGCCCTGGACCTGTTTACCAAAAGTGATACTTTCTACAGACATTTTGTTTTCAAGCACATCACTCTCCAAATACTACCTTATATATGTTCGGGCTACTCCTCTGGTATTCTAAATTTAGAGAAAAAAAAAATCTCATCTGATTGTTATCTCAAATCCCCTGATCGCATCATCTTTACTCTTTCTATCATCCTCTCATGCCTCACCTTCTGTGTCTAGTCAAGTTATATTCTGTGACCCATCGAAACCACTCAATTCTATTGTGACACTCTCTAGTTAAAGCCAGCTCTCCACACAACCAGAATGGCCTCAGCTTAAATGTTTGCTTGCAAATCTTAAGAAGAACCTCAGGCTCTTTGGTACGTCTACTAAATTTTTGTAGTCTATCCATTCTTATTTTTTTAGATCATTGTCTTCTTTTTTACCAACAACTAATCCTGCATGTCAGTCCTCACACTTACTTGACTACTTTGCCTCTGCTTTCACTGAAACAAAGGAAGAGACAAGAAGAGAGTTTCAGGGGTGCTTGGATGGTGCAGTTTGTTAAATGTCCAGCTTAGGTCTGATCTCAGAGTGGTGAATTCAAGCCCTGTGTCAGAGGGCTCAGTGTGGAGCTCCACACTCAGTGTGGAGTCAGCTTGGGTTTCTCTCTCCCTCTGCCCCTCCCCTCCCCTCCCCCTAAAATAAATAAATCTTTAAAAAAAGGAGAAGAGGGGTGCCTGGGTGGCTCAGTGGTTTAAAGCCTCTGCCTTCAACTCAGGTCATGATCTCAGAGTCCTGGGATCAAGACCTGCATAGAGCTCTCTGCTCAGCAGGGAGCCTGCCTCCTCCCCCCGCCCCGCCTGCCTCTCTGCCTACTTGTGATTTCTGACTGTCAAATAAATAAATAAAATCTTTAAAAAAATAAAAAATTAAAAAAAAAAAAAAGAAGAAGAGAAATTCAACATTCCTCCAGCAGAGACTCTCCCCACCTTGTAAGAGGTGCCCTGCCTTCTTTGCCTCCTACCAACCCTGAGAACTGTAGTGCTTGGACTCCATCTATTCTTACTACGTGAGAACTTTGTTCCCTCTATCATTCTTACATTCTGCTTATTAATTGTTACATCTAAATCATTTTTATCAGCATTCTAACGAACTATAAAAAGTCATGTCTTTTCCTAAACAAATAAAATCTCTTAATCCCATTTCCTCTCTAGTTTGGGCCCCATTTCTCTGTTCTTATTTAGTTCTTATTTACAGTATTTATTTATTTATTTATTTTTAACAAAGTTTTAAATAACCTCATTATTAACTCTGTCGGGCAAAGTGCAAAATATATGGACTTTGGTGCCACTCATTAGCAATAAGATCTGTCTTGAACAGATAAAGTTATAGAACTACTAATTCTATACTAGCCTTTCTGAATCTTTTTTTTTCTTCTTTCTTTCTATCTTTCTTTTTTTTTCTTTCTTTCTATCTACCTTTCTCTCTTTCTGCCTTTCTTTCTCTTTGTTTTCTTTTCTTTTCTTTCTTTCTTTTCTTCTTTTCTTTGCCTTTCCTTTCTTTTCTTTTCACAATTTTTGTCTTCTCTTCCCTCATGGTCCATTCTTTTTTCTCTTGAGACCACTTCAACCAGCCTTTTTCAACCTGCCATAGAAGCTGATCTTATTAAACTAAAGAAAATCTCTGTATTGCCATATTAAATCTTCACTTCTCATTTCTCAGCTTCCTTGATCTATCAGCTATTGATATAGTTGACTAGTCTCTCTTGAAACTCTGTTTTCACTTTGCTTCTCTCTGGGTTATTTTCATATCTTCTTGGCTTCCTGTACAGGATGTTCCTCATCTTCCCAAGCTCTAAATATTGGAAACCCTAGGCCAATCCTGGGCCTTCCTCCCTCTATACCCTAAGTAATTTCGTCTAGTCCTGTGTCTTTAAATGCCACTTATAATGCTGTTAGAGGATTTCTTCTCCTTTAGTGCCCACGGTTCTTGGTCACTCTGCTTCAAAGAATGAAGAGGTAAATCTGACGAAGAGTGGTGGCAGCAAAGCAAAGTTTATTGAGCGATGGTAAAGTTTATTGAAGGACAGTACAAAGCTCCTGAAGAGGGAGGGGACCTGAGAGTTGCCACCTCTGGTTGCCACCAGAGTTTCTAATTCTGGGGTTTTTTTGGGGGAGCTTGTTGGCTGGGCTGTTCACATAGGAAAGGGTGGAGGGCTCCTTCCAGGGTAGTGTAAAATCTTTTGGAGGGTCAGTGGGGTGGGGTATGTGTGTGCAGGGAGGCCCTTGTCCCTCCTGCTTTTCTCCCAACTATCCTTCATCAATGCTACTTATTCCTTCCCATTTAGGAATCCTCTCCAGATTTCACTCCCAAACTCTAACCAATTGTCTATTTGACTGCTCAATTTGGATGACTAATAAACATCTCTAATTTAACATGTGCAGAACTTTCCCTGCCCAAAGAACTGTATCTCCAGTTTTCCCTGTCTTAGCAATGACAACGCCGTTCTTTCAGTTGCTATGGCTAAAATATTAGAGTCGTTCCTGCCTTCTCTATTTCTTTTCTGCCTCACATCCATATCATTAGAAAATGCTTTTGGCTCTAATCGCAAATACATATTCAAACGGAATCACCTTTTATCACCTCTAAGCATGTCATTTATCTCATAAAACTTAAAATCTCTGCATCCACATTAGTTCACTTTACCTGCATAAGAAAACTTTTTAAAACTTAGTGGCTTAAGTAACAGTCATTTATTATTACTTAAAATCTACAGTCACCTGGGAAGAAGTTCTGCTGATCTGAGCATGGTTCAGCTGAGCTCAGCTGGACTCACCAACATCTCTGGAGCCTCAGCTGGGACAAATGAGTGGACCAACCTCTGGTGATTTCTCGTCTTCTAGCAAGCTAACCAGGGCTTGTGTTGGCCGCTGGCAAGGTTCTAAGAGAACAGAACCATGGAAGACCTATTACAGTCTAGGCATGGAAATAAAAAAATCATACAATGTAAGTTTGCTGCATTCTATTTGTTAAAATAAGTCACAAAATCCACCTAGGTTCACTGTGATGAGGGAGCAGAAGACAAGCTGAAGATAAAACGCAAGCTGACACCCTGCAACCTCTTCCCACCACTGCCCCCACCCCCACACTCCTGGGGGGGCATAGGTGAAATTCTTCCTGGGAGCTCTCTGCTATCTTATCGTTAATGCCTTGCTAGAGGGGAAAAAACAGCTTTAACATGACAATGGAAAAGCCTCCAGTATCTTGTAAGTCTTTTAGCATATGAAAGTTCTTTTGAAAACCGCCCTTTTCCTTACTTTCCTGAACCCCTTAGTATATTACCAGCCATCCTTCAAAGTCCCCATGCCCCAGCTCTTTCTGTCCAGGGGTCCTGTCCCTGTCCTTTAATAAACCATTTTGCACCAAAGAGTTTTCAAGAATTCTTTCTTGGTCTTTTGCTCCAGACCTCACCCACCAAGCCTCACCTATATTGCAAAACCCCATCAGTTGTGAGGAGGGACTATAAAGTCACACTACAAAGGCATATGGACGCTTGGAGAGGAATGATTCCTACATTTTGGCATTCAATCTTACACACCATTTCATTCAGAATAAAATCCAAGATATCCGAACTTTCACCAACAAAGGCCTATCCTGGCCACTCCCTACTTTTCCAACCTTATCTATTAGCTTTCTCTTCTTTGCTCATTACATTCCAGCTAGAGCCCCCCATCTTAGAATCTTTTTGCCTGTGGCCTTATCTCAGTCTGGAATGTTCCTCTCCCAAATCTGCTTTGTTTTCTCCATCTGTATTTATGGCTCTCGTCTTCAACTAGAGAGAAGTACCCTGATTCAACTATTCAAAAAGTCACCCACAATCTCTCTACCCACTAAATGTGCTTTATCATTCTTGATAACATCTATTATTTATTTGGTTTTAGTTTATTGTTTGTCTTTCCTAGAGGAATATCAGCCTCATGAGAGCAGGGGTTTGTATGTTTTATGTATATCTCATCCCCGATAACTAGGCCAGCACTGTTCAATAAAATGCAGTAAAAGGCACATGTGTCATTTTAAATTTTCTAGTAACCACATGAAAAAAGGTAAAAAGAAGTAGGTAAAATTGATTTAAATAATATTTTTTTATTTAACCCAATATGCCCCAAATATCATTTCAATAAGAAATCAATTTTAACAAGTATTAAGATATTTGGTTTCATATTATTTAAAAAAAATAACCTGCCTTTTAAATCTGGTATATATTTTACCTTTATACACATCTCAAGACAGATAAGTGCTCAATAGCCACATGTAGTTAGTGGCTACCATTTCAGACAGCAGAATCCAACTCATTGTTAGTGGTCCATAAATGTTAGTCCTTGTTTTAACTCAGGCAGTCTAAGGACACGTAGGCCAAATTAAATTGAAGGAAAGCCCTGTGGCAAAACTGAACTACTAGCTCTATAGCTTTATCCATTTAAGGCAGGTCTTACTACTTTCTTCACTCCTTTATCACATTGTCCCTGAAGGTTTTAAATAAAGTATGTTTCGCCAGCTTTATCTCAATGTTCTTGAATGCTTTACTCTCTCACTACTTTTTTTGATCTCACTGCTCTTAACTCTTTGAAGTGAAGAGTAAAACATCATGACCACCAAGATAAAGACAGTAGATAAACAAGAAGGAAAAAAAAATCCACAACACAAAATACCTCAAGTCAATGCTCATCCTTACTTCTTTGTTCACAGAAGTAATAATTTTTCTCAGCATTCCAGTTAGTTATTTTGGCCAGATGTTTGAAAAAATCAATACCTGATCTTCTTCCCCTTCTCCTCTATACTGTAGGATTCTTTTAGCCAAAAACTCTGTCATGGATCTCTATACTGACACCAGCAACTATGGAACTCACGGGTCCCCTGACTCTAGGCAATTACACCTGCAGTTCATTTTGCCTGGAAAGCTTCCCTTCCCTCTCTCCATCTAGCTTCATCCTTCAGATGTCAGATTAAATAACACCTCCTCCGAGAGATCTAAATTAGACCATCCTCCCTATTACACATGTTCATAGCCCTCACTTTCCTCATAGCATTTACCATGATTGTAAATACATAATCATTTGAGTAATTATACTTGAAGCACAGAATCATTCCACATCCCTGGTATACAGTATAGTTACTGACACAAAGCAGATGCCCAAAAACACTGAGTAATGAATGTAATACCTGAATGAATATGGTTTTTGGATACATGGACTAGGAAAATTCAAAACTGGAAAATATTGTTAATGCCAACTGATTCCCAAATTCTGCACTTAAGATAACAATCCTGATAGTGACGTTGGAAAATTCTGTGAACGAATAAATGAGCGAGTGAATGGATGAATGAGTGGATAGTGTGTGTTTATACGCACTATCGGTGTATAGTGTGTGTTTATATGATGTGTGTGTTTATACACACACGCACAAGGGTGCACACACACACAGGTGAATGTGTTAAACTAATTTGGTTGCTTATTTGTACTTGAAAAGTTTACCAACTTTTGAGAGTAAGTATAGTATAAGTGGGGGAAATGCCATAGGTGCAGGGTGTCATGGGAAAAGCTGAGCAGATGGCCAGAGGATCTGGCCATGCTTCATTATTAAGCAATTGTGTAACCTTCAGGCACCCTAGACCTTAAGATCATTTTTTGTAAAATGACTTAACTGGGTTTGATCTCGATAAGACCCTATTTTGCCAATTTTGAAAAGCACTTTCCCCCCATATTTTAACCTCTCCAAAATCAAGATGCATCTTACAATCAATGACATGTTACGTCCCTGTCAAGTGCGGTCGTGAGTGACATAAGAAAATCTTAAGATTTTCTCTTCATACTCCTGGGAGGATCAAGAAAGCACTGATGTCAAACATTTTAGATTCACTGAATAGAGGGACTCTGATCCATACAATTCTGTGATTCTAAGTTATTTTACTACCCAGTTCCCAACATTTTCAAATAAAAAATAAACATTTATAAAATGGTGTTTCTTGTGTGAGTCACCGATGTGATCCCTGTAAATCATTGGGTAGGTCAGGGTGTTTAGGCTTGAAACTGACACAGAAATCTTTACAGTATGTTTTCATACGTGGCTAACTGAAATGCCACTCAAACATACATATTCACCTGAAGACATTCTTTTCTGGTTGAGGAAGTAGTTCTCAACCTAGAATTCTCCAAAAAAGAAGCTTCATTTCCCCACTCAGTACAAACAGAACACACACTGTGAAAACCTAGAAATAAATGCGTTGCTACTTTTCATATCTTTTCACGCCATGGTAGATTTTTATTTTTTATGAATCTATTCAAACCAGTATTTATTCAAACCACTATTTGTTTATTTATTCAAACCACTGTTATCTCTTGGTAAATAAACACTATATATATTGGGCTTCGCCTCCCCCTTGGAAGCATTTGGGAGACCTTCCACAGCTGTATCATTTCTTTTTAAATTACTTTGTGTTTCAACATTCTGCACATAGTCATCTCAGTTAATTATCCTAGGGAACTCTCTAGAAGGAAAAAAAAAAAGGTGGAAATATACATTCACCCAAGCCCACGATTTTCTAGACTCATCTATATATGCCACCTCCCACAACCACAAAGACTTTCTTCTTTGAGTTTGTTATTGCTTTGTCTTTAATAGTTAATGTTTTTCTCTAAGCGATATTGAATTCCTCTTCTTGAGTTAAAAATAGCCCAATTTTTAATCTTTCCCTCTCTTCCTGGCTTCAGTTTGTTTTTAAACATATTGATTTAATGTCAAATCTTCACTTAAAACTGGCTTTGCTAATTTTTGTGATGCAACTACTGTTACTCGAGCAGAGGTGTTTGCACTTCACGCCAACTGCAGGCAGCATGAGCTCTGGCTTGTGCATTAGGGAGAACAGCTGATGGATTACAAATTCTGCATTTCACCAACAGAAATGAATTTGAATCCATCAATTTTATTCCCTTATGCCCAATTTAGGAAGTTCAGTTTATGCAGATCTGTCAAAATATTACATTAAACACCTAGATGAATGAGTTAAATTAATTTAATTTTGCAGTTTGCCTTGATTGGGTTAGGCTAGTTCTATGCACAAAGCAGAAACTCCCAGGGAAATTGAGCCTAGTCAGGGAAGGGATCATAGCAGTGGCCGCTGTACTCAGCTGAATGGTCAGACAAAGTGTTAGAAATCAGTGACAGGGGAAGGGAGGTGCCTAGACTCTCCTTGTGACACCCATGCCTGTCTTTTACTTAACACCTATCTGATGTTCCCCCAAAGAAAGTAACCACAGCAGTGAATAAAATTAAGATGAAAAAAGGCCACTGCGCTTGCAATGCAGAGCAGATCAGTCCGGGCAACCAAAATGAAAGAGAAAAGGGAACAATAATCCTGCTGTGTGGTTATATAGCACCTTTCATCGAAACAATGTGAGAATTCTCTCTTTTCGCAGGCCAGCTCCCTAGAGGGCTTTGAAAGCAATTCAGGAGGGAAATAAAAGGATTGCAGAACAGATTTCAGGCTTGAATGATAAAATGGACATTCTGCAAGACAGATTTTACTGAATTGATAACTGGATGATTGAGGCTGTCACACATAAATAAATTGAAAAGGAGTAAAATCAAAAAGAAAGAAGAAAATTTTGAAAGGACATAAAAGTACAAAGAAAACCTGATGACCTTGAAAGAAGGTCAGAGAACCAGCCTCTATATTCAGAGACAGTCAAGACGATTCAAACCTGAAAACATTGGGGGCTCCTGGCAGGTATGATCAGTACTAAAATATGAGACCCATACATTTCCAAAACAGTGTAGCGCTAACACTGCACAGTTGGCAAGGGTTAAGCAGTGATCAAATCATGGAATAAGTAAGTTGATTTCAGCAACAGTCACCCTAAAATCCAGTTTTCTTTTTTTCTTTCTTTCTCTCTTTCTTTTTCTTTCTTTTCCTTCCTTCCTCTCTCCCTTCCTTCCTTCCTTCCTCTTTCTTTCTTCCTTCCTTTCTTTCTTTTCTTTTCTTTTCCTTTTCTTTTATGGAAGGATGAGCCTCTGGAAGGATCACTATGGAGTGAACCATCATGCTAAAATCCAGGCTTCTGCTGGAGTTTTTCCCAGGTGTCCCATAGTTAGCCCTATGCTGAGCTCCACAAGATATGCCTCACCTGGCCTATATCTCATTCTGTATAGCATAATGGAAAGGTACCAACCTGGCCAGCTCTGTGGATCACAACCTAGACCTTGAAGGAGGATGGCGTATCGGCTATGCCAAGATAATCCTGAAAAAGAAGGCTTTCCACTGGAGGTTCTCTCCCCTCCTGCTCTCAGAAAATGTCCATCCGACTCACTCTCTACCGCTACAAGTACTGGTAGATTGTTTTAATAACAACACTGTTGTTTTAAGGACAATTGGAGAGGAAGAGGAGTTGCAAGATGCTGGGTGAGAACTCCAAGCAGATGCTTACTATGGGCAAGAAGAAGTGCCCTGTCTTATATGTCTCTTTGTGACCACAGGTCTTGGGCTGCCTTCTTCCTAGAGGAGCTGGCCACTTTCCTTCTGGTGCCCAAGGAGATTCTGGAGAGGCATTTTTGCAAGGTGGGACAGCTTTCCTAGGAGACAAGCTATATGCCCCTTCCCTGTTGGCAAAGACACCTGTGAGAAACAATGCAATAGTGTCTACAAGTAAATATAAAATAGACTTTCAGAACTCTTATAACATTGGTTTCTCCCATTCTTCTGCAAATTAAAAAATCAATGGATCAAAAAAGCTATGTTACATTTGTTGCCATTAATAGTATGCTGTTTCACCTTAAAGCTGAGACTGATCTTCACACTGAGGAAGAACCATGACAAATTTCTAAATCTGGTTTCTATTTAGCACTATCTGATACAAAGTAATGATTTGTTAGTGCCAGTGATATCTTATACTTTTCTTATAAATGTGTTCTAGTTCTATGAGCATTACCTAAAACTGGATTTCTTTTTGTGATTAGAATATGGAAACTTATGAAATAATAAATGTATATCCGTGTGTGTGTGTGTGTGTGTGTGTGTGCACATGTGTGTACATGTGTAGGTTTGTACTTGGGGTTGAAAACAGGCACAGAGGTTGTCATTCTGCAATTGAAACATACAGTTTCTCAAGAATAATGAAATGATGATATTGCAGTGAACCATTTACAACAAAATTTTAGGGTTGATTACAGCAAGTAATATGTGGCTCAAGTGAAAAAACATGATACTTAGAAAAAGAAAGTCAGACTACAGTGGGAAAATGCTGAGCATAACACAAAAAGAGACTTAGCTCAAAGTTTAACTCTACCAGTGACCTTGGTTATCATTCTTAGCTTCTGTAGCTCTATCTTTATCCCAGAAATGTAGATATCAATACCCACCCACCTAGACTAATGGGAAAATTAAAAATTATATAAATATAAGGCCTTCACACAGCAGGCATTCAATACATTGTAACTACTGTTATTATTGAGAAGCAGCACAATGTAGAATAAAGAGTAGGTGGTTTCAAAAGAAAGGACCTGATTTGAAGTCCAGTTCCGTATTGATTAGCTGGATAATTCTGGGGAAAATACTTAACAGCGATGAACCTCTGTTGCTTTACATGTCAAATAGGCATAATAATAACATTTCATAGGATTGTTGTAAGTAATAAATAAGATGAAATAATACAAGTGCTTCCCTGGGAATATAGTAGCAGCTCAAAGAATGTTAAGTCCCTTGGTCCCCCTGCCATGCGGCCCAACAGATCTACTTCTGCATAGGTTTGTTCTTCAACAATAAAAATGAAAAGCATTTCTAACTGGATACCCAGAGAGTCTTCCTATAGCTATTCTTAGAATACCCATAGTATGCAAACAGAATGTCCAATTACACAGAAAGTAGATTTAGTGAATAGTAGCTTCCAGATCACTAGGAAAATGTCTATCCCTTTTCTCATTCTTTTCTCTTTCTGCCTACTCGTTTGTTCACTTTCCTCCAAACTGATAAAGCATCTGCTACATTGAAGACATGAGCAAGAAGCTGGAGTTGAAGGGAAGGGAAAAACCTTTATCCAATTAACGTGTGCTCCCCTTAAGGAAAGACCCTTCACTAACAGTATTGCCCGTCCCTGCTTCATAAAGCCTCTATTTTGTTGGCTTCTCTGCCAAGAATTCCCTGTTACTCTCCTTTCATCCATTTACTGCACTCTATCGCCCTGGCCCAATACTGTGTTAAGCCAAACACTGATACCAAAAGGGAGAGGGCCGGTGCAGTGGGATGTGTGCCCAGAGATCTTTGGAGCCCTTCTCTTGAGACTCTCCCAACAGTCTGGCTGGGGTAGAACAAAATTTCACTAGCAGCTGCAACAGTAGGTCACGGCCCTGTGAGAATGTGACATCTCACTCTTTCATTCAGAATGCTTCTCGGCTCTCCGCTTCTCTTAGATTTTAGTTTGCCTGCCTCCGGGACTCAGATGCTTTCATAGAATTGACGCAAACCCTTGGGAAATTTATTTGTCCTCTGATATCATTCGTGCTAATGCTTCCCTCCATTAGCTCAGATAATCAAGAGTTGACTATACATAGAACTGTGGGGGATTACAAAAGCACTTATAATCTAATGAGAGAGAGTGGAGAAATACTGAAGGAATTTTTAAAAAGAGAGAGAACAGAAAGAAGGCCACAAACACATACATAAATCAAACTTATAATGCCCTAATAAAACACAAGAAATAAAGGGGATATGTTGTGGAATAACTGGAATAAATGCCACCAAGACTGGGGCAGTGCCCCACTGCCACCAAGGGAGAGCAAGCCAGATATGATGTAAGTGGGCCAGGATTTAGGAGAGGCTCTGTGGCATTTGAGGGAAGGAGGTCAGGTGGATGTCATTCTAGTTGATTCCGATCCCTCTGAAATTAGTTCCTTACTTAAGAAAAAAAAAAGAAAAATGGTCTTATACTATAACTCATCTTGAGTCTACAAAAATCAAGGTAGAAGACAGGGCCCGTTGTCAATATCACTAGTAGCTCATAATCTGTATTATGGGCCCTTATATCTAGGAAGTTAAAGTTCCCAGCCTGCATATGCAGATCCGTACCATGTTGGTAATGTGGGTCCCTGGAAATGCCAGATTGGCCCCCCACTGTTCTTGTTTGATTAAACCTCATCAATATGTACTGTTACTAAGGGGAAGAAATCTCAGGCTCACCGATATTGTGAAAGAGAAGGTATTTGGTAAATCTCAGTATCCCACTTAATATTTCTTGTTTTTTACGTAACAGGATAGGGCATTAGAGTGGTTCATTGCAAATTAAGATAATGGTGCCCTCTACAGCAGTGGTTATATGACCATAGAATCGGCATAATGTCCAGATTCTAGATGAATTTTTATGATAAGCAACTCCATAAATACTATTTTCTCCTTCCCCAGTTATGGACAGCAACTGGTTTATGTTCACTGTGATGGTTGCAAAGCACACCTTTGGAACACCTTTGGATATTGCCAAAAAAGTATGCTCTGCCTCTCACCAAGATTTAGTAAAGCAAACAATGCCTAATGCCTGACAAGCAGGTCCGTCACTATAGCACGTCCTTCTAATTACTGGAATAACAGGGAGGTGGTGAAGGCCTATATATGGTTGAGAATCATTTGCAACAAAACCAAAGCACCACCATCAACTGTTAAAATCTAGTGATTCACTAAACAGAATGAATATATTCACATAAGGTTAAAAAAAAAAAAAAAAGCCGCTGGTCCTAGTTGAGGCATTCCACCTGCCAAAAGGAGGCACAAAAATTAAGATATCTGGATATAGGAATGTACACCTCTGGAAATTCTATGAGTCCTCATATCAGAGCATGAAAAAGAAAATTAATTTCTAGGAGAAATTAATTCCGCAGTCATATTTTCTCCAAGATGGTTTAGGAAAATCCTTTCATAATCAACCTTATTAGGCAAAAGATAGCATCAGTGTAAGAGGAGTAGGGCGATCTACCTAGATTATCATGGGGAATTCATTATATTTTTCCATACACATGAATACGTTCTCCTTAAGTAAGAGAAGGAGAATAGAATATTCCTTCTGTACCCTAGTCTCTGAATAAATTTGAAATGATGGGAAGATCCAGAGGCTTCAACCCAGAGAAAAAATGTGTTTATGTAGCATATTCTATTATATAAGAACTGGTTGGAGATAAAGATGGCAGAGTAGGTGGAGATAATTACAGAGGATTTGGCAAATACAGACTGGGTGGCAAAGACAGAGCAAAGAGATATGAGTCTTGTACTCAGAAACTTGCTACAAAAGGAGCATAATCCTTTAGCACACTACCCTAGGAGACCAGACACTGTTGTGATGGAGAGGGAACTTTGTGTTGGTCATTTTGATCCTGTTGGCAGTGATCTCTGGACAGTGGCCTTGATTGTAGTTATCAACAGGAGATCTATGATGACCTCCATACCCACTGACCATCTCTTAGAACATGTCCACTTAAGGAAGGTTGAGCACAGACACTTGAGCAACTGCTTTGATGGGAAGTGAGTAAATAACTACAATGTTGTCCACTGAGACAGTAAAATACATTAGCACACACTTCAACAGCCTCAAGAGCTGAAAGATAAACCATGCTAGGTCTGGAAATAAAACACCGGAGGCTCTCAAAGCACAGAATGTACCAAGACAGTTGTTTTCCTGCAATTTTTTTTTTCCACTAAGTCTGGATTTCTTTTTAGTTTTTAAAAGAATACTGGTATTCTTTTAGAATACCATAGAGTTGCATGGTAATTAATAGCAATTTTTTGTGTTCATATTGTTTTAAATTATTAAACTTTGATTTTGAGATAATTGTTGAGTCACATGCAGCTGGAAGAAATGATGCAGAGAGATATGTGCACCGTATACTCACTCTCCCTCAATGGTAACATCTTGCAAAACTATATAAAGCATCAAAACCAAGATATTGACATTGATACAGTGAAAATACAGAACATTTCCATTAACAAAAGGATCCCCCATCCCTTCATAACCACATCCACCACACTTCCCCATCTCTTGTCTCTAGCCCTTGTTCTCCAATTCAGTAATTTCATCCTTTCAAGAATATTACATGGATGAAATTATATAGCATGGAAACTTTGGGGATTGGCTTTTTTTTTTTCATTCAGTGTAATACTCTGGGAATTCGTCCAGGTTGATACATGTATAAGTATTGTTCCTTTTTATTTCTGAGTAGTATTCCATGGTATGGAAGTACTTCAGTGGGTTTAATCATTTAACCATTCAACCATAGAAAGACATCTAGATTCTTTCAATTTTTGACTATCACTAATACTATTTCAATGAATATCTGTGTATAGGTTTTGGTGTGAACATACATTTTTCTTTCTGTGGAGTAAATACCCAAGATTTAAAATACTAAGTAATATGACAATTGCATACCAGGTTTAATAAGAAGCTGCCAAACTGTTTTCCAGACTGGCTATGCCATTTCATATTCCCACCAGCAATATATGAGTGATCCAGTTTTTTGTATCCTCATCAGTATTTTTATTTTAGCCATTCTGATAGGTGTATAGTAATATTTTGTTATTGTTTTAACTTGCCTTCTCTAGTAATTAGATAGTTTCTTAACTACTGAGTTTTCAGAATTCTTTATATATTCTAGATACTGATCCTTTGTCTAGTATATAGTTTACACATATTTTTTCCCAGCTTACCTTTACATCTTTTAACAGGTTCTTTTATTGAGCAAAATTTTTTAAATTTAATGACATCCAATTTGTCACTTTTTCATATAGTGCATAATGCTTTTGATATCACCTCTAAGAATTCCTTATCTAGTCCCAAATTCCAAAGCTTTTCCATCCCTTTACTTTCAACTTACCTATACCATTGTATTTGAGGTATTTTGTAGGTAACATATAGCTGAATTTTTTTCTCCCACACTGCCATCCTCTTTTAGTTTATACATTTAGACCATTTACAGTTAAGGTAATTATTGATATGTTACATAAGTCTGGCATTTTGTTATTTGTTTTATGTTTATAGTCTCTGTTTCTCAGTCCTCTGTTCTCTTTTCTTATTTTTTCATGAGTTATTTTAACATTCCTTTACAATTCCATCTCAATTTCTTTCTGTCTAGTATCATTGAGTTTTGAATCTTCTTAGTGGTTGCTTTCAGTATTACAACATACATATATAACATTGCAGTGTACTACAATTGATATTTTACCAAATTCAATGGAGTGTACTTACTTTCATTTAAGTTCCATTAACCTCCCTTTTAAAAATATAATTATCTTATTATTTTCCTTTATATACGTTGAGCAACACAGTAGTCAGTGTTAAAATATTTTGTTTAAGCCACCAAATATGATTTAAGAAACTCATGAGAAATAAGGTATTTATCTTATTGGGGTATTTATTGGGGTATTTTACCCCAATTTTTATGCATTCCAATGTTTTTCTTTTTTTCCTTTCTGAAGTCAAAGCCTTCTTCTCTTAAAATTTTCTTACCGTTTAGAGAACTTTCACTAGCCATTGTTTAAAGGTAAATTTGCTAGCAAGTAATTCTCTTACCTTCCCTTCATTTGAAAATGTCTTGATTTCTTTTTTATCTCTGGAAGATGTCTCAGTGGATATTGAATTTGCTGTTGACACTTCTCTTTGACTATTTGAAAAAATCATGTCACTTGCCTTCAGCCTCGATAGTTTCAGAAGAGATATCAGCTGTTATTTGAATTGGTGTTCCCCTAAAGTTAATTTATCATTTCTTCAAGACTGTTTTCCAGATTTTTTGTATTAGTTTTCAGAAGTTTAATTATGTTGCATCTGTGTTTGACTTTTTGAGTTATCCTATTTGAGGTTCACTAAGCTTCCTAACTATAAATTTATATATTTCACAAAATTTGGAAGCTTTCAACCTTTATTTTATCAAATGCTTTTTCAGTACAGTTTTTTTCAGTATAATTGCCTTCCCCCTCTCCTTCGGGGACTCTAATGATAGGAATGGTAACTATTTTTTCTAATGAAAACTAGATACTCTTTACTAGTTTACTGAATTAAAAAAATTGAAGATCCTGCATTTTTAAAACATCCTTTTACATAAAGTAGAATTTCTAATTGACAGATTTGGAAATCAATCTGAACTGGACAAACTATGGATTCAACATGCAGATGAGAATTTCTCATACCATGACCTCAACACGGATTTGACACCCACTCTCCAAAGAATCCTATAAAAAATGTTTTCAGAGCCCCTTTGAAATTGCAATCCTGCAGCAAAAGCACAAGAAAACAACTGACTGCTCACCTATTATTTCAAATATAGATGAAAAGTCAACAGGCATATTTTTGTGCAAATTTTAAAAACATCCTAAGTTCAGATATCAAATCTGGACAGCACTGTCCCTTCCCTTCATGTCCAAAGCTGTACTTGGTGTGGTAGTCTATGAAAGCGGGCCTCCTTCGGTGTCGAGTTGACATGGAAATAAAGGCCCTTGCACAGTACTGACTGGGGTTACTGCTCTATCACCATTACTGCTTGAAGGCTCTGTGCCCCAGGCATCATGAAAGACAGAGTTTCTACTAATCCTTTTGTTGTGGGTGTGAAGATAGCACTGTTGTTAGCACTGTTGTGGGATTGGGAAGAGAGCACTCTTCTTCACTGCCATTTCCTTTCCTCTCCCTGGGGCAGAGGCACTCACTTATGGCAACAGATGGAGGGGAAGGAGGTAGCACTTTTTCCAGAAGACCGACTAGAGGGCACTGTGTTGTGGCAGCTGCCACCCCCATCACCCGTGGGCCTTGGAACTTCCCACAGAGCAAAGGGACTCTGCCTGCAATGAGTTCTGCTGGGGAGGTGGGTGGAGGAATGCTAACTTTTCGTTATTTTCCTATATGTCCCTGGCACATTGTTAATTTTTTTTTGGTCCGTTTTCTCTCTATCCAAGTTGTATCAATCCTATTGATCAGTCTTCAGGTACACTAATTCTGTCTTCTAGTAAGCCCGTTTAGCATGGTTTTAATTTTGGTTACTATATTTTCAGTTCAGCAGTTTCCATTTGGTTCCTTTTTTATTTTATTTTTTTAAGATTTTATTTATTTATTTACTTATCTGACAGACAGAGATCACAAGTAGGCAGAGAGGTAGGCAGGGAGAGAGGGAGAAGCAGGCTCCCTGCTGAGCAGAGAGCCCGATGCAGAGCTCTTTCCAAGGACACTGGAATCACAACCTGAGCCGAAGGCAGAGGCCTTAACTCACTGAGCCACCCAGGCACCCCTGGTTCCTTTTTCATAACTTCATTTCTTTGCTGAGATTTTCTACTTTTTAAATTTATTTCAAGAAAATAGCTATTTCCTTGTAGAAGCATTTTGGTTTTAATTTTGTTTGTTTGAGAGAGAGAAGGAGGCAGAGAGAGGGGAAAAGGGAGAGAATATTAAGCAGGTTCCACACTCAACCTATGAGCCTGACCCGGGTTGGTTCTCATAGTTTTGAGATCATGACTCTGAGATCATGACTTGAGCTAAAATCAAAAGCCTGACACTTAACCAACTGAGCCACCCAGGCGCCCCATGTGGAAACATTTTTATTACAGCTGCTTTAAAATCTTTTTCAAATAATTCTAATATCTGTGTTATCTTCTTCTGGCATCTATTCATTCATTATCTTTTTTCAGTCGTGTATTTCCTTGTTCTTGGTATAATGTGATTTTTTTTTTTTTTCTTATTGTATCCTGGGCATTTTGGATATGCTAATATTGTGGATTCTATTTAGTCTTTGTTTTTTCCTTTTAGCAGGTATTCCACTTTTGAGGTATGGCAAGAGGGTGGGCCAGATATTTATGTTCAGGTTCTCATTTGTCCCCACCCACACCACCTGAACAAAAGTAGGGCACTGACTCACAATGCCTCATTACCTCTGAATAGAAGAATAAAATCAGCTCCCACTCAAAAGTTAAAATGATGATATTCTGTATATATTGGGTTAAATAAAATCCATTGAAGTTTTTGAAAACTTTGGAAAGTAACCTTATCCAAATTTGTAGCCATTCTTGCCAACTTTTGAACTCAAACCAAACTTTGTTGTCTGACCTAGATTGAGAACTATGAACTGACTCAGACTTGGGTACTGGAGAAGTGGCAATGATATCATGTGGTACATCTCTAGGCCTTGAATTTTGGGGCTATAAAGAGGAACTTCTAGGATTCCCATGATTAATTATCACCACTATATATCCCTGCAAGTGAGACCATTCTGATTATTACACTGGCTATCAATATTATAGAAAGCGTGTTCACTTTATCACTTAAGGGCAAGTGCTACTGCTTTGTCCTGCCGGTTAGGGGCTTGATATAACCAATGAAATATGAGAAATCTTTTCAATGGCAGCAGCACTTACTGGCAAGCACAATTACAGTCACTACAATACTTTATAAGATGCTAATCCTTCTTAACTATAAAATTCTCTCAGTGTCTTGGTGAAATAAATATATTCCAGACCCTTTTAGGAAATATAATTAGGAGGTTTTTCATGACAAATCCAATCCAGTATTTTATTTTTCTCCCTAAGGTTTAGACTCCTTCTCTGTACTATACGAAGGAATTTATGGTAATTCAAATATTGAAAGTACTTGTTCAAGGCCAACAGAAGAGCATGTCTGCTGTTTTATTTCTCTCTGAATTTTTCTGTCTCTGACATCTAGCTCTTCCTTTAAAGAGTTCACCTGGTTAAGTTAGGCTCTCCTGGGTAATCTTCCCTTAATTAACTTAATGTCTACTGATTGGAAAACAGTTACATCTTTATATCTGGAAAGTCCTTTGACTTAATGTAAACTAATCACAGAAATGATATTCCATCATAGCCACATTTCTTGCCCACATTAAAGGAAAAGGGGTTGTAAAGGACATGTGTACTAGAGGGTATATGTGAATCTTAAGGGCTCTCCTAGGATCCTACCTCCTACAGCCTTCAAGTATCATCTCAAAAGGTAACTGTATATAGAGAATGACATTTAAAAATAAGTGAAATAGGTCATTTTAAGAACCAAGCACAAAATAACCTAGCTTCTTGAGTTTTACTTAAAAAAAAATTGACACCTTGTTAAGTAGTAAAAACCTTCAGTGTTTGACAATACCAGGCTGTATTAAAGAAACACCAAAAAAAGAATTAGCTTTCCTTCAAGAACTGTTCAATTTCTGTTATGTCCATGAAATGTCTTCTGATTTAATGAGAAGTATGATATATAGGCCTTTAATTTTCAACATAAGTTCAAAGAATTATAGATTTTTTTTTAATTTCTTGTGTCTAATCATCTTGAGATAAATCCATGTGTGTCAGTCTATAGCTAATTAATATCTTATCATATATTATATATCTAAGAGCAGAGCTTCAAAATACATTAATCAAAACCCAACAGAACCGAAGGGAGAAATAGGCAAATCTACAGTAGTAGTTGGAGATTCCAACACATTTCTCTCTGTCTCTCTCTCTTTCTCTGGAATTTACAGAACAAATAAATCAGTAAGGATTTAAAGACCTAATAAACACTTTTAATATACTTCAACTTACTGACAGAATATAGAAGAATGCATATTTTTTCAAGTACACATGGAACATTCATTAATATAGGTTATGTGTGCATAACTTATATTCAAAGAATATGTTCAAATAATTAATAAATAAATAAATCTCTAATTAATAAATAAATTTTAAAAAAGAAGAAACAGAATATGCCTGTATTTGTAAAATAATTTAAATTAATAATTTAATACATTTCACCTAAGAAAACTCCAGGTCCAAATGCCATCACAGGTGATTTATAACAAATATTTGAGGAAGAAATACTACCAAACTTATACAAAATCTTGTAGAAAATTGAAGAAGAGGAAATAGGAATAGGAAATAGGAATAACGCCCTTTGGAAGGTCAGCATTACTCTAATAATAAACCAAAGAAATTAGAAAACTAAAGATCAATATCCCTTGTGAACATAGATGCAAAAATTCTCAACAAACTATTATCAGACCAAATCCAGGAATATGTAGAAAGAATAATAGAGTGCAACCAAGTGAAGTTCATTTGAAGAATGCAAATCTGCTTTGCCATTAGAAAAAACAATTAAATAACTCTCTATATCAGCAAGCTAATGAAGAAAGTCATCTAATCGTATCAATAGATGTGGGGAAAAAGTTTTGACAAAATTCAACATTTAATCATGATTAAAAACTCTCAGGAAACTAAGAGTAAATCTTCTTTGACCTGATATAGGGATTTCACTTAAAACTGAAAATTCTCCTTATACTTAATGATGGAAGACTGAATGCTTTCCTGTAAGACTGAAAACAAGGAAAGAATGTTCTTTCTCACAATTTCTATTCAATATTTTACCATCAGCTCTAGATATTTGAATGAGACATGGAAAAGAATAAAAGGCACACAGATTGGAAAGTGAGAAATATCTGTATTCACAAATAACATGTCTATGTAGCAAATCTTAAAGCATCTTTAACAACTTCTAAGTCTCATAAGTCAGTTTGAAAAGTCCATAAGATATCAAGTCAATATACAAAAATCACTTGTATTTTTACATATTAGCCAATGAATAACTGGGAACAAAAATGTAAAAATATGATGAAATTTACAACAGCAGAGATAAATGATTTACTTATGTGTAAATCTAACAAAATATGCATAGGATAAGTATGCTGAAAACTATAAAACCCCAATGAAATAAATCAAAGAACATTTAATAAATGGAGAGGTATACAGTGTTCATGGATTAGAAGCCTGAACACTATTAAGATAAATTGTTTCCAAATTGATATACGTATTTAAAACAATCCAAATCAAATTCCCAGGAGGCTTTTTTTTCTCCTGGTAAATAATAGATAACCTGAGTCTAAAATGAATATAAAAAAGCAAAGAAACTAGAAGAATCCAATTAATTTTGAAAATTAAGAAAAAAATAAGACTAAACATTACCCAATTCAAGATTTAATATGAAGTTCTAGTAATAAAGATATTGTGATAGTGGTAAAAGGATACATAAATGAATGGGGAAAAGTCCAGAAAAATGTGCACAGTATTATAGTCAACTGATTTTTTTTTTTTAAGTGTAAAGACAATACAGTGAAGGAAGCATAGTCTTTTCAAAAACAGTGCTAGGAAAAATGTGCACCCCTGTGTCCAGTGTAAATAATGAATCTTGACCCACATATTATTAACTCATTAGGATCATACACCAAAATGTAAACTACAAAACCATAAAACTTCGGGCAGAAAATATAGGAGAAAATCTTTGTGATCTCAGCCTAGGCAAAGAGTTTTTATATAGTTTGTAGAGCCTTTAGATAGAAAATATTCAACCAAAAGGAGAGAAAACAAAATGCAATACAAACTGCAACAAATAAACCCAACTATGTTATAAATGAACAAAATACACGCTCTGAGGTGGGTAGTGAAGAAAAGAACTAACCTAAATTACTTTAGGAATCAATACTTTGGATACGTAAGTCAGAGGCAAAAAAACTATAAGAAAATACTTTTCCTATACTTAGCAGATTTGTTTCTGGCAGGAGTATGGGTCAGCAATTCTGAAAACAATTTAGGTTTGAAAAAAATAAGTAATATATGGTGGATAATGAGAGTCAGGTTTCTTACTATCAGAAAAAGAAGTCGCAATTAAAAAATATGGGAAGACTAGAGGGAGCCCGTGGTGATGGATTACAATGAGAGGTCTTGGTATGAATTCATGGCTTTGTGCCACACATGACGATAGATACAGAAGTAACTTAAGATGTGTATGTGTGTGTGTGTGTGTGTGTGTGTGTGTGTGTGTGTGTTTTGCTGTACTATACAGGCATGTGTTTCCAAGTTTTATCCACTGAGGTGGCATAGACGCAATAACATTGTAGAAGCATGGAGCACACTGAGCACCCAGATCTTGATTTTTAAATAACATTCTCTAACCAATCTTGTAAAATGATTGATTCCAGGGCTGAAGCCAGAAAATGCAAAATAAGCCTGGAATATCATGTAGTGGCATAACATAAGGAAGTACTCAAATTGAAAGATCATAAGAGCCAACCTGAAAGAGCTCCTGTTGGCCAAAGCTAGAAGTTTTCGAGAAGGAAAATTAATAAATATGGCATGAGGTTATAACCTGTAGAATAAAATAAATGCCAAGCATCCCATACCAACCTAAATAAATACTGGCAAACATGGACACCTGGTTGACTCAGTTGGTTGAGTGTCTGCCTTCGGCTCAGATCATGATCCCAGAATCCTGGAATCAAGTCCTGCATAGTGCTCCTTGCTCAGCAGGGAGCCTGCTTCTCCCTCTGCCTGCCCCTTCCTCTGCTTGTGCTTGCGCGCTCTCTCTCTCTCTCTCTCCCATCTCTGACAAATAAATAAAAGCTTTAAAAAAATAAATATTGGTACACACGAATAAATGAGGAAGAAGTAGCAGCTTTTCCTTACCTAATATTTTCAATTAGCAAATGTAGAAAGCTAAAGGAAATGGAAAATAACCATTAGCAAATTGCAATAATAATTGTCGCAAACAAGATCTAAAGATGGACGCTGAAAGCAGAAGGCAAAAGTTGGAAGAGAAGGGGTAGTTTTTCAGTTTCAAATGATTTCCTCCTAGATACTTATTAATTCAAAAGGACAAAACTGTCTCATTATAGTGGAGAAGACTAGCAGATACCTCTTTAATGAGGTGATCGAGTTTAAACAAGACTATCAAGATCAGGGAACTTTGACATACATTTACATGAATACATCATCTCTGTTGCATTCTTGCCAAAAATGCATGCTCTTCACTAATTATGAAAACAAAGGTGAGAAAAATGCAAACTATAGGGCATTCTACATAATAACTATCTAGCACTATTCAAAAGCATCACAAGCATGAAAGACAGGAAAGACCGAAGGATTTTCACAGATTGGAAAAGACAAAGAAGACATGAAACTAAATGTGTTGTAGCATCCTGGATCGGAACCCCGGAATGGAAGAGGTATATTAGTGGTAAACTAGTGAAATCCAAATAAAATTGCTGTTTAGTTAAGAGTATTGTACCAAACTTAATTTCTCAATGTTGAGAATGATACTAAGGTTATGCGGGTTGTTGGGAAGCTGGGTGTAGTATACATGGGAAATTTCTGAGTTAATTTTGCTACTCTGATGTAAGCCTAAAATTATTTCAAAAGTTTTTTAAAGGTACATATTAAATGCCTCTTATAATATTAGCACCATACTGTTGTTCCATACGACACTAGTTATCAGACTCCATTCCTGATCTTTTGGAATGTATAATATTTTTCTATCCCTTAGGATAGTACAGTATTTTGAAAGTGTCCTGGGTAGTATGATGATGATGATGATTCTGTGTGAGAGAATTAATTAGCTCAATTCTCCTTTAAGCTTAAAATGAGATTGAAGTAAGCACCTTCTAAAGTAGAGGCAAGAGATTAATGTTTCTACTTACCTTTGATTCTTCCATGTTTCTCATAGGATGGAGTCTATGCAAAAGACCATGTCAATTACGGCGGGGGGTGGATATCTGTTTTTTCCTATATCCTGTAGGATCCCATGTGACACAAACTGGAATGGAATTTAAAGGTCAGGTCCCTGGTCACAGAATGAGTGAACTGTCATGCTGTGGTTCACTGAACAGCTCCCATCCAGGGCTTTTTCCACCATCCTTTGTGGCATCCCGCATAGTAAATTTTATACATCATATTAAGGGTTTCAGTTGGGTTGTTTTAACAAAAGTAATAAAATTTGTAATTAATTTTAAATTTAGTAATTGAAGAACAAGGGAAATGTTCCTTTAATGAAATTTCCTTGCATGATTTCTCAGACAGTTTTGCTATCACCAGTTTCACTGAGAACGTCACCCTGGCGGAAGCTGCGATCTGAACGGATGAAGCAACTTCGACCTGAATAATTACCTCCCAGGGCTATCAACCCTCTGTGTCCAACACATAACCAAGCCTTGTCATTAAAATATAAATTACCTTTCCCTTTTTGATGTGTTTTAAAAGAGAATTGCAGGTTCCACAGCTGACTGGAGGCAGTGAGAAGAAATGGGAGTCTACAAGAATGTTAGCCTGGAAAGAAGATTTTCCTTCCCTGAAAAGGAGCTCTGCTTTGAGGATTGGGTTTGGAAAATGTTGGGGATTAAAGCGATAGGTGGGGATGGGACTAGAAAATCAAGAAACAATTATAGCAACAGCTGCTTCCCATCCCTTCTGCTCTTTGGTTTCTCCTTATTCGCTCTCCATGTGTTTTTGCCCTAGTAGGTTACAGAGCAGAAGAAACTAAAACAGTCACCATGGAATTTTCTTTTTCTCCCCAAACATTTTCAGTACAAATATCTTCAGGACACACACATATCTCAAACATTAAATTAACAGCCTTTTATCCTTTGCTGCCACCAAGATCCCCCAGTTGTATAAAAATGATTGGAAAATATTGCCTCGTGGACCTCTTGGGCAACCTGAACTTCTGGAAAACAATAGCTACAACAGATGTTTCTTTCATATGATCTGTGTTTGATCTCCTAAATAATGTTTCACTACCACGGGCTTGGCAAAGGGTCAGGAAATGTGTATAATTTAAGGGAAAAATATGGAAACAAAGAAAAATCCCATGATATCCTGAAACAACTGCTATAAATTCCAATGATCAAAATATGGTTTATGTTACAGCAAATAATCTTTATTTTAAATGTCTAATTTCCAAAGATACTTAAGTTTTCAGACAAAGGCGGGCAGCCGTTTGCAATAAAACCATACCATTTCATTTTACAGACAATAGCAAAGAAGTCCTAAGACAACAAAACACATATGGATGTCAGAAAGTCAGGTCTCCCTCATGCTGTCTTCCAATTTCTTCAAATCAGCTTTTGAAAATCTAGTCTATGACTTCTCCAACCTGACTTTCAGAAGTTTATTTATATGTCTTACATAAGTTTCCTCTTCTCTACTCCACGTCATTCTTTCAAGATAAAAAACAGCCAGTCAGTTACTCATAATGATGCTCCGTATGCTTGAAGAGGAACACGGAGTTATTTTCTCTCAAAAAAATCTCCCCCTCACACAGACACAAAACATTTCCCCCAACTTTTCTCTTTCCTGTGATCACTGTAAATATGAAAACCTGTGGTCTCACTCTTGGAAACTAAGAAAACATTTTCTTTTACTTGCAAAATTGCCTACAACCAAAGAAGGTTAGCCTAAACAACCCAAATTATATTCTTCCATTTTAAGTACCATTAGCTGAAATAACGCTCGTTGTCAATTCAATTGCACTTTTGTTTGGTGTCACTCAGAAACTGCAATCATTAAAACACAGACTCTCAGGAATCAGGTTTCTGGGGGGGAAAAATGCACATGCCAGTGGTTTGAACTGACATATAGTGATGCCATGCTTACCTTAGTAAAGGAATACACATGGAATCAATGTGATCTGTCATGCAAAGCATTTATACATATAAAATATGAAATTCATGGTCACAGTTTGGAAGAATGCCAAGCCCATGAAATAATATCTTACCCATCTTTGCACTGACCATTCACAATGATAGAACACATGCAGTATAAATCAGAAAAGGAAACAATTTTATTTAAGGCCAACAAGAGAGACACAAAGTTATTTCAGTTCAGAGTGAAGCAAAATCTGCCCATACTCAAAAACCACAATGTTAAATGTAAATGTGTACTGCTAGTCCTTTCAAAAGCCCCAGAAGCGATTTCCCTCGTGTTTTTCATAGGCCTCTTCTCTCAGTTTCATTGTTATATATTTGCTCTTTTAATTCCAATTCCTCAAAAAAAAAACCCTAAGCTTCCCATAGGTGTCACTCCAAAGCACAATCTATCGTACTTCTAAACTACGGAACATTGTAATTCTTTAGCCATATGGCTTTTAGTAACTGAAATGAGATCCCAGGAGTGAAATTCCTTATATTCAAGATCAGTTTCCTTCTCAAACTTAAGGTATAATAAGATTTGAACTTCAACTGATGAAAGTAAATGCAATTGTGAGATAATATTTTTTATTAAGTAGTGAGAAATTCCCTATAAAATAAACTTTCATAGAAATCCCTAAACTCAAAGTGGGAATTACTGATTTTCAAAGAATTTACCATCTATCTACACCTAAGTGAAAAATCGTGTTATGTTAAAAGATGCAAATGCTTGTTAGTTAAATTTGTCATCATATGTCACTGCTTTGTATGCACCATCTGGTTATTTTTTTTTTTTCCTGTTTTGAATTAAGTTGGGGGGGAATATACTTTGAATGTGGTTAACTTTGACAGAAAGGCTCTACTTATCTTTGTTTTTTAGGGTACTTTCTTATTTAATAAAAAATAGATATCCTTACTCATATTTAAAGAGTTAATTTTTTAAAAGGTTGGAGAAAGAATTTCTTCACTTTTAATGTTTGATCTAAAAAACTTTTACATGGTGGATAAAGATTACGACATTTAATAAGTTTTCCCTTAGGTGTCAATTATTTTAAATGCAGATTTCATTTATTTCTATAAGAATGTGGTGGTTATTTAGACGATGAATACCTTTAAAGAGATCAAAAGCCTTTAGAAGACTGATGTATAAACCTCTCTTTTTCAATGGTTCTGAGAAGATCCTTTTCAAATCAAAAGCAGCAGAGCCCACTACTGGCATAGATGGTAAAACTTTTCTCTTGTCAAATAATTGGATGTTGCTTGGAGCTAAACTTGCGTTGAATAAAAACAAAGTCTAGGAATATGAATAACACAACTTTTCAGCTAGCTTTCAAAACCTAGCAATGTATTGCAGTAGGGTATTGTGATGTTTAAAGATCAACATTAGGATGATCCCTAATGATATATGACATTCTGGAGACCTACTTTTGGAAAATCTGTGATTCCTCTGGGCATGTGAGGACTAACTGTGACAGTAAGTCAGCCAAGTTACTGGAATAAAGTAAGTAGGGAAACTGTAAATGAAGGTTTAGGAGCTATGTGACCGTCTCCTAATTCCATGGACTATGCTTTACAGTGGGAGTGATCAACATGAATTAAATCAACAAATATTGATTATTTGTTACTATTCCACAAAAAAAAAAAAAAAATGGCAGACAAACTTGCTTGAGCTTTGGTTTTGAATGAAGGGTATCTGAGTGTTCTTTGGTACCTATAAAAATTACCACAAACTAGGTACCTAAAAACCCCCAAAATTTATTCTTTCACAGTTCTGGAGGCCTTAAATCTGAAATAAGTTGTCACTTATTTCTGGAAGCCAAAATCAAGGTATCAACAGGACTGTGCTATCTCTAGAGGCTCTAGGGGAAAATCTGTTCTGTGCCTCCTTCGGCTTCCTGTGGCACCCGGTATTCATTCCTCAACTTGTAACTATAACTCAACATTACTCCAACCTCTGCCTCTGTGGTCACAGTGCCTTCTCCTGTACTGTCTATAAGTCCCCCTCTCCCTCTGTCTTATAAGGATCCATGCACTTGCATTCAACACCAGCTCACATAATCCGTGATGTTCTCCCCATCCCAAAGGCTTAACTTAATTACATCTACAAAGACCCTTTTCTCTAATGCAGTAACACTCACAAATTCTGGGATTAAAATGTGAATATCTTTTGGGGGTTATTGTCAGCCTACCATGGATAAATAAAATATATCTCCAAAAATTCGTAGTTATGAGCTAGTCTTCATCTGATTTAGGGATCTTTAAAATACTCAGACAGCAGGGCGCCCGGGTGGCTCAGTTGTTAAGCAGCTGCCTTTGGCTCAGGTCATGATCCCAGGGTCCTGGGTTTAAGCCCCGCATTGGGCTACCTGCTTGGCGGGAGGCCTGCTTCCCCTTCTCCCATTCTGTCTGCTTGTGTTCCCTCTCTCACTGTGTTTCTCTCTGTCAAATAAATAAAATCTTAAAAAAAATTTTTTTTTAAATACTCAGACAAGACTTTATTTAGAATAATCATAAGGTAAGCACCTTTAGATACTTGATATGAGTAAATGTAAAATCTCTCTCAGGGAATACACCCATATGCCTGGACCTACAGAGAAAAAAAAAGATCTCAAAGAAAATAACTTTTCAAGAAAGAAAAAGAAAATGCACAAGGAAATAAATTTATAAACAAAAATATATAGGAAAAAACAAACCTCAAAATTAGACCCACAAAAACTTCAATACAGTCAAATTCCTCAAAACTGTTTCCATAATGCAAGCTTGAAAATATTGGTGATTGGATCCCAGAAGCCCAAAAACCATTGAGCTAATCACAGTGGCCCAAACCAATAATTTTATTAACTCGATGATAACACATACCCACACTTTTCATGACAGAATTTTTTAGCATTATTCATAGTTAGCAGTGCTCATGAGGTTCTGAACAATTAGAATTTATAGACCAGTGTAAAATAAATGTGACTAAAGAAATAAAAGTGGAAAACAAATTCATGACAAAAAAGAAACATAATAAAGGATAGAGAATTTGAAAAAAAAAAGCCATAGAAATTTTAGAAATAAAAATATAATCTTTGAAATTTAAAAGTAAATGGATAGATTAAGTAGTAGATTAATTAAGCTAATACTTACTGAGGATTTACTATGTGCCAGACACACTTCTGATCACTTTACAGTGATTGACTAATTTAATCCTTATAACAACCCATGAAGCATGTATAATGATTATTATCATTTCACAGATAAAGAAAATAAGGACAAGAGAGTGAGAGTAAGACATTTGCTTAAATTATATAAATACTAGCACAACTAACTTTAAAACCTCAGCAGTCTGTCTACAAAGGCCACTCTCCAGTAAAATATTCTGCCAACTTGATTAGGCACAGCTGAAGATAACAGTTCCAGAACTGGGAGACAATCCAGAATAAATTAACCAGAATTTAGAAACAAAGAGAAGAAAAATATGAAAGAGAGATGAGAAACAGAATAGAGTAAGATGGCTTAACATATATCTAATTAGATTTCCATAATGAGAGACTAGAGAAAATGTAGGAAAATCATATTTGAATAGACAGTTTTTGAGAATTTCCTCAAATGCATGAAGGACTTGAGTCCATTCATTCAGGAGTCATGATCAATTCCAAATGGGACAAATAAAAACCATAGAAAATGAAGAAAATAAAAGAAATCCACACAGCAGTAAAAATGCAGAGAACCAATGAAAATTATCATTCGAGAATGAGAGTAAAATAAAGACATGTTCAGAAAATGAAAAGAAACTTAAAGTGCTTAGAAACAGCAGAAACTCAGTAAAAGAAAATAGAGAGTTTAGTATTCTGGGAGATGAAAAATGATCCTAGAAATAACTCTGAGAAGTAGGAAAGCCAAGTAAAGAAAATGGAAAATATGTCAGGTAATCTATATAAGCACTGGTCGTATAAATCAGTAATAATAGTATCTAATTTGTGATATTAAACAAATCAAAATAAAGCTGAAAGACTAATCAATAACCTTGGACAACAAATAGAAATGAGATAAAGCATTTAAGATTTTCTGATAAAGGTAGACCATGGTTTTCAGACCAAACCTCCCATACATACATACATATAATGGAAATAATCTAGGGGCGCCTCAGTGGCTCAGTTGTTAAGCATCTGCCTTGGGCTCAGGTCATGATCCCAGCCAGGGTCCTGGGATTGAGCCCTACCTCGGGCTCCCTGCTTGCTGGGAAGCCTGCTTCTCCCACTCTCCCTGCTTGTTTTCCCTCAATTGCTGAGTCTCTCTCTGTCAAAGAAATAGATAAAATCTTTAAAAAAATAATAATATAATAGAAAAATGCACTTAAAAATCTATCTAAACTCGTTGCATACTTTTCAAGGAAAAAATGATTTGCAGGTACATAACCAAAGACAAAGAGAAATCTGAAGAGGTAAGTAGGGCTAAGAATGGGTTTTGGAGGCATTTTCCACTCAAAGTACTTGCAGAATGCAAAAGTAATGAACTGAAAGCTAAGAAACTGAATATAGTTTTGTTGTTGTTGTTGATTTTTTGTTTGTTTGTTTGTTTGTTGCAGATCCATGTAGCAGGGAGGGGGAAAATAAGAAAGAAAGAAAATTCAGGTATAAACAAGGAAGACAAACTCTGGTAAACCCAAGACTTTTGGTGGGGACCCCAAAACACTGTACTATATGAATAAGAAGACCATAAAATGGTTTCTCACAGGGTCTGAAGTCCATTTCTAGTCCTTTCAATATCATATTAAGGTGGTCAAGAACTACCATTATCCTTATCCTAATTATTAATGAAAGGCAAAAGTAACTCTCTGGAGCACTATTATCTTCCAGAGTTTCCATTTATATATACTATTTTTCTGATAAAATCAGAAATAGATATTCAAGAAGATAAAATTTTACTGAAAACTAAAAACTTAGAGTACCTAGAAAGTATCAGACATGAATGTTTAAATAACATGAAGAGTTCTTATAATAGGAGTCACCTAAATCCAATTTCTTCATATGTCTTCCAAAATGATACAGATCATTAAAGAGAACAAATGAAACCACCTATAAACCACTCTACCGAATAACTGATTGACAAAAAACATTATAATTTTTGAATTCTATGGATTTAAGGAAATAAACAACTAAGATAAGCAGAGTCAAATTTGGACCCAAGTCAGAGAAGAGAATCAGGTTAATTGTGCAGAAAATAGATGAAGATAGTGGAATCCCTGGAGATTAAAATAATTCTTGAAAGAGAGAGTCTCAACATAAGAGAAAACCAGAAGCATGAGAACCTGGTAGACAGAATATTAACTACAGGGAAATGAAAAGGAAGGGGCTCAAAGGTTATGAGATCAGAGGTTAACATTTTGGGTGAGGCACAACTTCTGAGGGACAAAGAGGTGATTGAAAAGGGAGGATATCTTGGAGGTTTGGTGAACAAAAAGGAGGATAACAAGTGGTTAAAATTATTTCCTAAAGAAACAAAAGAAGTTTACCAAATCAGACAAACCAATGCTTTCCTTAAAACAAACAATACAAAAAACAACAGACAAACAAACAAAACCACCATTTATTAAAAAAAACACTGAAATCCAATGAACCAAGTGAAGAGAATTTCTTAAAGAACTCAGTAACTCAGTCAGAACCTAATCTCTTGCCAGCACAGAATCCCCTCTTATGGCTTCTTAGGAAACTTTCTTTCTTTCTTTTTTTTAAAAATACAAAACAAAATAAATAAACCAAAAGCAATATTTGTACAAAGTTAAAATCAGAAGAAAACAGAAAGCTGGAATTAAAACATTTTGGATAATGAAACTATACTTTCCTCCTTACCAAACCACCCCCACAACACAAAGTAAAAAGAAAACACAAGAACACCCTAAAATAACACTCTACTTTTAATTAAATTCCCTTGCCAGAGAACTAATACCAATCCTTGTCAAAATATCCCCAAATATTGAAGAGGAAGAAACACTTCCAAACTTATTTTACAAGGCCAACATGATCTTGATACCGAAACCAGACAAGGACACCACAAGAAAAGAAAATTACAGGCCCATATCACTGATGAAGATCAATGCAAAAATGTATAAGTCAACAAAATAACAGCAAACCACATTCCACAATACATTAAAAGGATCATATAACATGATTAAATGGGATTTATTCCAGGAATGCAAAGAAGTTTCCACATCTGCAAATCAATCAGTGTGATAAACCACATTAACAAAATAAAGGATAAAAATCATATGATCATCTCAATAGATGCATAAAAAGCATTTAACAGAATTCAACTTCTATTTATGATAAAAATTCTCAATACAGTATGCGTAGAGGTAACATAACACAACATAATAAAGGCCATATATGTCAAACTAACATCATACTCAACTGAAAGCTCAAAACTTTCCCTCTAAGAGCATGAATAAGACAAGAATGCCCACTCTCACCACTTTTATTTAACACAGCATTGGAAGTCCTAGCCAGATCAGTTTCATAAGAAAAAATATATAAAAGTCATCCAAATTGGAAAGGAAGAAGTAAAACTGTCACTATTTGTAGATCATCATGCAGATATGATTTTATATTTTATATAAGAAACTGTAAAGATTCCACCAAAAAAACCTCTTAGCACCAATAAATAAATTCAGTAAAGTTACAAGGTACGAAATTAATATACAAAAATATGTTGCTTTCTATATACTAACAAACTATCAGAAAGAGAAATTAAGAAAATCTCAGGTTCAATTGCATCAAGAAGAATAAAATACTAAGAAATAAATCAAATTAAGGAGGTGAAAGACCTGTACACAGAAAACTATAGACATTGATGAAAGAAATTGAAGATGATGCTAATAAAAGGAAAGCTACTTTGTGTTTATGGATTGGAAAAACAAATATCATTAAAATATCCATACTGCTCAAAGCAATCTACAGATTTAGTGCAATCCCTATCAAAATTCCAGTAGTGTTTTTCACAGAAGTAAATCAAACAATCCTAAATTTGTATGGAACCACAGAAGACCCTGAATAGCCACAGCAATCTTTGAAAGAAGAACAAAGCTGCAGGCGTCACAAGCCCTGATTTCAAACTGTATTACAAAACTATAGTAACCAAAATAGTATGATATTGAAATTTTAAAAAAGACACATAAATCAATAGAACAAAATAGGGGTTCCAGAAATAAACCCACATATCTGCAGTCAATTGATTTATGATAAAGGAGGCAAGAAACAGTTTCTTTAATAAGCGGTGTTGAGAAAACTAAAAATCAGCCACATGCAAAGAGTAAATCTAGACTACTATCTTACACCATAAACAATAATTAAAGTGGATTAAAGACTTGAAGGTAAGACCTGAAATCATAAAGTTCTAGAAGAAAACATAGACATTAAGCTTCTTGACATTGGTCTTGACAATGATTTCTGCATCTAACTTCAAAAGCAGAGCCAATAAAAGCAAAAATAAACAAGTGGAATTATACTAAACTAAAAAGCTTCTGCAAAGCAAATCATGAATAAAATGGAAAGGCAGCCTACTGAATGGGAGAAAATATCTGTGAATATCTGATAACTGGCTACTGTTGAAAATACATAAAGAACTCATATAGCTCAGCAGCAAAGCAATAAACAACCCAAGTGAAAAATGGGCAGAGAATCTGAATAGACACTTTTTTCTAAAGAAAACATACAGATGGCCTACAGTCACATGAAAAGATGCTCAATATCACTCATCATCAGGGAAACAAATCAAAACCACAATATCACCTCACACCTGTTAGAATGGCCTTTATAAAAAAATAAAAACAAGAAGTAACAGGTGTTGATGAGAATGTGGCGAAAATGGAGACCTTATGCCCTGCTGGGAATGTAAATAAGTGCAGTCACTTTAGAAAACAGTATGGAGTATTTTCCTAAAAAAAAAATAGAACTGGGACGCCTGGGTGGCTCAGTTGGTTGGACGACTGCCTTCGGCTCAGGTCATGATCCTGGAGTCCTGGGATCGAGTCCCGCATCGGGCTCCCAGCTCCACGGGGAGTCTGCTTCTCTCTCTGACCTTCTCTTCGCTCGTGCTCTCTCTCATTGTCTCTCTCTCTCTCAAATAAATAAATAAAATCTTAAAAAAAAATAGAACTACTATATGACCCAGCAATTCCACTTTTGGCACTAATTTGAAAAGATATATGCACTCTCCCCACCCATGTTCATTACAGTATTATTTACAATAGCCAAGATATGGAAACAACCTAAGTATCCATCAATGGATGAATGGATAAAGTAGGTATTGTATACATATATGATGGAATATTATCCATCTATAGAAATTTGCAACACCAAATGTAGAATTGAGAGCATTATGCTAAATGAAACACATCAGAGAGAGAAAGAAATACTATATGATCTCACTATATACAGAATTCAAAAAAATAAAAGAAAAAAGAAACCAAGTTCATAGATATGGAGAACAGATTAGTGGTTGTCAGAAAGAAAGAGGAGTGGGAAGTGGGCAAATGGGTGAAGTGGGTCATTAGGTACAAACATCTAGTTCAATAAGTCATGGAGACCTAATGTACAGCATGGTCACTATAGTCAATAACCTTGTATTATATATTTGAAAGTTGCTAAGGGAACATATCTTAAAAGTTCTCATCACCACAAAAAGAAAAAAAAAAAAAAGAGAGAGAGAGAGAGAATTCTGTAACTATGGTAACAGATGGTAACTGGACTAATTGTGGTGATCATTTCTCAGTGTATACAAATACCGAATAACCGTGTGGTACACCTGAAACTAATATAATGTTACATGTCAATTATACCTTAAAAAAAATTAATTCAATACATTTTCTTAACAAACAAATGCAGAGTTAGCAACTTTTATGTCCCCTAGTTAAATCATGATAAAGCCTAAGCATGAATATAAAATTCATCCACTGCCTAAGGAGGGTGGCAGGAAAACCAGGTTAATTTAAAATTCTGGGCAAACACCCAAATTCTGCTTCTACTCACTTGCAGGCAACAGGCAGTTTCCATAAAACCAGGATTGAAGTGAGGAGATCTGAGAACCCCAGGACACACCAGGGTTGAGGGCAGAATGGAAAGAGAAGGAAAGCAAATCTAAGAAGACCAAAAGATTAAAAGAGAGAGTCTAGACCACGAAGTTTCTAAATTATAAGTAACAGAAATAGTTTTTTTTGTTTTTTGTTGTTTTTTTTTTGTTTGTTTATTTGTTTTTCTACAGATCAAGAAGTTTGCAGCAGGAGAGTAAACCAAAAGTCTGGAGCAACTGCCTAGAGCTGGAACTGCTATTGACAATGGGTGTATTTCAATCAGGGTGTTTAATGGGTCAGATACAAAAGGTCTCATTTAGGATGAATGTAAGCCCCTGTTGATCTGGATGATTCAAGAAAGAAAGGAGTAAAAGGGGAGAATAGCTGAAGATATAAATTACCTGTGTAGTTATAATCCCCCAAATTGAACATGCTCATGGGCCATTTCACTAACATTTTACTTCATTTTGGTCAGATTTTTAGTGCTAAAAAACAATTGTCTATTGGAATGACATTGGCAGTTGCCAGGGAAGCCATAGGTATCTTTGCTAACTCTCATAACATTAAGAGAAGAAAGAACAAATTAGAGAAAGCTAGCATGCTGCCCTTCAGTGGTTCACAAAGCAGTCACAGGACGTCAAGGCCAGGTTAGTGCCAAAGCAGTAAGTAATAGCTGTGCCTTGATATTCAACATTTCGTTTCATGGCTTTAAAGTAATAGCCACATATGGCTATCCTATTAGGACACATGGTCATTTTCCTATGCACAGCTAGCACAATATAGAAACATGTGAAATGACAAGATAAGATCCAAACACGGCAATAATCCAAAACACATCAAAATCCAAAACACATAAACCCCATTGTGATGTCAGCATCATTCCCTGAGGAAGCTGTGTCTCCTGAACAGGAGATGTTAAAATCCCATAGAAAAATTCTACTAAGGGCAGAACATGGCTTCATTACAAAGCTAATGATGTAGCCATTGGCCTTTTCACATAAGAATGAAGAATTCCCGGACATTATCCTCCTATGTGTTCCTCGACTATAGCATGTGAGTCCACTGAAGCATACATGCCATGTTTTTGTTTGTGTTTTGGATACCATGAAAAAACAGAGTAACTAATTTACATAATAACACATTTCATGGTCAACTTACTGAAAGGAGACTTCACCCGGATCGCTATATTCCCAACCCAACATCACAAGCCCGTAAGTTTAGATAGAACAAGTATTCTATTTTGCAGGAGTGGAAATCCTGGCATGGCAGTTACCCGCCCAAGGTTAAAGAGTAATCAATATAAGCAAGATTTTATCTAAGTCCTTTGACTTCAATGGAGTATTCCTTTGATTTGTAAAATGTCACAGAGGTAGAAAAAGCATTTATGTTTGTAGCATAACAATTAAACCAATAAAGTATTCTATATATTTTCAGTGTTTTATTTGTGACACTAAAATTTGATTTATAGACAATTTGTTAGTAAAACTGGCAGAAACTGACATTAATTTTCCATTAAAATGACATTTGGGAAAATTATATTAATAAAATGAAGAAATTAAGTTAATAGATTTAATAACAGATAGAAAGTAATGACTTCATTCTTTCAAAATCACTTTAGAAATGTCAGGTATTTTTTATAAGGTAGAATATCACAACAAAAGAACTTTTCCCTGAGGAAACATTTCACCTGCAGTTTTCTAAAGTACCTTGAATTTTCTCTTAGATTCCAGGTAACTCAGGACCAAAGATAGGGTGTGACTTTACAGTAAATTTCCAGAATAAAGAAAATTCAATTGTTTGACACTCAGGCCATCCAACTATGTCACTCTTTTCCTCTTCCTTCACCTAGACTCCTCATCACTATCATTGCTAGTTTTTTCTCCTTGTTTCTCCCCAGTTCTCTAGCCAGTTCTTGCCATTATTGTCAATGACTTCAATATGTACATAGATTAACCATTTAATATCTAAGTCTCTCAGTTGCTTGACATCATCTCCACTGAGATTCTCTTTCATGTCACCGCAGGTATACATTGCCTTTGTGAACAATCAATTTTGTCATCACCTGAAATTGAGACCTCCACTAAAACCTTGACAAACAGCTACTCTCTCTTTCTTTCTCTCTGGTAAGTATCTGTAGTATTTTTAACTCACTAGTATAAATCTTCACCTTTTCAAAATCCCCAAGACATGACTCTGCTTCATTTCTCACTGACATCAGCTCTTGGCTTCACTCCTCTTTGTCCAGTTTAAATGCCACAACTCATCACTTAAATTCACCACTTTATATAAAGCCTTACCTCTCTTAGCATTTTTCTCTTTGATTTTGCTTTCCCTGGACAAACTCAACCATTTACTTGTGCCTGCACCCATGGACCTGAACAATTTAGCACAAACAATCTGGTAAAGTTGATTGGTTTTGCTTGAAATTTGTGGTCAGAAATTCCAAATAGATATTCAACATGCCCTCAGCAAACCCAATATACTTGTGAACTACACCTGCCTTCCTACTCTCCAATAGTATCATTCTATAACCTCTTTCCACAATCTTTCACAATCTCCCTCCTACCTTTTCAGTCTTGGTGACATACTACACTGAAAGCCAAGTGACAACAGAGGAAGTGCCTACTCTTCTTCACCACATGATCAACACAAAACCATCTTCATGAAAATCTATCTCCTACATTTCTTTCTATAGTCTTTAAACAAGAACACCGAGTGTCCCCAAAAGTTAAGAGGTCCAAGGTCCCTGAGTTAAGAAAGAGTTGATCTTTTAGCAGTGCTGAAAAAGGTAGGCTAGGAAAAAGGTAGGGTGACACTGAAACATGAAATAGAATTGGAGGAAAAAGGCAGGGACCAGTCAAAGACCCAATGTCAAAAAGAAGTTCTTAAAACAAGCAGTAGTAAGATTCAGAGATTAAGACCCAGGGACTTCCCTGTGTCTTTCTTTGTCCAGTGATAACCATCAATCACAACCATACCCTAAACAAACAAACAAACAAACAAACAGAATCTGTTCATACTATCAGTGATGAAATTCTGGGTAACTCACCAGGAAGTAATCTAGGGCAGTAATGTGCTGGACTATGATAAGGGAAATATAAAATTGGGTGTCCCGGAAGTGAGATGGAGTAGTCATAGTCCAAAGACTGGGGTCATCAACAAGAATTGTAACTTGTTTTATTTATGTTTCTGTCTTTATTCTATGAGATCATGACTGTCCACTAGCTCAAGGAGATTCTGGGGCTGCTTAGCTTCATATTATATTGCTGAAGACACACAATGGGGCAACATGAAAGGATCCAGATAAGTCAAGGGGTAGATTATAGGCCATATGTATCTTCTCAGATTCTTTTGCTCTCTCCTACTCCCTTCATCCTGGTACTTGTTACATTTCAGTCACCTTTGGGGCCCTATTAACTTCATCTGAACCATTAACCAGGTTTCAGCCCACACTTTGCATGGGATAGGATCTCTCTTCCTACTACTTAAAAGCAGAATGAAGCACCATATTTTAAGGTATGGAGTCTGGCCTCCCCAGAAGTGGCCAAAGGATCAAGGTTGATATCAACTGAAGAAGTGGGGGAGTTAACTCTCCCCAAATGGGAAATTAGACCAAAGGGAGATGAGAGATAGAACACATCAGCAGATACATTCTAGCTCCCCTCTCTGTATGATTTATCCCATCTCCTTTCTTGTGCTGATAGACTATTCTGAGGCAATGTTTTCAAAACCAACTTACTGGAGATTCCCCAGGTAGCCTAATAGATTTACATGCCAAGCAGCTAGTTGTTCTTTCTCTACAGCTCATCATAAAACAATAGTGAGTATGTAATATAATGTATTGTATTGTATTGTATCGCATTGTATTGTATGTATTGTATTTATTTCTCATCATTCCCTGCTTCATTTGTCTTTTTCTCCACTTTACCTGCTCTGGTTTTGCACCATCCAATAAAATATTAGCACTTAAGCCTTGCTTCAGATTTATTTGTTTGTTTGTTTAAGGGAACCTAGGCCTACAAACACTTAATAAGTCCTGTAAAATTCTAAAACTTATATGATTTAAATACACTTATTTATGAATACTTATACATTCTAAAAACAGTGCACATGAAAACTATTTGTCTTGAAGCATAAGTCAGCAATACTTTATTAACTTATTTTTTAAAAGTCTCTTTATGGGGTACCTGGGTGGTTCAGTCAGTTAAGTGCCTGCCTTTGGCTCAGGTCATGATCCCAGAATCCTGGGATCAAGTCCCACACTGGGCTCCCTGCTCAGTGGGGAGCCTACTTCTCCTCCCTCTGCCTGTCGCTCCACTCACTTTGTGCTCTCTCTCTGTGAAATAAATAAATAAAATCTTAAAAGAAATAAACAAATAAAAAGTCTTTTTATTAACTTAGATGAGTATCATTTTGTACTTATCCGTGTTCTTTTTAACCTCTTCTCTAAAAAAGTAGGAAACTTTATTTTTATACTCAATGACTGTCCTTTGTATTCGCTACATAATGATCTCATAATGATTAACAAAATTAAGAAAGGTATTATTACAATTATCGTTATGAAAAGATCCATACTTTCTCACTGAGCTATTTAAAAAAATATTTCCTCAACATACTGCATCTCTCATGAAAACTCACAGAAATAGACACCAACAGTCACTGTCAATGGACAACTCATAGCTTGGATTCTTGAAAAGTTCAGAGTTTACTGGGGAAGACAGACACACAAAATAATAGAAATTGATAAGACTTATAATAGAGGAATGTGCCAAGGGCTAAGAGAGCAGAAGAAAAAGGCCAATTAACAGTGCCTGGCAAGGTTATCAAGAAAAAGGTAACATTTGGAATATGTCTTAAAGGATTAGCAAGATGTCCCCACAAGGAAAAGAAGAAAGACTATCCCCAGCAGAAAAATGAAATTCACACAACAAATACTTAACTGACATTTATGTTTCAACCAGAGATTTACACTCTAGAAACAGAGTAGTAAACAAGTCATACAAAGTCTAGTTTTCATTCCAATAAGGGCAGATACTGAACAAACAAAGGGAAAATTAGTTATGAGTATTGTGCCTATAATTAAAATAAGAGGACGTGATAGAAAGTGACCAGGAGACTACTCTAGTTTAGGTGGTCAGGGACAGCCTCACTGAGGAAGTGACATTCATGACAAGTTGCATCAAGCCATTAGGGAAAGGAATGAGGGGAAACTTTCACAGCTTGTTCATGGAATTTGTATGATGGGAGAGCAGCTCGATTAGATGGATAGTTAGGGACTTTCATGTTGCACTTAACCCTAAAAGAATAGCAAACATTTTTATGAACATAACAAAGGAAGGGACTCAAAAGAGTTTCAGTAGTTGTACAGTTTGTAATTAGGTGAGGAGGACCTAGAGGAAGAATGACAATCTGGTAGGTGATGCAATTGTCCATCCAGTTGAACACAGTGAACACCTGAGCACAGACAATGGCAGGAGTTATACTAACAAGAAGATATTTCTCAAGAGAGATTTAAATGGTAAGTATATTAGGACTTAACAAGTGAAAATTATAACTTTCAAAAGTAAAAATGTTGAAGGAATTAGGATGATAAGTTCATAGTTGGGTTATTCCCTGTGATTGGTAATGTAACTCACCAAGCAAGATAAGGAATTCAAATACAGGAGTGGTATTTGTTTTCAGTGAAGGGTAAGTAAGTGAGCGACAGAAGACTACTTTAGTTTGAGACATGTTGATTTTGTGACGCTTGCGAAATACCCAGTGTTAGTGTATAATTAGAAATAAAAGTCTAAAGCTGAGTAGAGAATATAGAAGATTTCAAACTCAGGAATAAGGAAAGAACGTCATACAAAAAATAATTGAGATTGTTAGAATGTATATGAATAAATTCAACACCTATTCACCAATCTCAAAATCTTCCAAACATAAATCAGAAAGCATTGTCACACACACTTTTGTCATTCTAAGATGAGAATTCTCTGAAGAAATCATCCCCATCTAAAGCTGCAAAGAAAACTCCCTCCATGAAATAGAAAATCCTCCCAACGTTGATATTCTTTTGAAGTTAGTAATAATGGATCTAGAAAGTAGGCTTTAAACTTAGAAATTTTCAACCTGCTTTAATTCTGTTAATCTACAAAGCGAATTTCGTGGGTAATTAGATTCCAAATTTAAATCCTAATTTGTTCTCTGTGTTGTTCCTTACATATTTGGGTATTCCACATGTAGTAGTTACTTCCCTGTGTTATAAACACAGAATATATAATACAATACTTATTGAGACATAAGGAAGAAAAAGTAGGTTCCTTTTCTATGGGAAAAATGGTTCCATTATGTAGTTAAACATACAGTGAATGACTTCTATTTTCTGATCATGAAAAATCAGAAAGTTATAGAATATATCTGTGGATGTAAAAAAAAAAAAAAAGTCATTGCATGACATTCTAGAAAAATCATGTGGCCTTAGGTTTAGAATATCATCTAGGAGTGCCTGGGTGGCTCAGTGGGTTGGGCCTCTGCTTTCGGTTCATGATCTCAGGGTCCTGGGATCAAGGTCCGCATCGGGCGCTCTGCTTGGCAGGGAGCCTGCTTCCTCCTCTCTCTTTCTCTGCCTGCCTCTCTGCCTACTTGTGATCTCTGTCTGTCAAATAAATAAATAAAATCTTAAAAAAAAAAAAAAAAAGGAATATCATATCCAAGTCCCAACACTGCCATTTATTAACTGTGAGAATTTAAGCAAAAAATTTAATCTCTCTAAATTCCACTGTATCTTAGAAATGGAAGATAGTACCTAATTTTTAAGGTTATCATAGATCATGAACTGAACATACAAATAAAAAGCAATGTATAAACCATAGAATGTTATACTATGTAAATTTCAGTTAAAGATGGCCATTTGAAACAAGTGTTAAGTAGGGACATAGAAAAACCTAACTGAAATTAAGACCTAGCTATGATTTGAGAACCATGGAAGACTGAGTCTGCGGCTAGATCTAGCTTTATTTTTACCCCAGATTTGTGATTCAAATTGAAGTAACAGGAAGCTAAAGTCAGTTATTTCTTATATTCTTCCAAATTAGATGGAATGCTAAGGAAAAGAGGAGCATGAAGAAAAAGAGGATTGTGGAGTCGACAATCTCATTACCTGAATTATAATTGGGTAAGGACAACTCAATTCAAGTGGCTTAAGTAGCAATTAGTTAAATGACAAATTTAAGCTGTGATTCCTTGCTTAGGGGCAAGGTGAAGCTTTTTCTAAAAGTAGTGACATGAAATCCAGAATACAGTGATTTTCTGAAATGTCTGATTGCTGAAGCTCCTAAGCTGTTATTAATTGCCAAGAAAAATTAGATAATTGGGTCTAGAAGGAGATGCTTCTCATTGATTGTAAATGTTAGATTATATTTTATATTTTCTAAATAACATACATTAATATTAATATTATGTTGTTTTAAAGTACGTTTACCACTAACTAGATGCAACATTAAAATTATTTTTTAAAAATTAAAAACCTCTCTTTTGGTGAATGAGGTGTGATATCTCATAAAAAATTGAAAACTAAAAAGAAAATTTTAAGTCCTTTAATCTAAGTCAGAAGTTCTCAAATCTAGCTGCCCATTAGAATCACCTGGGGAGCTTTGTAAAACTACCACTTTATGGGCTTCATCCCTAGAGCTTCTGATTTAATATGTGTGGGTAAGCCCTTCGCAACAGCAGTGTTAAAAGCTCCACGGGTAATTCTAATATGAAACCAACGCTGAGCGTCTCTGATCTTGACAGAAGATGTATGCCTTTCCATAGATCCCAGAGCTTTAACACGTTTAGACCCTTTAAGCATTACCACTAAAAGTTACTGAATAGGCAGTGGATTGTGACAAATAATATTTTCACTTAAAGAGACATTTCACGCCATGTTCTAATCACTCTATATTCTTACCTAGTTTCTTCAAACACTGCTTTAACAAACAGGGAGATTAATATCCTCCCCTATTCTGTTGACCAAATATTTTCATAAACAATGGCTCTCCCTCAACTCTGTCAAAACCATCAAAATCATTGCCTTTCAATACAAAATCCCAGATCAGGAGCTCATTTATTTATCTGGAAGTACATTTTGAAGAGTATTTAACCTAGAAGACCAATCAGAGTGCAACTCTCCTTAAAGGTATTACATTTTCTAAGTCAAGTTAGTTTTAATGGCAATGATGAACCTTTATCATCTTCCTCTTACTTTTCCAAAACTGTCCTTCTATTAAGTATTTTTTAAAATAGAACACAAAATTAACAATATGTTATATAAATATTCCTGGTTTTGTCTTTGGGCTGTCTTATATCTTCCATTCATGCAGATATTCTATTTCCCTCTATATAGAATACAAGTCCCATTCTTTATCCTTCATAACACATGTGTGCACCTGTTACCTAAAAACATGAGCACTACACTTCAGACAAGATCTACTCCGTAGGATCTGTGGAGCTGTTATACAACAGAGAAAACATAATGATTTTTAAAACATTACCTGATTTCTCATTCACTGACCTTTTATTTATTTAGATTATAAGGTATACCCTTATAACAAAATGGTTATGACAATGCTAAATGACTGGTCTGATTCTTAAAAAGTTTTAAATTATGTCATCATGTCATCATGTTTGTTTATGAGACAATAAAGTAATCCTAAGGCTGTATATATACAATCTTAAATAACATAATATACGTGACATAATATTATATAGCATATGTAACTCTTATGACCAACTTTTTACTACATTTGATAATATTAAAACCAGAAATATCCAATAGAAATTTCTGCAATGATAGGAATAATAAAAGATGTTCTATTCTGTATAATTTACCTCATTTTTTCCCCAAAGTCCTTTTAGACATGCACTACACAAGACTATCCTCACCAGATGCTGCAGCGCAATGTACGAAGTCATAGAGGACCCTTTTTATTAAGGCACACACAACATGGAAGAGCACATCCACACAGCTTTCCAGGAGATAAAAAGCATCTCTTGGATCAGATCACATTTCCCAGCGTTTTTATTTTATTTTTATTGACTTTGTAGATGAAAGAGACCTGAGGGTACAATTATTTTTATAGATGAATCATTCATGGAACAGTTCCAAGATTTATTAGGATTTGAAACAAGTGTAAAAAGAATAAACAAAATCCACCATTGCAAATTGCACTGGTATACGTTAGTCACTTCCTATGATTTGTGATACATGGCTTTTTTAAGAAAGCTTTGAAGTGAGAATTTCTGGGAAGAGAGCAGAAAGACTCAGATGCAGAATGATTGAGTATCTTGCCTACAGTTGCACAATAGGTGAACAATCAGGTTTGAAAAACTGGTAATATAGCTGTGGAGTCTGTATAACTAAAGTCACTTTAAAAATGCTGCTGCTACTACTAATAATTAATAATGCAAAAGCTCATTCTTTAAAATGAGTAATTAAATATGCAAAACACATTGACTTGATTTAAGGAAAAAAGAAAATAAAGCAAAAATATACAGGACATGATTGAGAATGAAAAGACACATGATTAGAGATATGATGGAGACAAAAATTATAAAACATGAAACTTTATCATGAATGATTTGAAAAATAGAGAAAGTTATTTAATAGTCCCAAAGAACACAATCAAAGAAGAAGTAGACCATTTCAATAGGTCAATTATTTGAGAAGTTGGCAAAGTAATTAAAATCTACCATTGAAAAAGCCAATTGGAGCCAAAGTTTTACAGTTGAGTTCTAACTTTTAAGACCTATGTTAAATACAAACTTTTAAATAAAAGATAATATTATTAAAATATTCTCAATCAGACAATAGTGCATTTCTGAAGCTTCCCTTACTATAAACTGGGGTTATTAAAAAGATAAAAAATAGAAACTATTATTTTGGAATATTTTATAAGAATTTATTTTTCTTTCTTATATTACATTTAGAATATTACATCTGAGTTTTAGAAGATATGTTTGTAGGTCGGCTATGTTATCTTTCATTAAGAATAATAAATGGATTATTAAAATGTTTTTATATAAGTTAGATATTACCTCTGACTGGGTTGAAATACGGATTTATATGATCAGGAGAAGAAGAGAAGTTCAGTCATTTTTTATTGAGGGAAAGAAAGAAGAATTCAGTTGCAAATAATTGGCTATAGATAAAAGAGGTCTTTTGGGGCCATTTGGGCTTTCCTCCGTGGTGGTAAGGGATGCTTGGGAATACAGGAAGGCTGATTTAAAGTCCCTGGTACATTCTGGATCATGCCTGTGGTTAGGTAGCCAGTTTTGATTTACTTTTTCTACCCTTAAACAAACAGTCCTGCATTAAAAAATCTTCCATGAGTCAGATATTTTCTCTTTGCTTTAAATTCTCCAGAAAAATCACTCTATAATGTTAATAAACTTTTTTAGTAGGAGTATTAGAAATTATCTAATCTATATACATCGAGGAAAGAGATCCAGTAATTTAATGTCTTTTCCAGGAAAATATAACTTTTAAGGAGCAAAGCCACAATTCAAACTCAGAAATTCTATTTTCAGATTTGCTGCTCTTTCTACTCCACTGGATATTCTCTTCTCATGATGACAAGAAAAGTAAAAAAAAAAAAAAAAAAAAAAAAAAAAAAGAAAGAAAAAATACATTGCAGATGAGAGATGTAAAAATAGGTTTAATACCTCTATTTGTGTGTATGCTTAAGAAAAACTTGTCCTACAAAAATAAGGAAGGGCAATAGAGCAAAGAAGCAATTCTTCCTGGGCAGCCACTTAGGTAACTTTTTCCACACGTGGGATTTTTGTTTCTTTTCTGTTTCTTATAATATATTAATTTATATTAAGAATGTCTTCCTGTTCCATTTCATCTTTCAACTACTACAATTAGTCATAAATGCAGAACAAGTAGATTTTCCAGATCTAATCCACAACTGATCCTCAGCTTTTATGAAAATTAAAATTGAACATATTTTTTGCCCTAATATCTAAGAAAAACTCAATTATGTATAATTTTATTTAAATTTTAGAAAGGCTACTATTTACTGAAAACCATATAAAATTCAGGAAGAATCCTTGAATGTAACTTAATTATCAGCAGTAATTACACATGGGAAAAAACGCTCCTAGTTTATTTTGAGAGGTAGCTCGGCACAGCACATGTTGCTGATTACACTCATTGTCTTTGCTTAACTGAACATGAGCAATCTCATCTCTACATTTTACATCATAAAGCATCCTCAATTTGGAGTTACTGATATATTTTCTGTTTTCACACTGTCTCCATTTAAATGCTACTCTTGGAACATATATTTTCAGCAAATAAAAAATTCATAACCCTGTGTAAATGATTAGAATAAAAAAATGGGATCTAAAGAATTCTTTTCAAATGGGTCCAAGGACTAAAATGTTACCCTTATATTCCCCCCATCACTTCCCCAATCCTATGGGGGTTGATGGAAGGTGACATAATGGTTACTATAATCATATGTTTGCAAAAAATGCGCACAGATTATTATCCCTAACATTTGAGCTATTTTTACATCGTTTGTAATTTTTTTTGCAAAGTAAACACAATACCCAGAAAAAGCTCAAGAACTATGAATGCATCTTTACATAGATAAACCCTCAAAACTGGGGTGCCTGGGTGGCTCAGTGGGTTAAAGCCTCTGCCTTCGGCTCAGGTCATGATCCCAGAGTCCTGGGATCAAGCCCTGCATCGGGCTCTCTGCTCCTCTGCTCTCTCTGCCTACTTGTGATCTCTGTCTGTCAAATAAATAAATAAAATCTTTAAAAAAAAAAACAAAACCAAAAACCAAAAACAAAAAAACCTCAAAACTTTCAACAAGTACTCTTCCCCAATGGATAGTCAACTCCTCCCAAATAACTATTTTTTCTTACATGGGGAAGATGAAGAACTGTATGTTTTTGTGTGTACACACATGTACACTGGCTTATAGGCTAGTCACAGATGTTTCATAGAAACAAGAAAGAATATCATTACTTTGTTGTGATATAATATTCTATATATGATTTTTTTTTAAAGATTTTATTTATTTATTAGACAGAGATCACAAGCAGGCAGAGAGGCAGGCAGAGAGAGAGGGGGAAGCAGGCTCCCTGCGGAGCAGAGAGCCCGATGAGGGACTCGATCCCAGGACCCTGAGATCATGACCTGAGCCGAAGGCAGCGGCTTAACCCACTGAGCCACCCAGGAGCCCCTATATATGATTTTTGACAGCTCCTTTGTTGACCTTGTACCCTAATTCTAGTGCAATTTTCGCACTAGTCTGTTTTGGGGTTGGAAGTTTATCAGTACTATAGTAAGTATATTAACTCTTTGATACCAACAAAAAAGCAGTTAATACACCAGGTTACCAAAATTTTAACAAATGCACAAAATGAACCATGTTAAGATTGAAGTAGAGATTTGGTAATTTTTTTAATTTGGGGAAAAATTTTTCCCAATCTTTTTATAAATACATTATTTTAAAGATATACATATTCAAAAACAATCTGAGTATGAGCCACATCCAGGTAAAATTAATAAAAGCATAAAGTTTGCACTATTCTTCACCCAATTCCTTAAGTGCCTTAAGTGATCTGAGAAGAAATTGTGGTTAAGCCTCCCTTAAGAGGCCAAATTTCTGGGTTGGAAGACTGTAATCATGAATGTCATTGAGTTTGCATATATACTATGTACACACTATTATATATATGTATGTATAATATATGCACAAATGTTATGTTATTATTTATTACACAATGTGTGTTCTATATTGTAAATGCATATATACATATATGTGTACATATGATGAGATAGCATACATATCAGAGTATAATAATAGCAATAAAAATAAAAACTGTGATTTCAAAATAGGAAGCATACAGCAAGGAATTTTTATTCACCATAAGAGACCTAAAATACGTTGACCAGTTAAAACCAGAACAAACTGTTAGAAAAAAAAAAATTGCTTGTCTTATACCATAAATCCTACTCAAATGATTGAATAATTAGCAGTCACTACAAATAAATTTAGATTAAAATTAAAACAGATGAATCAAGGAACTTAGAGTCATATCCTATTTTTCTTTAGGAAGAGTAATTTTTAAGCTATGCTTTCCTCTCTTTGTGGGCTACCTAGAGAGATACTGTGGACAATTGAAAACTTATGAAAATTACATGACCCTGAGTTTCATAAACAATATGCCAGAGAACACTTGTATCTCTTCTTTGATTCCTTTATGTATTATCTGACCAGAAACACCTGACTTTAGCCTCTTTTCCAACTGCTTTGTTTCCTCAGTCTATCCATTGGATATTGGTAGTTTCCAGATTACTGAATACCAGGTTTTTATTTATTAGCTATCAGGCAACTGGTATTAGTAACGAAGCAAAAAGAAAGTGCAATTTCCTTAAGAAGAAAGAGATACATAAATTGAGCCTGCCCTTACTGACAAGAAATGAATAATTGTCTTACTTTTTAAAAACACAAAGCCTATTCTTGTTAGTATGGGTTATCATACAACCTTTGGAATCAGGTATAATATAAATGCATTTCAATAATAAATATTGTTACTGTGGTTGCAGTATGGTTCTCTGATGAGAGACTATGACCTAAATCAATTCCAATGAAGTAGCTCAAGGCTTTATATGACACAACAAACTGCAGAATTCATTATGACTTCTTCCTTTCCTCCCACTCCCTCACCCTGGGCACCATACTCATCTGTTGCTAAAATCATATGGACTCTTAGTGTGCGATGTAGTTTATACTACTCCATTATTTCCTTCCTTACTGCTATTTATTTAGTTGACTCTCTGTCACTGCGTACCTACACTTCGCAGTGGTCCCTTAATGGACTCTTCTCATCTCTTTTCCTCCAAGGTAACCTTCATAGAGTTAGTAAATCAGAGATCAGATGTCTTTTACTCTTTTTTTTTTTTCAAAATCCCTTAATCATTTATAGAAGAATGAGCAATTCTTTAGCTTAGAATCTGAGGCATTTCCTCAGTACTATGAATGCACCTGATATTAACTTCATTCTTCCATCCTGTCCACTGCTGTCACACTCTCTCTATTCTGATCACACCAAGAAAAACTACGCATCTGTAACATTTCCTATGTGATCCCAAAGCTAAGCATGGCTTTTTTATATCTATATGTCTTTGATCCTATTCAAGGTTCAATTTAATACCTTCTTTTCCATTAGTTCTCTCTTCTATCCAAGAGCATAATTACGATGCATTTCACTGCTGACAGGCCACCACTTATTTACTTTTTACTTGACTATGAATTCCATTATTCCGTATTACAATATAGATCATAAATGCTTTAGAATGATTATTATTTTGTCCTAATATTTGTGTCCTCCTTTCTCTCTGAATCTAGTATTTTCCCTCATCTACAAGCTATAGTACATCAAAGTAGTAAGGTAAATGGGTTATGGAATCAGAGAAACCTGGGTCCAAATCTTAAATCTACAATTTAGCAGCATCAGATCTTGAACAAATTATTTTTCTTATGCCTAATGTGATCCTAGTGGAATAGATATTTTCATAGGGCCTTACATTAGAGGATTCTTATGAAAGTTTACTCAACAAAAACGTATTGAGTGGCTTCTTTGGTCTAAGCATAAACTGGGATTTATAGGAACAAAAAAGCTGTTCCTATCTACAAGGGTTATTGTAAAGATGGAATGACACACTGTATATAATAAGCACTTTATACTCTTATTGTAAGTTCCAGAAAAGGATTAGCAATTAATAATGTGGTTTCTGCAATGTTTTATTTATAGGTCTTCTCCAAACATTTGCTGAAAAACTATGAAATGCCAGAATTGGTGGTTACTCTAGAAAGAGAGAGAACTAAGCATGGCTCCTAAGCTCCAGAGCTTAAATCATAACAGGAGAGCAAACTAGGAAGTAAGCAATGTGGTGCAGAGAGATGGGTGTTGATATGATTTGGTTAAGTAGATTTAAGTTAAAAAAAAGAAAGTAAATGTTTTGATGTTGCTCCCTAATCACAAAAACTGAGAGAATTTGGTCAGGTGGGCCAATGTAATAGTTGAAGTTGAGGTAACATTAAGTAACTGCTGCTACCCTTGGCGGTTTTAGAGCAGGCATTATGATAAACATAGTTGGGTATTTCTTGATCAATCATCTTAGTCACTTCAAAATACCAATTAGCCCTTGTAAATGTTAATAATATAAGCAATAAAGAACAGATGGCCGCATGAGCAGAAAACAGCTGCTATTTTCCCGTCAAACCAAAAGATGTGAGCAATGTTTCTAAACAAGGGCCCAGCAGAGAAATTGTGGTGATGAAATTTTCTGCTCCAAGCCCCTGCCATATATCTTCTATCTAAAGCTGCTTAAAGGCATTTACTGGCGGTTCGGGCCGTAATGGTGTTGATGATCTCTGCTGTGTGGAGTGTTCTGAGATAACAGGCAGGTCACCTTCGGCAGGCCTGCCAGCGAACTTGGGGGATAATCTCTTCAAAGCGCAGGATAAGCTCCCTGGCATCCCTCAGTTCTCTGCTCTTAGGATCTTCAGGAGCTTACGAACCAAGCTGGAGGACACTTAATCTAAATGAACTCCAGTGTTCCACACAAATGGGATCATTGCCATCAACAAGAGACAAAGGAGGATTTTCCTGAGTTTACCTGGAATGCCCGTTTATGCCCTGTACACGGCCTGCTGTAATGTTTTCATTTCCATCTGCTTGATCTTTTTTTATTCTTTCTTCCCCTTCCTTACCATCCAACCACCCCCCACCGCCATCTTGCTCCTATGCCAGTAAGAGCAAAGCAGAGAGAGAAGGTGTGTCAGATTCTTTAGCAGTAAATTTAACAGATAATATCAAAAGAGTCCACCGGGCATGGATGCCTTCTGGAATGTTTGTCGTTACATTCATCTGCCATGGATATGCACATTGTTTATTTTGGATCACTCACATAAGTTCACATACTAAACTCTCAACTGACCATAAGCATCTGACCACTGAATATCTAAAGAAACTACCTATGAATTATTGTGTGCTTGGATGGGCAAGGCTTTAAGCACCTACATATCTGTAGCCACAGAAAAGGCAACATTTTAGATTGTGGGGCCTCTGCTTGTTTAGAGCAGGGACTGATGTCCTACAAAAGATACTTTTGGTTCCATCTATCCAGACCTACAGCAAACTTACACCAAGGCAGCTGATACACTGGTTTGGAGAAAATGAACTTTCTGGAGCCAGCATGGTGGTGTCCAGACTGAGATCACTTAATGGAACTTCATACGATTTTTGGAAATATTTTCTCTGAGGGTGACAGGGAAAGAGGGGAGCGGCTATGCTTGAGCACGGTGGGCTTGCTCCTAGATAGGAGAGCAGGTGGATGATCCTGAGTAGATTTCGTTTTCATAGCCTTGGATGCCTTCCAGCCTCTCTCTCTCTTCCCCAGCTGCCAACAGACCCTCCACTCTTCAATATGCGTAGAAGTTGTTTCAAAGATTGTATAATTCCACACCAGACCTAAATCCGTTTCTTGCTGGTTCATACCCAGGCCACATCTCCAGTTTCTCATGGTATTTCCTGTGAACATGAGCCTGAGTTCTAAGTAATGAAACATGAACCCAAATAATGTGGACTTCTTTCATGATTCCCTAAAGATCTCCCTTGTGCAAGCCCCACATTTTTCTTCTTCCAGCTGCTTAATCCAAATAAACATGAAGACTTTGAGAGCCAAGTGTTGAAGACAAAAGGGACACACACAGGAAGGAAGAAGCCTGGGTCCTCAGATGATTTGGTCTTATTTTTTGGTAGGGCAGTTCTCGCTCAGTTTGGGTCTTCCTCTTACAGTCCAGCCTTTCTTACTCTAGGAATGGTCCTTGCCTCTAAGGTACGGCCTTCTTGAAGTCTCAGCCGGACACATGAATCTTCAGAAAAGTTTTCTTCCCTTCAGCTTTGCCAGAACAACAGCACCTCCCAGCCCTGAACAGCCAGCTCTATTCAGCCCTCATCCCTGCAGGACCCTCTCCCTGCTGAGGTCTAGAAAGCTTCTCCTGTCCATGCGCAGCCCAGTGCTTGGGTGGAAAGCAATAGCGACTGAAGGAACAGCCAGAGAAAATTACCACCCCAACAAAGCTTTTGCTCCCTTTGTGCATTCCTGCAACCCTAAATTACATTATCTGCCACTTACATTTCAGTAAAATTGTCACTATTCCTGGAGTCCACCACCTTGCACCAAAATTACTCACCAATACTGTGAATATTACTGAAGTATAACAATCTGCATTATTCTCTACCTCTATGTCACCAAAAGGGATACATTTGCGTGATTTTAAGGCTTTATTTTTTATGTGATTCGAATGCCTTGTTTTGTATAAACCCTAGGCTTTTGCAATTTTATGCATATCTATTTTGGTGGCAAGTCACAAGAATCACCTGAGAGTGTTTATAATTTTGGAAGAAGATAGTAATTGCTTTAAAATATCTGCTGTTTAAAATGTGGAGAAAGTGTGGTATAAACAATACATTCAATTTGAAATCAAAAGAAGTGGTTGGTTAAAGATGCTTCTCACAAAAGCAGGGACTTAAGTGTCATTTCCAGGCAAGACTTAACTTTAATGTAATGGGAAAGAAAATAAGCATTTCTGACATTCAAAAAAGAATAAAGGAAAGTTCATAGGTAAGATCTGAAATGCTGATTAAAAAAAAAAAAACATGAAGGTGCCCATTCTGATTGGAATAGAGACAAAACATGATTATTGATATGAACACATTTTGTTAAAATATATTAATATTGTCTCCCAGGCACATTTTTACATTGAATACGTACCACTTACATAATGAAATGTTTTGTTTTTTAAAGAAGAGCATGTAGTCATATGTTGATATTAGAAAACCTTCATAACAAAAACAAAAGAAAAATAGCTAAAATGTAAAAACAGCATATTAGACTTTTTGAAAAAAAGCTTTATAAATTTTCTGCTGTCAATTAAATTAATAACAATGGTTGGGTATGTAAATAGCTCCTTAGACACTATAGGAGAAGGCTATCAAACTGTCTGGTATGTATTGGATAAAAAAATATTAAACACTGATTATAGGATAATTCAAAGAAGAAAGTATATTGAATATAAATTATTTAAATTAACAAATGATGGAAATTAAGCTGAAAATGCTCAAATTATTCAGATTTTTATTATTATTGGTCTGTCCCTTCATTTTTACAATAACCATGGTTCAATTAACTGATAATTTGCCATAGAACCTTGATTCTTATGTTTCAGAAACTGAACAAGATATTGGAACTGAAAAGAGGCAGATGAGCGAAGTTTGCATTTTAGGTGTCTTAAAGATGAGGTTGAGAAAACTCAGTTAAATTATATACTTTTGATGTCTCAGCTTTCAAGTCAGTCCAGACTGAGCTCTGGTCTAAATGCAAGGACATCGGATACCTCCATTTCAAAGCTTTTCATTTCTCAGGATGAGGTGTTCAATTTTTGAAATGTAACATTCCAATTCCCTCATGATCAAATGGTTTTTGAAAAAGAACAGAAGCTTCTGAAACATTGTTATAACCAAAAAAAAAAAAAAAGGGGGGAAAATAACTACAAAAGAATAGATTCTTGCTTAACCAAACTAAAAGGCAAAAGGACATATTCCAAATAGTCCCATCCAAGGACAAAAACCAACAGAAAAACAGAAAAACCTTTCAGCAGGGGCAAAACACTGCAAATAAAAGAAGAGTCCCAAGCGTGTGTGTCTAAAAGAGCTAATGGTTATATAATTTTTTTAAATGTATCACTGAATATAAAGAAATAGAACCAGTTAGCAATGGCAATTGGGCAGAGGAGGGATGAACAGTTAAAAGACCATCATGATTCTTCTGTATATGTTAATAGAAAGGAAATATGTAATTTCAACTAAAACACTGTAAAATTTATAGGAAGAAAGAATACTACCCAAGCTAGCATTTGTGTGTGTGTATACATATACATAAGTCACACTCACAAATATATATCTGACTCATTAAATAGCAAGAGTAATCAACTCATAGCTTTTATTCAGTTGTTCTTCTTCCATTCAGCAAATGTTTGACCTCCTATGAGCCAGGTACAGATATCCTATGAGGATACCATGATGAATGCAATGTACATGATGGCTGACTTTTAGTTCCTAACAGTCTATTAGGGGTGGTGGTTAATATTTATATAATCATAAAGATACAGTAAGTTTTCAGGTAATTAAAATGGAAAATAAGAGCAAAAAAAAAGGATTTTCCGTGCTTGCAAAAAAAAGGGGGGGGGGGAAGTAACACATTTATGGATGTAAACTCTAGGCCAATTGCAGCACATTTAGTCATTCCTGAGCCTGAGTCCAAATGTATATTCTACACAGGCTAATAAAGGAAAACAGTGATTAGTTGGTGGCATCAAAATTTCCCTGTCACTGTTATAACTTTTATTCATTATATTGAATTATAGTACAAATGAATTTTAATTAATTAATAGAATTTGGAAAGCATTTTATAAATAAGTACCTCCAATATTCTACAAAGACCTATGTTCAGGGATCATTAAAAAGGTTGTTATTATTATTGTAGTCTTTTTAAAGAATGTTAATACTACAGTAGCAAAGAGCAGCAACGCATACTCTAGGGACTTGTGATTGTCAAACCAAGAATGCATAGGGGAAGGCATCTTCTGAAAGCTGAAATATGAATTTCAGACTTGTTGGCAGAACGAGCCCAGGAAACAAGTCAACATTTCGGAATCTGCATGAGCAATGATTTTCAGTTCTTAGTTGTGGACAGGTCCTAAATAATCTATATTTGATAGATAATAAAGTTAATAAAAGTCATGAACTAAAAAAAACAAAAAGACATCCTGCTTCCATCCCTCCAGACCTTTCCTTCTTAAGGTAATTTTGTAGAGTCATTTCTCCTTCAAAGACTGATATCCACAGCCATTTCCCATTTCTTTCACAGATTTTACTCTAAGACAGAATGCCCACCCATTTGCTTAGTAATTATGTGAAAAGAAGGTTCTTTTATTATAAATACAAAGGATGCTTACGGTCCAATTCTAAACAGAATTAATAGATAACAGATGCATAGTCCCTCACATATTTCAACTCATTTCGGCATAGGTTCATGAAGACTTAGCTTTCACAGATTGATGGACCCTCTTTCATCCCCATGTGCAGCAAGCACCCAATGCATGATTGGAGAGGTCTTCCCAGTCAGATTGCCGCCTCTTTTAATGAGTGGTAGGTCAATTCTTCTCTGAAAAACTACTTACATGTTAAGTTGGAAGATATCTCAAGATTCCTTAGACTTTCTAGCAATGATTCTCAAAGTGTGGCCCCAGGCAACCAACAGCATCAACATTACCAGAGATCTTGTTAGTAATGCATATTCTCAGGTTCTACCCTAGACCCATGGACCCAGAGACTCTGGGGCTGAGATCCAACCATCTCGGTTTTCACAGAGCCTCTCAGTAATTCTGGCACACACTCAAGTTTGAGAAGCACTGCTCTAGGGCTTCAAGATAATCTCTCCCATTTCTGGACACAAAGTTGCTTACAAGCTCCCCACAAGCTCCTCTAATTCTCAGCAGTTCTCTAAAAATTGTCACCTTTTTTATGGGCTATTCTTATCTATCTTCTCCTATATCTATATTCTTTCTGAAAGATCTGAGGTTTTTGGTATATCTACCACATGGAATTATATTACCTGAGACTTGATTCTCCACTATAGACTCATCTGGAACCCCTATAGTAATAATGTAGTGACACCAAAAAGAACAAAAAATACAGTTGTCTTACCTTAAATAATAGTAGTAATTATTATTGTGACTTTTTTTTCCTCTTGCTTAAAATTCTATAGGAATCCCAGGCCATAAAGTTTTCAGGAACTCAAGTTCCTTCAATCTTGCGACCCTACCATCACCATGGGCCTGTCTTCATCTTGTGTATTTGCAGCTGGATGTGGGCACCTCCTTGTGTTAAACAAGAGAAAAGAAAATAGAAGTAATCCAAGGAAAGAGATTTCCTTTTAGGCAAACCGCCCAAAAGTTACTACTCACTTTCCCTCACCTTCAATGGCCACATTTTGCCTTAGGGAGGCTGACCAACTAAGTGTCCAAGAAAAAATGAGAGAGAGACTTGACTGGACAATCAGCAATCAATATCACCCCTCCCCGTTGATGTTCTTTTTAGGAGTCTCCCTTCCCACCCATTCACATTGTATACTCTCCTCTCCTCTCACATTGTGGCACAACCATATCTTAATCAGCCATTTTCTATAACTTAATTATTTATAAATCTCCTTTCTGTGATTTCAAGTCCTCATGGGATTAATGGCAGGGACAGAGCCCTCAATAATACAGAGATCCAAAAGGTCTGTCTACAAAGTATAAAAAAATTAAGTGTCAAATTAGAAGTCAGAGTACCAATGCTAAGAGAATACAAATGTCCCTCATATGCTTCACAAATCATCTTCAATTTAAATTTATAAATGTGTATGTATACATGGGTATACATGCATATGTGTATACTTACACACATATACACAAACCTACATACATACATGTATAGATAGTAACCAATATGTAAATTGTTTTTATCACTAGAATTAATCTTAAAATCCACTCTGTAGGGGCACCTGGGTGGCTCAGGGGGTTAAAGCCTCTGCCTTCAGCTCAGGGTCCCAGGGTCCTGGGATGGAGCCCCGCATTGGGCTCTCTGCTCAGCAGGGATCCTGCTTCCTCATCTCTCTCTGCCTGCCTCTCTGCCTACTTGTGATCTCCATCTGTCAAATAAATAAATAAAATCTTAAAAAAAAATCCACTCTGTAAAATTTATACAATATTTCTCCTTAGGAACAAAATTATTTAAAATGGAGGAAAATTGCTAGACAATCATAAAAAAGCATTCTTAATGTCTAATAAACTAACATAGGGCGATAACATTAGTATTTGTGAAGGCAATCACATGAAATACTATAACTAAATATATTTTTTATGAACTTCCACTGGAGATTTTAAAAACATACCCTTTCTTTCTTCCTTCCCCCCTTCCCAAAATGTGAATTTGGGAATGCTCACTACTCTTACTAAGCTCTCACCTGTTGATGGTGAGAACGGGGACCAACTCTAAGTTGCTGGGGTGTCCTTGGCTTTGGCTAGGGATCCACCTGGACTGTGAGCTGTAGAGGTGGTTAAGGGTAGAGATTGCAGATTTAGCTTTCTGGGTCAGATTTCCTGATAAGATAATATTGAGGGGAAAATTTTCAGTGACTTCTCATTCATACTTCATCTCTCCTGAGATGCCCACAGATTGGCCCATTGGTATCTCCTTTAAATTTGACCCACATACTGTTTGCAGCAGGAGTGTTGGTCTGCTCTAGCCTATAAATGAATGCATTCAAGGGTCACAGTATTTATAAGATGGCTCTTTAGAGGACAAAATTACAGAAACAATGAGGGGTGAAATCATCTTATGTCTCATACCCTTCATTTTCTCATTTACTTGAGGACCAAAGCCCAGGGCCAGTGATATTCTGGTGGGGTCTGGGGATATATAATAGATTGAGGGAAGTCTACAAGCATTGTACAAATAATTGCACTAGGATTATCCTAGACATTTCACTACAAGACTTGGCATTAAAAAGCAAAAACAAAAACACAAATAACAACAACAAAAAAACCTGAGATGACTTTAAGTGGGACAAGATAGGGAAGGGAATGAGAATGAGGAAGCCACAGTAATATGCAAGAAAGCATTCAGCTATGACTGGAAAAGTTTTTAAATTACAGTTAAAGGAATATGTAAAAGTTTTATAAATAAAGTATATGCATAACATTATGTGAATATATTTTGTTAAATTTTTACAGTCACATACTTAAGAGTCAACCCAGTATTGCATTGCCGTCATGTTCACCTATTTGTGGTAGCTAGTGGAAATAAATAAAAAATATACATATAAAATCATGTTGCTCAGAGTAGGAAAAATGTTGAAAATAGAAGAAACTATTTTCACTTGTTAAAAAGGTCTAATGAAAGAATTATTTAACATGCTATACTTACATATATATGAGACTTGAACCACAATTTAGGCATCTTATTTGTTAAATTCCACTAGCTCTGAGGTTTTTATTATTCAATTAGGTTTAAGTGTATCTCAGTATGATCTTTTCAAAGGAAATTGCCAAGCAAGAAATAACTACAGGTTATCTAAAAATGTCCTTATCCAAGAGAAGAAAATATTATTGTGTAGTATATGGTTACATGTTTGCATGGAATCCATCCATGTACTGATAGGAAATAATCCTTTTTGATTCATTAACTCCATTGTTCAAAACTTCTGCAAGGAAGTGTTCCCTAAGTATTTATTTAGCATTATTTAAAGTGAACACGTTTCATCAATTAAAACTTCTCCTATAGATTTCTATTTACTGAACAATACTAGGGTCTTCTGGATCAAGGGTTTTAACTTTAAGTCAAGTATACATATACATATAAAGATTTTCTGTCGAATGCCCCAAAACCGATTGAAGAAAACTCATTTCCACATCCTCCAATTTCATATGCTCTCTTTCCAGAAACTGTCTGCCTGAGAAAGTGTCAGTCCTCAAGTTCTCCTTCCTCACTTCGTATTTAACATCACATTTCTCCCTGTTTTCAATAAAAGGTGTACCCCTCACTTAGCTGACATTTTGCTATCATGCAAAACCATCTAGAATGCCAAATAAAGGAGTAATTTTGCAGCTCCTTTAATAGAAGTGCCATAAAAGCATGCCCCAATGGTTTTCATTAAGAGTTGCATTCTCAATAAATTTGCTTTTTTACTTTTATTTTCAAAATTTCTTATTTGTGATGCTTTGATCAAGTATATATCACTAATAATGGTTATATTAATACAAATAAGAGCTTTAAAAAACACTTAGAGTTAATGGTCACAGAAAGCTAATAAAAACAATTTTCAAACCACATTTTTTTTGATGCATAGACAAATGATAAGTGATCCATAAAAATTTGCAATCATAAAATGGGTATTAATTTAGGATAAAAGTCTGTGAACAAATTTGGAATTAAAGTATAAGTTCAAGGAAAAAAAGAGAAGATATAAAAATTCTAATTATTTAAGAAGCACTTTTTCATGTGTTGTTAAGTGAATAGTGAAAGATATCAAATCACTACGATATCTATATCTATATGATGCACTTAAAAATATAAGTTTTATTTTAAAACATCAATATAGTGCAATCTGACAATTATACCTTCTGAAATTATCTAAGCTTAAAATTTTTTAAATATCAACTTTAAAAATAAGCAAGGAGTTAAATAACTTTCAACATTCTTTTAGGGAATGAGTACACAAACAAAAGATTATTTGAGGACCTCTTCCCTACAGTGTCCTGAATTATTTAGATTCTAATTTGCTGGACATTTGTTCATTCATTCAATCAATATATACAAAGACTAGTAAATGCCAGTAATTGAGTTAAATGTTGGAGCTTGTGAACCAGGTTACCTAGAGATGAAAGAAGAGTTCTTAAAATCAAAATGTTCACAGTCTGGTAAAGAAATAACAAGAAGTGATGTTAACTCTTTAGAGTCATGATGAAGATGAACACAAGCTGCTAGGAAACAGTAGGAAGGACACCCAACTTAGGCTGTGAGATGGGCAGTCAGAGAAGACATCCAGATTTCACAGGTTGTATTATGACCCCTTTGCTGAATATTAATAGTTTATTAAAAGTTAGGCAGGTGAAGCCCATGTGTATATATGTGTGTTGCAAGATGAGTAATAGAAACAGATCTGTCTGGGAAAAGTAAGCAGGAGGTGAATGCATGTGACAGAATAATAATTTAGGATATTCACTCATGGATTATCTCTGATTCTTCTCCGAGCTCTATGCAGCATTTCCCACTCAAAATACGAACATTGGGTCCCCAGACTGGAATTGTCAGGCTCAACCCAGAGAACAAATGCAGCAAATTCTCAGTGCCCACCTCAAATAATTGTGATAAGAGTGTAAAATGAGAATAAGTTTGAAAGAAATTGCCATCAAACTGAAAGAATTTTCTGGCCCATATACTAAGAGCAGGAATGTCTTACCACCTGGAAGGAGAGCATGTTTTGAAAGTAGGAGGGAAGTTAGATGTATTACAGGATCCCCTTTGCCCCCCTCCAAGGCAACCTAGGTCCAAGGAGGCACATGATAGAGTTATTTACTCGTTTCTCATACACGTTAATTTGGCAGGAGCTGAGTGCAGGGAGTGATATTTCTTTACTTCTTGAACTCTATCACGCTGGATAGTGGGCAGGAGGGCATGATGAGGGAGGCTAGAGAGTGGGGTAGTGGGTCCAGGGAAAAGAGGGCAAGAAGGATTCCTGCCAAAGTCTTTACTCCTCCCAGATCAAATGGGTAGGGATATTGAACTTCGCAATATTCCCAAGTATGACCAAGTTTATGGAAAAAAAGATTCTCCGGACATGCCAAAGGTCACTGCAGCTGAAATAAAGGCATGGCACAGCAGATCATCAGATAGATGGTTTCCAACAGGGAACTAAGGAGGTTTGGCCACCAGTTTCAAGGACTCAAGATGGAAATGGTGTCGATATCCCCAAGGAAGCCAGCCTGAGCCCATTCAGACCAGAGCTGATACACCGGCTGCCTCCTACCATGCTCACCCTGGTACCCCTCAAATATCCCACCGAGAACGAGTGCTCAGGGAGGAGACATATAAGAGACAACCTAATTATGATTTTATTTCAAACCTGAATTGACTGAGAAATGGATGATTTGGACAGAGCAACCTGGAAAACGTCTAGATTAAGCTGTCGTCATTATGCAGACTGAATTTCAGGCGTCAGAAAATCAAACTGAGTTATCGAAATAAAGAAAGTTACATTTTTGCTCATCAGAGTTTGTAACTTCGATATTTATGGCTATCACACATGAAAGGTCTTACATGTCAGACTAAGGAGTCTGGGTTTTGCCCTGAAGGCAAATGGGAAGCGATTGAAGAATTTTAAGTAGAAAAATGAGAGAAGCAGATCTGAATTTTATAGAACTCATTGTAGCAGCAGTGTGGAGAATGGATTGGTGAATTAAGGGATAGAGATGGAGAAAGCAGAGGAAGGGAGCCCAGGAAGAGACTTTTGACCTAAAAACAGAAGGAAATAACAGAGCACAGGAAGAAGCTGTGACAGTGGATGGATAGGAGAGGATTCATCTGTGAATCTTCTAATGACAGATGTCTTCTCCCTAGTTCTGTCCATTCAACCCCAGCAGTTCAGTTGTTAGGGCAAGATTCTGACTACGATGCCACCAGTAAATGACCCCCATTTCAACCAGCTCATGCTCCTGTACTGGTCCCAGCAGCCCCTGGACTCATGCCCCTTTGATATCACATTTTGTTTTAATTTATTTTACTTCTACTTCTTAAAAGGTGCTAAGTTACCACCAACCCATATACACCCTGTTTTATATATATTTACATTACATCTATTGACCATATACCACAGCGAAAGTCTGAAATAAAGTGTTTACAAATTAAAATTGTATAATTTAAAACAGAGTTGGTTGACTGAAGTGTGCCCTTCTACCTTTAAAGCTAACCTGTTGTTTCCACAAAAGCTTCTGGCAGAATACCGTGTGAGTTAAACAGTCTCTGAAGAAAGTTCTGTGGTATAAATCTAGCTCTGTTTAGAAAAGGAAAAAAAAAAAAAAAAAAAGGCCCCCAATGGTGTCATTTAGACCAAATTTCCAAACCAGTGCTTAAAACATAATTTAATTGCCATTTCAACCTCCTTTTAATCTGAGCCAATGAGTCTGACACCTGGGTGTTCTCCACTCCCCAAAGATGAAGTAATCTGCACGATAGGACACTTGCTTTCCCACCCCTAGAAAACTGTTGTCACTGAACAATCCTTTTGTTTTGCTAAGCACTTTTTTGCTCCACACTCCTTCTATACAAACCTTCCATTTTGTACTTCTTGGAGTGCCTCTCAACTTGCTAGATGGGACGCTGACCAAGTCATGAATCATTGTGATGAAGTCAATTAGATCTTCAGATTAACTTCATTGAATTTTGTTATTTAAAAGCTCTAAAATTTGACCCTGGGATCTTTAGTAAGTTGGTTTAACTCTCCATTCCTGTGTATTATTACCTATAAAATGAGGATGATACTACTATCCTCTATTGGTCCATTTAAGGCACATACACAGGGCCAGGAACAAAGAAAATATGTAGTAAATGCCAATAGTTGATTGTGTGCTGAATTTGACATTCTTTAAATGTTTTTAAAATTTAAGTTGCATTTAGCACCAAGTTGCATTCCTCACAGAAATCTGTCTTATGCTAACATATACTTAGACAAGGCAACCTTCTTATTAAAATCTGTAAGTACAAAAGAGTAAACAGCCACATAATTCACACATTTCTCATTAGTTTCACTTTGTTTTGATGATATATAGACAGATACCTATTTTGCTTTATACTACCTCTCAGAATTACAAAAGGCCAGAGTGGAAGTTGCCCTCCTTGTTTTACGTGGTGCTGAGTTCAGATGTAAGTATTCCATTTCCAACAATAATAAAGGCTAGATAAGAAATAATCCAAATGGAAAGAAGACTCTTGCCAGTTGGGTTATTTCTGCTGAGCAGAATGTTTATTTTTTCATAGAACAAATTAGAAGTTTTCCAGATGGTTTGTCTAAAGTATTTTTCTCTCCTCCAGGCAGAGGATAAATTAGAAGTGTTAGGAAAAGGGCATTCCCACCTCTCTAAGAAGCACATTTTCATAATTAAAGGAACTAAAGTTCAACCACATATGAAGTGATCTCCACTCAATGTATGAGTTAAATTTGTATATTACAGGTAATTGTTTAATTTGAAGTTTGTCAAAAATATTTTAAAGCAAATAATCATCTTTTTTGGCCTTTGATAGGAGTACTAATCTTTATCATAGCACAAGCAGAAGAATTGCATTATACTAATTTGCCAACAGCAACAAATGGATTTTTTTTTTTTTTTAATTCAACTCACTAGCTAAAAACACCTAGGTGGGTGTCTGATTTGCCATATAACAACACATTGTCAGGGTATTATCGGAGAGAAGAGGAATTTTTTTCTCTGGTACAGTATCTTCAGATTAGGTAAACAATTTATTTCTAACTCGATCCTCCCGAGATGGTGAAGAGGGAAGAATTTAATATTGAGTTTTGCAGGAGAGATTTTATCACTTGTCAAATTAAGATAGCTACCTTTGTGAGATGGAAAATGAATCAGAAAACAAAGCTCAGACTCTAGCAGAAATTCATCTCTATTCTGTGATTGTTTGCAGAGCACCCTTCCGTCTGCAATTCCACAGGAATGTGTGCCCTGGAAGTCAGAGGAGAACGGGCTCTCTGCCTGCCAGGCATGCAGAAGGGAAGCCTCTATCTGGCCCCAGGTCTACATACCTGCTATGAGCTTCCATCTGGGTCATGAGCACTCTGAGATTTCTGGTCCTGATCATGCAGTTCCACAAAAGGAGGAGGAAGTTATTACTATTACCGCTCATAGTTATATGGGCAAACAAGATACTTCCCATGGACAGGTATTCTTTTTTCTTGATAATCAGGAGGTAGAGACACTGACAAGGCTCTTCCCTCATTGTTTGAGGAGTTACTTGCATGAGACATAAACCTAATTTTTGAATAGTGGAGAATTTATTTATGGTTTTAAAGGGGAACCAAAGTCAATTATGATGGACTTCGGGTCATATCAATATCTTCAAATTTCAAGTTCAGGAGGGTGAAAACATAGTACCATCATCCATTGAAACTTCCTCTATGAAATTAATTCTCTAATGCTAGTTACTGTCAATGTACCAATTCATTAAAGTGGTAGATGAACAGAATTATTTAGTCTACAATTAGGAAGGACTAATATGTTTCTCATTATGAAGTTTTCCCTCTCTCCCTACTATTACTACATGTGGCAATTTACTAGAATTCTTTTATGATTTTTTTCTATATTAAAAAGTAAACAATGTTTTATTGTTGTAACATTTAAGTCCAAATGATCCAGGGAAATTTTAAAGACTATTATTATATCTCATGAGTAAGTTTGAACATAAACTCTAAGCCAGTAAAAAGACTCTATAGGCTTCCTTACAATATTCCATCTTGGAGGTAATAAAATAGTTTCTCTTAGAGTTTTTTAGCTCTTAAGAATAAGATGTACTGGGTCACCCGGGTGGCTCAGTCATTAATTGTCTGCCTTTGGCTGGGGTCATGATCCCAGGGTCCTGGGATCCAGTCCAGCATTGGGCTCCCTGCTCAGCAAGAGGTCTGCTTCTCCCTCTCACACTAACTCTGATTGTGTTCCCATTCTTGCTGTCTCTCTCTCTGTCAAACAAATAAATAAAATCTTAAAAAAAAAAAAAGGTGTACCTCTCTTTTTTAACGTATGAAAAAGAGAGTCCGGTCAATATTTCCCTAACTTCCTTTGTTTCTCCTTTATCTTCAAATGGTAGAAATTGGAGCTTTTAGCTTTCCAAATAATTGGCTGGCACAAGCAGAACCAGTCGGTGGTTGCCTTTAGGTGTGTGGTGGGAAATCATCTCAGGAGCTTTTCTGAATCCAGACTCTGGGCTTTCTGTAAAGAGCAATATGTCCCCACATTTGTACTTAGCAGCCTCCATAATGTCAGCCCTTGCCCTGAGAGGAGGGAAACATCGTCATCGCCTCCACCCGAAAGCCATTTTGGAGAACCCACCTTTGAGAAGAGATACGATTGTCTCAGTTCTCCTGTTGTTTATGTTACAGTAGGAGGGCGGTGGGGGGGAGTAGTTGAAGGGGAAGGGGGCGGGACTGCTTTCTCTGCATTCACTCTTTAAGATCCCAATAACAGCTGCACAAGCATTTGTTTGCACGTATCCTATAATTTTTTTCATTTGAAGAAAGTGTTCCCCAGTTGATAAAGCAACATAGCTCTTCTACATGGCCTTTCAGAATCAAATTGTTACCAGAAGTACCTATGTAATGTAAGACTGTTCCTGGTAATAGAGAGAAGAGATCCCAATGTTGAAACCTTAACACTATTGTGTTAGAGTATAAAGTCAGCCAGTCTATGTTTTTTTATGGGGGTTGCCAGGAAAATGGTATTTGTCTCCACTATCTTGCAAGTTGGGTTTCTTACATTGTTTAAGGTAAGTTATAAAAGTTCCATGCACTCATAGTCTCAAAAGTTTGCTTTTTAAACATGTAAGAAAGGCTTGTTATAATTAACAAAAAGGAATTTCCTGCAACTGCAATTTTATTGAGGAGTATAGCTGAGGTCCTATATGAATAATTTAGTTTTAAGCTGTCTCCACCCAAAACATAAGTGTTTACTATTTATCAACCTTATCAGAAGCTCTATAAATATGTTATTATCATTCTCATGGGATAGTTTGTAAAGAGTAGAAAAATGAATGTAAAAATAACTATAAGAGTCCCATTGTGCAGTCTCCAAATTGTTCAGTGGAGACACATGATTCTTGGGGTGTTCTTTATGAAATGCCATCAAACACTTAAATGTTTAATGGGCTCACACAAATGTGGAATAATTTTACTAGCAAAACATTATGTCCATATTGCATGCCAAAATATGATATCACAAACTAAGGTCACATGTTTCCATTAAAAAAATAAGCTGCTTTAAGTTATATCAAAGTTTTTCATTATTTGTATAATTTATTTTTTTTTGTCATCTGCCAGCCTACAGTAGTTGAAAAATAATAGCAGTTACCAAAATTAAAGAAAAAAATCATTAGAGGGAAATTTAAAGTTCAAATGTTTAATGGTTAAAAACCACCAATATTAGATGGTATCAGAAGAAAAACTGGACCAATTCATAAAACTTTGATATTCCTTGAAGGTGTAGTTTAAGAATTGTGTGTATAATTTATGTGTTGCGTTTTACAAACGAAGTGAACAAAGCCCGGTTTGGTGAACAATTCACTCAATCACAGCCCGTTATCAGAAAAGCCAGCTAGAAGCAAGATCTCCACCTTCCAGTCCACCTTGTTCTCTTTTCTTATGTCAGAACTGATACCATATGGAAGTTTCTAAGGGTTCTTCACAGTTTTATGCCCATTGCTGGCTTATAGGTTCTACATCGACTTAATTTCACTAAGTACTAATATGTGTGTACCAGGTCACATGCCCCTCACTATTAGCACATAAGTGTCTTCATTTCCCCACATCCTAACAACAGTCAACATGGTAGAAGTTAGAATTGCCTTCTCCAAAGTCCTCTGTCCATCTTTCTTTTCTTTAATAATTTTGTTCAAATTGACAATGAGCTCAATTCTGAGGGCAAATTGTCCTAAGCCCATTTCTCTTTGCTAGACATATACTTTTCTGGTATCCTTGAAGTGAAGAGCTAGACATGTGCCACACTTGGGATCAATAAGTTGCAAAAGAAACTCTTCTGGCTACTTCATTATCCGATAGGGAGATAGGCATGCAAGGACACCCTGTTTGAACAACTCCATCTCATTTATTTCTCTGTATGTTGCTATCTAATGATGTGATGTCTCAAATATCAGCAACCATCTTAGCTCCTCAAGGTGACCACTCGAAGATAAAAAGCCAAACAAATGAGAAAGCTGAAGGAAACCTTGGTGGCATTGCTGAATTTTTGCACCAATCTAGAGCCACTTACCTCTAGACAAATCATTATGTGAGATATTTAGGTGTTTTGGTTGCTTAGACCAATGTTAGATGGATATGCTGTTACTTATAAAGTAACAAAATATTAACAGATATGCTTAAAATTACATGATTTTCCAACTAGTCATTCCAATGAATTTAAAGTGGTATCTCACTTTTTGTATGAATTTGAACTTCTCTGGTAATTAGTGAGGTTAAACATCTTTATCATACCATAGTTAATCATTCGTGTCATCTCCTGTGAATTTACAACCATTGTCCGTTTTTCTATTGAAGAATTGCTTACATATTTGAAATACTATTTTTGTCATCCTTCTAGTCTTTGTACATGTCCTTTTGCTAAAGGAATAAAACAATTAATTTTAATAGATTTATTTGGTATTTCCTACATATGTGCTTTTAGAGTTATGCTTAAAATGTTCCTTTCCATCCCTTGATCACAAAGATATTCTTGTCTATTTCCTCCCATTTTGTTTTATTGTCACCTTTCATATTTAGGTATTTAACTTAGAGTTTAAAGATGATAACTTTTGATTATTGTCTCAGGTAGGGATTATATTTTATTTTTCTTTATACAATTTGTCAGTTTCTCCAGCATCATCTAACACAGTTCACCTTTTCCTTTCTGCTAATTTGGTGTCACCATGCTCTGAAACAATCTTATTGTTTAAACATGAGTTTTTTCTGTTCCAATGGCCTAGGTAGAATGTCTTAATGTTGGTAGCATATGCTTCCCTCTTTAATCTTAACTAATCATGTGCATGCATTTTTCTTTACTAATTTTAGAATCAGTTTATTACTTTTCTCAAAAAACCTTACCGTAATGTTGATTAAAATGGCATCACGTTTGTACATTATTTTTTTTTTTTAAATCACCTTTATGTGGCACCTGGATAGCTCAGTCAGTTGAGCATCCAACTCTTGATTTCGGCTCAAGTTGCTCAGGATTGGGAGATCGAGCCCCATGTCAGGGTCTGAACTGGGTGTGGAGCTTCTTGGGATTCTTCCTCTCCCTCTCTTTCTCCCTCTCTCAAAAAAAAAAAAAAAAAAAGGTCACCTTTATATTTTTAATTTATATCATTTATAAACAATTTAATTCATTTAATTAGCTTTTTATATACTTTTTCCTTTATTTTATTTTCCTTAATATTTAGTTATTACCTGTTTATTTCCTTTAATATCTAGGTTTGTATTTCCTTTAAAACATTTCAGTTTTTCTGCAAAGTTTGCATGCATTAGTTTATTAGATTATTTCTTTTTTTTTTTCTTTTTTTTTTTGGTTCCAGTAGGTTGTTTTTTTTTTCTTTTCAGCATAACAGTATTCACTGTTTTTGCACCACATCCAGTACTCCATGCAATACGTGCCCTCCCTAATACCCACTACCTGGTTCCCCCAACCTCCCAACTCCCTCCCGTTCAAGACACTCAGGTTGTTTTTCAGAGTCCATAGTCTCTCATGGTTCACCTCCCCTTCCAATTTCCCTCAACTCCCTTCTCCTCTCCATCTTCCCATGTCCTCCATGTTATTTGTTATGCTCCACAAATAAGTGAAACCATATGATAATTGACTTTTTCTGCTTGACTTATTTCACTCAACATAATCTCTTCCAGTCCTGTCCATGTTGCTACAAAAGTTGGGTATTCATCCTTTCTGATGGAGGCATAATACTCCATAGTGTATATGGAACACATCTTCCTTATCCATTTGTCCGTTGAAGGGCATCTTGGTTCTTTCCACAGTTTGGCGACCGTGGCCATTGCTGCTATAAACATTGGGGTACTGATGGCCCTTCTTTTCACTAAATCTGTAACTTTGGGGTAAATACCCCGTAGTGCAATTAGATTATTTCTTAAGCACTTTATAATTTTGATTCTTTCATAAATGTATTTATTAATTATCATATTTTCTTGCTTTCTACTCTTGGTTTAGAAGACCATTCTTAAAGTTTTGTACATTTACCTTGAAGCTAACCATTTTGCTGTATTTTATTAGTTCTGATTGTTGACTATTAATTCTGATGAATTCTCTATGTAGATAGTTTGCATCTGTAAATTGTACATCTTTTGCCTTACATCTTTTAACTTTTACAGCTATTATTTATCTTCTACTTGTCTTCTTTAGCCAGAATCTCCAGTATTAGGTTCAATAAGAGCTGTTCTAGTCAACAGCCTTCTTGTGCATCTAAATTTTTCCATACTCAGTGTTTTGGTGTAGAGAGCTAGAAGTAAGAGAACCACCAGCAAAATAACCATGCAAAATAACAAACTAGCTTGCCACCATTTCATAAATGCTGACATTTATGAATACATTGTATTCATAGCATTTATGAATACAATGTACTGTATTGGCCCAGTACAAAGGGGCTGGGCCAATGACAAAGGAATTTATTACCCATAACAATAGGGGTAGTCGACAGAGCATTAGCATAATCGCACAGTTCACCAAGCCCCAGATCCCACTGGGTGTCATAAGTGCCAGGTGCAGCCTCCACATACAATAGGGGCTCCACAGGAGAGGAACTCTGTTTTCAGTAATCTGCCACTTTTATGACAAACAGGGGCGCTGCACTTTGTCTGAAGGGAGACCGGATGCCTTGAGGGACTATGTGACATAGTCCCCCAAGGCATTATCTCACTTTTTAGAATTTCAGCCTGCAACAATCCTGAGAAATAGCCCAAATGAAAACACAGTTGGGACCTTGCAATTTTAGCACACTTAGCATGATGTGTAAGAGAGCCCGTGACTGATATTTTTCTCAATACTGTTTTATTGCTGGTCCCCAATGGAATGATATAAAGTGAAATTTCTGCTAAGTATGATGTTAATTTAGTTTTTTGTTAGGATAGGTAATTTCAGGATATTTTCTCTTATTTCTTTCCAGTAGATTTATCATAAGGAGATACTGAATTTTTTGTAAGTACTCTCTACGCCCACCATGGACTTCAAACTCACCACCCCAAGATCAAGAGAGGCAGGCTCTATCAACGGAGCTGTCTGGGCATCCAGAGATATTGACTATTTTTAAGTGCTTTTGCTGTATGTATTGAGATAACCACGTGATTTTTCTTTTACAAGCCATTAATGTAATAAATAATGGTTACATAGTGCGTGTTCTCCTATTTGTGGAATAAATAGTGGTTCATGACAAAGTATTTTTATGTAGCCTCCTGGATTCACTTAGCTAATATTTAACTTAGATTTTTGTATCTGTGTTTACAGTGAAGTGGGCCTATAATTTTCTTTTCTTTTTTTTTTTTTTTTAAAGATTTTATTTATTTATTTGACAGACAGAGATCACAAGTGGACAGAGAGGCGGGCAGAGAGAGAGAGGGAAGCAGGCTCCCTGCTGAGCAGAGAGCCCGATGCGGGACTCGATCCCAGGACCCTGAGATCATGACCTGAGCCGAAGGCAGCGGCTTAACCCGCTGAGCCACCCAGGCGCCCATAATTTTCTTTTCATGGACTGTCACTTGCTCTAGAAACTAAAGTTATATTAGCCTTGAAAATGAGTAGGTTTACTTTTTTCCTTTTTTTTTTTCCTTCTTTTGTGGAGCAACCTATTTGTCTCCTTTAGTTTGGTAGAGGGCAGCCACACAACTGCATGGGTTTTGAGTATAGGAGGCACAAGCCTTGGTTTGTGGGGATTTTGTTTGTTTCTATTTGTTTTTAGATTTTGTTGCTTAGGAGCTCTGTTTGCTATTTGAATATTCTTTAAGGGTTATTACTAAATTCAATTTTTATCTTTGTCCCTGCAAAACTTTAACTACTTTGTCTAAGCTGAAAATTCATAAAGCCATGCATAATATGTTTTTACATCTCTTATATCCTAGTTTTGTTTTTTTTTTCTTTTTTCAATATGTATAATTTAGGTGTTGCCATTTTTATTCTCTATTCCATTGCATTCTGCTGTTAATTTTATTTTCTTACTTCCTGTTTCTTTGTGGTTGTTCTGTTGCTCTTTTTCTGGTGTCTTGTGTTGAATTTTAGCTCATTAGTTTTAGTTCTTCTCCACTGTGTATTTAAAGCTATAAGTTTGTCTCTAAGTACTGCTTTAGTTGTGCCTCATGGATTCTGAAAAAGAATGTTCTCATCGGTGTTCAAGTTAAGTATCAGCATTCTGTTGTTTCCTTTATGAGTTTCTCTTTTACCAAAATACTCAGAGATTTCATTTCTTGACATAAAGATTTTTTTTATTTTGTCACTTCTATGTTGTTACTTATTTTCTAATGTTACTAAATTATGACCCAAAAGCATAGACTATAAGGTGGTAGTTCTTTCTCATGACAACTTTCTTCATGGCCTAAGAAATGCTTGATTCAACATTATTTCAAAAATAAAATATATTTTCTGTTAGGTTTAAAGTTATTTCTATTAATAAGGATGCTGGTAGAGACATATGTATAAATTTAACTATATTAATCAAATATCTTTTGTCTGCTTGATTTTTCAAATATTGAAAATTATGTTAAAAAACTTTCAAATACATTTTTTTTTTAAATTTAGCTACCCTTTCCTACATTACCATCCTGGTTCCTTTATCTATTTTTTAATCTATTATTTATATATTTTTATATATTCTTTTTTTTTTTTTTTAAAGATTTTATTTATTTGACAGACAGAGACCACAAGGAGGCAGAGAGGCAGGCAGAGAGAGAGGAGGAAGCAGGCTCCCTGCCGAGCAGAGAGCCCAATGCGGGGCCCGATCCCAGGACCTGGAGATCATGACCTGAGCCGAAGGCAGTGGCTTAACCCACTAAGCCACCCAGGTGCCCCGGCAGTGGCTTAACCCACTAAGCCACCCAGGTGCCCCGTATTTTTATATATTCTATATCAAGGGATATATTGTTAGGTACATTTAGTTTCATGATCATTTTATTTCTTTAAACTATTGTTTCTTTCCAGAATAGAAAAGCCTGACAAATATCCATTTTTAGATGGGAAATAAAATGTAGACAGACTATCTTCCCTCAGTTTTAAGACACATAATATGTAGCTTTCAATAGCTCTTTAAAAATGTTCTGTGTATTTTCTTTTTTTATAATATGACCAATGTCATTGATTATATTAATCAATATAATATTAAGGAGGTGTCATCTCTCAAGATAATCAGTACATATGTGAAACATGACAAAGAGAGATGGATTCTGAAAGTAATATAAGAGTTAAGTCCAATATCATATCTATTGTAGAGAGTTTCAAATAGTCCACAACACTCCATTGTAACATCTTATATTCATTTCCAAGGACTGCATCCTTCTCCACTGTAGTTATCACTATAAAAGAATCTTTCAAGTGCTCTTATCAAGGTTTCTATATGCTTGGTCTGATGGCTTTGAACAATAGTGGCAATTTGTAATATAGTAGCTTCTCTCTCCAATACTCAGAAAAATCAAAGCATACAAAAACTATTTCTCCTGATGCAGTTTAGGATCAAATGAAAGAAAAAAAAGTTTGGTCCAATCTAGGAAGACTACTCTTTACTTCACAGAGTTTTAGTAGAAAAATGTTTCTGAGGTTTATTTCTGTGTGTTTTGTTACATAAAGACACATGAGAAAATACACAGTTCTTTTTTTGTTTGTTTGTTATTGTTATTGTTTTTTTTTTTTTCCACTTCAGTATTTCATGACATGTTTATTTGGAGACTTTAAAAAATAAATGTTTTTGTCTTAATCAGACTATGAGTTAACTAAGTACAAGAGATTTAGTTTAAAGTCTACTGTACTCAAACATTTCATTTTTATGCCTTTGGAGTCTATGTCTTCACTTCTCCCATACAGAATACTTCAAATAACTGTATAAACTTGGATCATAATCAAATCATATATAGCAAAGATTATTTTCTTAAAAAAAAGATCCACTTTGATTATCAAGTGAACCTTCAATAAGCATATTCAATACCTGAGATTTTCATCTTATGGAACTGAATTATTATTGCTTTCCATGAATACATTCTTGTTGGAATATCAAAGACCTACAAACCATAAACATGTAAACTCAATTTAATAGATAAAATCAGTTTGTCAATGAAAAAATCATTTAGCAGTAATTACTCCTTACCATCAAGCAACTTACCACATGCCAGATAATAAATAGCTGTAGAATGTCTCCCTATAAAACATGAAGATAAATGGTATGAATACCTTCATAAGTATAGCAGGATGATTCATTGATAACAACCAACAACTGACAATTTCTTTTCAAATCTAGTAATTTCCTTTTCCTGGTAATCCTTTCCCACCCTATATGACCACATGGGGGTCACTAGGGCTTTGCTTTCTCACATCACCAGAAAGGAAAGAGTTTAGAGTCGAAACGTTTTGGTCAAGGATCACCAAAAGCCAAGTTCATGGGATAAATAATGAACTTAGAAACAATTAATGATGATCTGAGTCAGGTTTGGTTTTGTTTTATTTAGCCTGTTAGTTTAGTTTTGTTTTGTTCCACCTTAGATTTGATAAAACTTCCATGACCTAAAATGTGAAAAGAATATCCTAAAGGAAACAAGACAACCGTAACCAATTGGGACGTCTGAGAAGGAGTTAGGAACATCCTCCAATATCCTAGCAAAGGACTCATTTTTCTTACCAGGAGGCTATAGGAACTAGTACAACCACCATTTAAGTTTGGAGAATTTTAGGACAAAAGAGTTGATTTGTACCATTTCCCATATGGAACACTGGAAGATAAAGATAACTCTTGCTCAGAAATTCTCCAGGTCACCATAGTCAGAAAATTAGAATAACAACAAAGACACCATGTGACACGTCAGGTGTAGAGAGAGCCTGAGGCAGCGTTCTCAGTGTCTCTTCCTGCACAAAACAACTTTGGAGAGCAGCCAACATTTTCTGTGCACTCAAGGAGGGAACAAAAGTTGAGAGTGAGACAGTGTGTGTCAAAAAACCAGAAGGTATCCTTGGGGACTGACAAGGGGATGCCACAGAGGAATATGGTAGCACCAGAGACTGGAATTAAATAGAAATACAGACACTCAGGGGATATCAATAAGGACAAAGGTGAACAACTGAAGGCCAGCATTGGCCTGCTCCTCAGTCCTCTGCCAACCCTCCCCACATCATAATGTTACATTAAATTTCCAGAAACTTAAATGTCACATTAGAGAAAAAAAAGGGGGGGGGGTGTCACTAAACGAATGAATTTAAACCTGAAGTAACCAAGAGGGGCACCTGGGTGGCTCAGTGGTTTACCTCTGCCTTTGGCTCAGGTCATGATCTCAGGGTCCTGGGATCGAGCCCAGCATCGGGCTCTCTGCTCAGCAGGGAGCCTACTTCCCCTACTTCTCTGTCTGCCTCTCTGCCTCTTGTGGTCTCTGTCAAATAAATAAATAAAAATCTTAAAAAAAAAAAACTGAAATAACCAAGAAAACCTGGAATATATTAATCTTTCTTTCTTGAGGTATATTTAAAATAGAAGCTCAGGTTGGGGCACCTGGGTAGCTCAGTTGATTAAACATCAGACTCTCGATCTCAACTCAGGTCTTGATCTCATGGTCTTGAGTTCAAGCCCCATGTTGGGCTCCATGCTGGGTGTGGAGGCTACTTAAAAGTATACAAAAAAACAAACAAATGAATAAAACAGAAGCTAAGGTGAGTTATAGAAATAGAACTTTTCTATACCTCTAAAACTTGTGGATATTTAAGGAGTTAAATGAGAAGAATATTTCTAAGTGCTTAATAAGGTGTCTCTTGCCAAAAAGTTTCAAGGCTCTGAAATTGTACCCTTCTTCCAGTTGCATGGATGTTGGTAAAACAAACAGACAAACAAACAAAAAATGAGACTCTTAGTTCAGTGATAAAAGACCATTCATTACTCTCAGCAATAACAGTGGCCAGAATACCAGCATTTTTGGTGCCACTTCCTTGAGCCCCAAACTCCCACAGGGAAAAGGTAATGGAGTAAAAGGACAACACAGTGGAATGCTTTATAACACAGCAACCCTGAATTTAGAAAACATGAATATTATATGATGAGCAGTAAATATGGCTTCCCTTTGCTCTGAAGGAAAATACAATCTGATTTCCAAGGCTATTCAGTATTAATCACCCTGAGAAGAGGATTCATAACACAGGGCAATTGGTGCCTCACTCACAAGATGTGCAGAAACCTAAAAGACCCATGGAGCTGTGCTTCCAACACCATACAAGCACTAAGTAGATATTGACTATTCTTGTCCTTATTGTTACTATTAGAAAGCAGTTTGTTAGGTTGCTCCCGCCGTCGATAATAAAAAAAAAAAAGGCTACGAGGCAAATGGATCCAAGAGATGAACTTTATTGCAAGCACCCTCAGGGGAGGTTCCGCGACTCACAGAAAGAGAGAGAGGGATAGTGATTCGGGGAAGTCACGCTGGGAGGGAGTTGGCAGGGTTCTTTTATTGGGTTGAGGTAGGGCATAGGCTCGCGTCCATATATGGCAAGGTATGTGGTGACCCAAGGGTATGGGGGGGGGGGGGGTCCGTGAGGGGCAGTTCCCAATTGGGAAGTTCCTGGGTGGAGAGTTTCAGTTTCCTGATGGTGATGTGCAGGCTGCAGCGAGGGTGGTGGGAAAGTCCTCCATCTTGGAGAGGGTTGGCGGGAAGATCCGCCATTTTGGAACCCTGATTTCCCAGCCGGCCCATCATTCGGCCCCCTCCCCCTCTCTCTCTCTATATATATTGGTGTCAGGGGGCATCAACTTTGTTCTGGCTGCTTCCTGCTGGCGGAGGGACGTCGTCGTAGAGGCCATGGGAAGTGGGCAGGCGGGAACAGGGCTGTAGGAGGAGTTGGTTGGCTGATACCCTGGTCATTTCTTGCAGCTCCTGTAACCAGCTTAGTATAAGGCAGGGAGCGATTGAGATTAACAGGAGGAGTATACAGAGGGGCCTTGCCAAGGCGAGGAACCAGGTTACCCAGGCTTGGGGGTTTAAGCCCCAAATAGAGTCATCTTGGTGCTTCGCTCGGATCCAGTCCTTGAGTTCCAGGACAGAGAAGTGAGTAGTGTGTGGGGGAACATTGGAAAGGAGAGTGTAGGGATTGGGAACCACCTGATGGAGTGGGACTACTGCCTCGTTAATAAGTCTCAGGTCCTGTACCAGGTGATAGGCTCCTGAGGGCTTTTTAATGGGGAGAATGGGAGTGTTGCATGGAGAGTTAATGGGGATAAGGAGACCCTGCTGCCGGAGGCGGTGGATGATGGGCTTGAGTCCTTGCGGGTGGGTCTTCGAGATAGGGAACTGTGGGTGGGATGGAAATGTAGACTTGTCTTTGAGTCATATCCTGGTTGGGGTGTGGTGGGTTGCTACTACAGGTCTGGAAATGTCCCATACCTGCGGGTCTACGGAGGGGAGACAGTCCAGAATAGGGGACGAGTCAGAGAGGAGTAGAGGGAGGATGAGGTGGGCAGAAGTTGAGGGAGAGGGAGAGAGATGAATGGTGGCCTGAAGTTTGTGGAGGATGTCCCTGCCTAGTAGGGGAACAGGGCAGGAAGGGATAATGAGGAAGGAGTGTGAGAAGGGGAACCCATCCAGGCTGCATGTAAGGGATGGGCTGGCCTTTGGAGTGGAGGAAGTACCATCAATTCCCATAACTGCAACTGGGGAGGGATGAGTAGGACCCGAGTAGGAAGACAAGACAGAATAGGCAGCCCCCGTGTCCAACAGAAAGGAAATGGACTTACCCGCTACCTGGAGCGTGACCCTGGGCCTGGCATGGGTGAGAGGGGTGTCCGAGTCTGGGCTCCTTCAGTCATCCTCCAATCTGAGAAGTTGGAAGGCAGGACTTACCATCTCAGGGTTTCCCCCGTGTGGAGGCGCCAGGAATCCCCTGAGGTTGGGGCAGTCCGATTTCCAGTGGCCCATCATGCGGCATTGAGGGCACGGCCTAGTAGGCGCTTTTGGATTGGAGCATTGACGGGCCCAGTGTCCCTCGGCTCTGCACTTGAAACAGGCCCCTGGAGGGGGGCAGTTAGGTGCTCCCTTCTTTTGACCCCCAGAACCTGCCGGCCTCAGGGCTGCTACCAGGGCTTGGGTCTGCAGTTGGACCTTCTGTTGGAGTATGGCTTGGTGCTTAAGTTCTGCTGCCTCCTCTTGGGAGTTAAAGACTTTAAATGTCATTTTCACCAGATCAGAAATGGGAGTTTGAGGGCCCTCCTCTGCTTTCTTTAATTTTTTCTGAATGTCGGCAGCTGACTGAGTGAGAAATAAAGTGAGTAGCTAAAACAATAGCCCCTGCTGGAGAAGCTGGGTCTAGGTGAGTGTATTGAGTCAGCGCCTCAGTAAGTTGGTTAAGAAACGTGGCTGGGTTCTCATTTGTTTCCTGAATGACCTCCCTAAGTTTATCATAGTTGACTGCCTTATTAGAGGCAGCCCGCATGCCGGCGATAAGGCACTGGACCGTGCGGTCATGGCGCCGGCGGCCATCTTGGTAGTCCCATTCAGGCTCCATGGCTGGGACCACTTGAGCGCCAACCGGCATGGTGGCATCAGTAAGATGGACCTGATCAGCATGTTCTCGGGCTGCAGCCTGAATGCGCTCCCTCTCCTCTGTGGTGAGGGTGGTAGTTTGGACCACATATAGGTCATGCCAGGTGAGGTCATAGGCCTGGGCCAGATATTGGAATTCCGTTATGTAGTTATTAGGGTTGGCTGAAAAAGAGCCCAAATGTTTCTCAATTTGGGAAAGGTCTTGTAGAGAGAAAGGCGCAAACTCGAACAACTCCCTCAACTCCGGCAAACTCCCTTAGGGGGCAGACTAAATTGGGGGAGGGTTTTCGAGCCTTCGTTCGGGTGGAGATGGGAGGGGAGGCCACAGGAGATATGAGGGGGGTTTTGGTGGGGGCTACACCAGGAGCAGACTCAGGTTTTGGGGGTTTAGGAGATGAGACAGGGATAGGAGTGGAAGGGACCAAAATGGGGGTTGTTGGAGTAGGGGGGTTAGGGGAAGTAGGGAGAGAGGGACCTTGAGGTGTGGGATCACGGTAAGGAGGAGGAGGAAGAGGAACCGGGGGCCCTCTTATCGGTGGGTGGGTGAAGGTCTCCGGGGGTTCAGAGAGGGGAGATGGGGAGGAGAGGTCCGGGTCTTTGGGAGCAGTAGGTGGCCGGGTATGGGGAGGGGAGCAGGCCAAGAGGACCTGTGAAGTGGAGAAGTGAGGAGAGCAGAGGGAGGGGCGAGAGCGCAGAGTCCAGAAAGCCTGGACATAAGGGACCTCAGCCCATTTGCCTTGGCGTTTGCAGAGATTGCCCAGGTCCATGAGAATCTGATAGTCAAATGTGCCTTCCAGAGGCCACTGGGACTGATTGTCTAATCGGTATTGTGGCCGGGCGACGGTACAATAATGTATGAGATGTCACCTTCACAGGTCCTGGTCCAGTTCAGGGTTTTAAGATTGGCCAGCAGGCACCCCAGGGATGTTTGAGAGTCGAATTTGGATTGGGATGTCCCCATGATTCGTTGCTGGGCCCGAGGGCTGGAGGAAGGCATCCCCTTGTCCACCACTGGGTTGTGGAAAAACTGTGTCGACTGCCGTAGAGATTAGGATGTCTCCCAGCCTCTCGGAGTCACGGAGGTCACCTGGTGACCGGCGGGGTCCGCCCTGACGCGGCTGCGATTAGGGCAGGGCTTTCCGGAGGGAGGCGCAGAATTGGGGGAAACTCACCACGGCTTCAGAAGTGGCGTTCAGAAAGGCAGGTCCAGGTTGGGCTAGGGAGAAGAGAGAGCCACCTCACCAGGGTGGGGACTCAATCTCCTCCTGGGTTTCAGCACCAAATGTTAGGTTGCTCCCGCCAGCGATAGTAAGAAAAAGGCTACAAGGCAAATGGATTGGAGAGATGAACTTTATTGCAGACACCCTCCGGCAAGGTTCTGTGACTCACAGAAAGAGAGAGAGGGATAGTGATTCGGGGAAGTCGTGCTGGGAGGGAGTTGGCGCGGTTCTTTTATCCGATTGAGGTAGAGCATAGGCTTGCGTCCATATAAGGCAAGGTATGTGGTGATCAGAGGGTATGAGGTGGGGAAAGTGTATGGGACCAAGGTAAGGCATGTGTTCCAGTCCATATATGGCAAGGTATGTGGTGACCGGAGTGTATGGGGTGGGGGAAATCCGTGATGGGCAGTTCCCAATTGGGAAGTTCCTGGGTGGGGAGTTTCAGTTTCCTAACGGTGACGTGGAGGCCACAGCGAGGGTGGAGGGAAAGTCCGCCATCTTGGAGAGGGTTGGTGGGAAGATCCGCCATTTTGGAGCCCCAGCCAGCCCATCACAGTTAATGTCACATGAGCTACAATAGCAACAATTCCCACATATACTATAGTATTAACCTAAAAAGTTTTTATTCAGGAAACATTTGATATAATTAAATGTGAAATTGGAAATTTTTAAAAAATCACTAATACTGGCCAAAATTTTTTTTAAATCTATGAAAGTCAGTTTCTCTCATAAGAAATGAAAACATTTAAGTGATTTTAGATCCTTCCTTGAAAAGAAAGAATGGGAAGCTTTAAGATATTTCTCTTCGGGGTGCCTGGGTGGCTCAGTGGGTTAAGCAGCTGCCTTCGGCTCAGGTCATGGTCTCGGGGTCCTGGGATCGAGCCCCTCATCGGGCTCTCTGCTCCGCAGGGAGCCTGCTTCCCCCTCTCTCTCTGCCTGCTGCTCTGCCTACTTGTGATCTCTCTCTATGTGTGTCAAATAAATAAATAAAATATTAAAAAAAAAGATATTTCTCTTCATTTTGATGAAAGGAAGCTGGTGCTCTACTTAAAGCTGTACAGTCATTATTTTAGAATAAGAATACACTAGTTCATTACGATATAGATGTATCAAACTACAAGTCCCATCTTGGCTGAACTTGTTGCCAGATGTTTCTTGTTCCAACAGTTAGAGAAGTTAGAGGCCATAGTAATTTAAACTAATGTACATAGTTTTCTGACATGCCAATTATTAAAAAAAAAAAAAAAGTAAAATTATGTGCCTTAGAACTCCTAGTTTTGTGCATTCTACTAGATTCTACTATTTCCTTTTCAGAAAATAAGCCCTAGAGGAATATTCTTCAAATAAGAACAGAATTGTCCTAAATGTAAATACCTCTGTTTTTTTGTTTTGTTTTTTTTTTGTTTGTTTTTTGTTTTGTTTTTTGTTTTTTGGGTTTTTTTTAGGCCTAGTTCAGATATGACTTCACTGAATCTCTTTAATTTCTCTTATTTGGTAATACCAGTTTCTGAGAGCAAGGTAAAGGATAAAGAGGTTAGGATTCTTTGTAATTAATTGGCCCAGAATTCAATTCTGGCATGAACTCCTATATTAGGCCCAGAAAATACATGAAGCTGGAAAGGAAAGGATGGTATAATATATATATTATTTGAAATTCAAAATTAGATGTCTACATTTAGTAATTCCAGAAAATGCCAACCTATATTCATGTCCCAAATTCTTTCAGCTGAATTTCAACCCCCCAATTGTATAATGTATTTGGTCTTTGATTAAATACTTTTCTTATGAAATAATATTCATGAAGGTAAACATCACTTATATTATCCCTGTAATTCAGTTTTAGTTATACTTTTTATTAGATATGAAAACTCTGTGTAAGAAAACTCTGTGTCTAAAAAAATGTAGTTTATAAAAAAGAGTAGAACATTTAAAAAAAAAGAATTAATTCCTTAACAGTAACAATTCTATTTAGCCAGGATGACTAGAGAGTAGGTTACAGTGGTTAATTAAATATTATGTCTTTAATGAACAATCAATAAATATGACATGTGCAATGACATTTTCCCAAGATTTAGAAAAGACAGTTAAAGAAAGACAATTTTTTCCAAGTTATTATTACTCCTCACTAACCTTATAGTTATTCAGGGTCATAATTCTTATCAAAGAAAAAAAATGCAGGACTATAAATATAGAGCATATAGGAAGGAGATTAAGCTAAGTGAATCATGTGATAGACATAAAAGCATTTTTTTAAATAACCTCAAAACTTGCTATTTTAATTTTAATTTTGATATTGCTCTTACTATCAAAATCAAAGTTCGGAATATGCAAAAGATTTTATTTTTTGCTTTGAGGTTTTGTTTATTTGATATGTTTGCATTAATAAATGGGAATACATTCAGGTATTTAAAAGGTCTTTTAAATTCTATGACAAAATATTTATCTAAATACATATTATTTTTATTAAATCTGCTGGCTAGAGAGAAGATATTGACAGCATCAGGAATTATCTTATTTGAAAAGAAAAAATAAAAGGAGGAAGGAAAGAAAATAACTATTTGTGACTTAATCCATTAAAAAAAAACCAAAAAGCTAGCATTTTTTTCCCACATAGACTATAGGGTATATCAATATTGGTTAATTGATTCACACCAAAATTTCTCAAACTGTGAGAGAGATAAAGAGGTAAAAATTGCAGATTTTTAAATTCTTATTTTAAAATTGTATACATGAAGCAAAATTGCAGTGTTATGGACTGAATTTTGCCCCACCCCCCATGCATATGTTGAAGCCTTAATCCCAACACCTTACAATGCACAGTATTGGGAAATTAGAACTTTAAGAAGATAGTTAAAGGGAAATGAGGTCATAGGTTGGGATTCTAATGCAAAACATCTGATGTCCTTATAAAAGAGGAAGAGACATGAGGAAAGTAGATGCAAGTAAAGGCCATGGGAGGGACTCAAGAACATCTGCAAGTCAAAGATAGAGACTTCCAGACAAATCAGAACTGCCCACTTCGACCTTGGACTTCTGGCCCATAGAACTGTGAGAAACTAAATCCTGTGTAAGCCACCTGGCCTATAGTACTTTGTCTTGGACATCCTAACAAACTTAACAGTTTCAATTTTTTTTTTTTAAGATTTTATTTATTTATTTGACAGAGATCACAAGTAGGCAGAGAGGCAGGCAGAGAGAGAGAGGGAGAAGCAGGTTCCCTGTTGCTCAGAGAGCACGATGTGGGGCTGGATCCCAGGACCCTGAGATCATGACCTGAGCCAAAGGCAGACGCTTAACCCACTGAGCCACTCAGGTGCCCCCAAATTTCAAATATTTTTGTTATTACATGATAATCTGAATTTAAGAAACACTGTGTTTGGGTGCCTGGGTGGCTTAGTCAGTTAAGCATCTGCCTTCAGCTCAGGTCATGATCCCGGGGTCCTGGGATGGAGCCCCAAGATGGGATCCCTGCTCAGCAAAGATTCTGCTTCTCCCTCTCCTTCTGTCACTCCCCCTGCCCCCGCTTGTGCTCTCTCTCTCTCTCTCAAATACATAAATAAAATCTTAAAAAAAAAAAAAAAAGAAATGCTGTGTTCTCCTTTTTTTTTTTTTTCCCCATTTAGAAGGAAGGGGGTAGAGGTGCCGAGGGAGAGAGAGAGAATCTCAAACAGGCAGTGTGGAACCCAATGCTGCCAGGCTCCATCCCACCACCCTGACTAAGATCCATCACACTGTGAGCAGAAATCAAGAGTCTGACGCTTACCCGACTAAGCACCCAAGTCCCGCAAGGCTGTGCTCCTTTAAAGAATATGTGCAGGTTGCCTGGGGTCAACTGGTCTCACTGTGTCCCCTGTCATCATTTCTGTTTTAATAAGAATTTATTTTTTCTGATGTGTTTTCTTTTGTTCTGCTATAATGTTTAAAGATATACACCAGGGGCGCCTGGGTGGCTCAGTCGGTTAAATGGCTGCTTTCGGCTCTGGTCTTGATCCCAGGGTCCTGGGATGGAGTCTCCCATCCAGCCGCCAGCTCAGCAGGAAGCCCGGTTCTCCCTCTCCTCCTGCTTGTGCTCAGTCTCTGGCTATCGCTCGCTCTCAATAAATAAATAAGACCTTTAAATAAATAAATAAGTATACAAACAAACCAACAAACCAATCAAGTTTTCACCATTTCTGCTGCAACTAATTTTTCGACCATATTGTTTTTGTGTCTGCGCTAATCCAATGCACACGTCTCCTTTTGGTATTCTACCAGTTCAGTGAGGATACATTTTCAAGTGCTCCTTGGTGAAGTGTGTGTGGGAAATGCTGATGTAGCAGACCTAAAATGTAGCTGCATCTTCAGCAAAATCCATACACTGTAATATTATGTGAACAAACAACTGACAAATAATGAAGGTTAAGTGTGTCCTTTTCCTACCCTATCCTTGTTTCCCAATCAGCTTTGCATATACACTCTAAGCAATGCCTTCGAAACAATGTTGATACAAATGCATCTTAACCTGGTTTTCTCAGAACTGAGTACAGATTATTCTTCCTCAGTATAATTTAACTCACCTCACCTTTAACAAATATTTTGTAATACTCATTAGAATGCCCCAGGATGTATGTTGACTGTGGTTTTACCCATCTATTGTTTTAACCACAGGGGCCCGCTAGGGCAGTAATTAAGTTTAATGGTCTGAAAGTTTCTGAAATCCTTCTTCTGTCAATCAACAGCAAATTCACTTTATACCATATTATACTATATTGTACACACACACACACACACATACAGGATATCAGTATCCTCGTGCCTATATTCCTTTTATAAGTACAACCCACATTGACTAGGCCTGAGTACATTAACTTTCTATATTAAACCAATCATATCTCAATAGCCCTTAAAAAGGAATTTCAACACAAATACCTCAATCCTAAATAGTTCAGAATTATTCTCCTTAGGAAACCTTAGTTTTTTCAACCTTATCTTGTATTAATATTTGTTCCTTAGGCATATGTGTGTGTATTTGTGTGTGTGCATATATCCATGGTATAGAAAACAGTACATTTCTGAGAGGATTAGAAATGTGTTCAAATGTCAGCTTCTAATTTGCACTGTAGATTTCCCTGATAAAGTTATATAAACTAAAAGAAAACCAGAGTCACTTAAAAATGCTGTGTACCCCCTAGTGTAACAAGACAACAAAGAATGCAACAATGTTCTCATGATTATTTCTACCATAATGAAGAAACTTAGTGCAGGGGTAAACTTTTCAGATCAACAAAATGTGTTTAGTTTTAAGTCGATCCAAGCTCTATCGATAGTGCCAAACATTTTTGCAACAAGGGCTTTCCTACATTTCTGCCAGGAAAAATTAAAATTGTAGTCTGATTTACTACATGGCATTTTTAAAAAAATGTTGGAACTCTCAGCACTTTTTAGCAAGTTTTTAATCAATGTAATTAAGATCTATAGCTTGTTTAGTGATGAGAAAGAGTGAGAAACTGAAAATATCCCAATTTTCTCTTTAAATAAGTAACAATAACTAGAGCTCTTAGTATGTGGCAGACTCATATTATTTAACCCTCACAACATATAAAAGAAAACAATTACATGAGAAGTAAGTTCTATTATATTCATGTAGAAAATATTGAGGAGTATACAAGAGGAGGAAATAATTCAAAATAGAGGTAGTGGCATACCAGTGGGGGACATGAGGAATGTGGGGGAGCTGTCTATCCCAGTACAATGTATAAAAATAAAATGCACTGCTTTGTATGCGTTGGCAATTCCACACACACACATAAGATAGATATAGATACAGGGAACTATATCTATATTACATATATATCTATATATATGTATATATATGTATATATGTGTATATGTATATATGTATATATGTGTATAGAGATAGATACAGAGACAGAGAGAGAAATAATGAGGGGTTGCAATGCACATAATTTGAGAATAATAATAAAAACAACCAAAAGCCAGTCTACTTTACATTATGAACATGCACTATGGTCATAAAATATTCTTCCCAGAAAAAAAAAAAAAATCATTCTAAAAAAATACTTAAGTCCCGAACAGTTGCTACAGTTACAGTTGAGATTTAAACCAGTTTACTTGTATCACTTTAATAAACATTGTATTCTACATAGTCATTTTAAAATTGAAACTTTAAAGCTGAAACACTAAAAAGATAAAAATAAAGTTGAAAAAACTAATCTTGTTTGGATATCAATAAACCCACGAATATGAACAAAGAACATATATTACATATCTCTGGTAGCCATGTAGAGCAGGTGAGTTGTTGAGTCTTTCCCTGAAATCATTCTTACTCCTTCTCCACGAAACTAAGATCCTAGCTATCTTTTCTTTTCAAGTTTGTATCATATAAGTAAATACATACATCTATACATACGTACATACATAAGGTGAGGTTGGTAATTGAATGAAGGTTTGACCTCATTTGGTCTTGTTTTACTATAGGATTTTAGGTTGCCCAAGCTGAGCTCTGCAAAGCACTCTTCTTCTCTCTGAATTCCTAAAAATCTATACATAAGAAAAGGCGGGGAAAATGAGCCACTTCATTATTCACGTGGACCAAGGCACAATTCCTCCCAAATGCAAGAGCTTGTGAATCATGGTGGGAGGAGGAGACTCAGGGTCCTTTCAAATATACAACCATAAGATCAAGTACAAAACTGTAAGATCAGTTTTTTTCAACTATGTATTATACTTTTAAAGATTCTAATAACACTCCCCTCTAAATTTTGGTCATGTATAAGGTTACAAAGATGAGAGGTTTAGGAAGAGTCACCTGACCCTAAGATTCAGTGTAGAGCCACAAAGGTGCTCCCAGGGCTGCATTAGTTGTTCCCAGGGGTGACCAAAGGCACCGAAGGGTTGAGGTGCAGCCTGTGTGGCCTTAAAGGAGATGTCCGTAGCCTCTTCCTCTCTCATTATCCTCTGGCACATGGGCTTCCAAAACAACCTCTGGTATCCATAGTTTGATAATCCCCACTGTAGAGCTGATTGGTCTGTGTGAACATTATAATAAAGGCTTCTGTGCCTTTTCCAGGGTTATTTACTTCCTTTTCATAGCTGTGACTATATGTATTTACTTCTGGGTTTATTTCCAAGTCATGTCCCCTGAATCTCTAAAGGACTAGTAAGGAAGTAACCGAATGACTTCCGTGCTTTATACCATATCTGTTCATACTGATCCCACTTCTGTCTTCCCTCTTTAACTTTCTAGGTCACTGAAGAGGCATTGCCATTGGGCAGTGACACACACTAGTCCGTCCACCTATGGCCTGGAACCGATTTCCTCTTAGTTACTTATGCTATGTGTATTATACTTTATTACTCAGCAGTTTACTCCAAGTTGGGATACTGGATATTTTGAAGATGATTTTCATAACCCCCTTTCCTGGGAAGCTGACTTCCTCCATTCATGTGGTCATGGGAGAAAGCTCTCAGTAGACATTTTTGTCCCCAGAGACCTTATCCCCTGGGCCAACCCTATAGGTCTGGTGTAGGCAGTCAACCCAACATGGTTAGTCCCTTTGTCTTAAATCTGTGGTTCGCAAGAGGAGATGATATTTTCAATTACGAGTGGTTTCTGATATAGAAGACAAGTAAAATGCGTGGGCTACGGGGAGAATGTATGTTTTGCATGTGCACTGAGAAGCACATAAAACTGTTCTTCAGCAATACAGAAAGAAGACTGGAGCAGAAATGCAGCAAGTGGAGGGAGAGACATTGTATATTTTACCTATTGCTCTGTATTCAGGCTGGTATAGCTTTGGCACAGAAGTGCTCAGTAAATATCTGTTAAATGAAGATATGAACAAATATGGAAGGACTCCAAACAGCTTTTCAGCTCCTGATTCCAATTTCTTCCTAAAGTCTATGAGGAACCCGTTATTTTCATGTAATAATAAGTTTTCCATTTCAACTAGGTCAAGCTTTTAATTTTTTTTCTTTTAACCCAAAAGACCAAAATAAGAAATATTGTTTATTTCTATATACCTACTAAGGTCAAACTCTGCTTTAAAAAAAGAAAAAAAAAATCAATGTGATAACATTTAAAATCTGTTTCAATTTCAATTCCATAGAACAGGCAATTTGCTTCTATAGGACTTTACAGATTAGTACCAAACATTCCCAAACATGGCTTAAGCACATTTACCTACAGAGGGACCATACTGAGAAAGTCTCTCTCTCTCTCTCTCTCTCTCCTCCATATCTTTATTATTTATGTATCCATTTGTTATTTTTGTCAAAGAATCATAATGTGTAAAGACAAGGTGAAACTTTGGTCCTCCCCAAACTTCAGGTCTATAAAATGGTCTTAAAAAATGATTAAGGACAAACAAAAGGATACAAACAAACTGTGTTTAACACTTTCTGAAGCAAAAGATCTCTTTTTGACGAACTGAAAGATGGGTGGAAGGCAAGAAGATTTTATAGCATAAAGAATAAAAAACAATGGACAAAAAGTAGAAAATACCTCATTGGCTGCGATCACATAGTCAACCTTGTTCGGGGTGAAAAGGCCCAGAGTTATCTTGGTCTTTTGGGGATTGGATGAATGAATATATTGCATTTCCTGTCAAGCAGAGCAATTAGAGGGACATAAAAGTTATCAAAGTTTTGGTTTTCTGACATGGCACTGTGGGCAGGAGTGTCTCTGCCCTGAACCTGCAAAGTTAGTTCACTGATGATGGCACAGTATTGACCTATTTGATTTCTGATTAAATGATTTAGGTCTATCATCAGTGTCATAAGCACCATCCTTGTACCTTCTTCATTATTATCCATAGGCCATATTGACCATTGCATGACAGTCTAGTGCAGTGGTTCTCAACTAGAGGTAATTTTATCCCAAGGGAACATTGGCAACATCATGAGACATTGTTGGTTGTCAAACCCCAGGCAGGAAGGTGTTGCTGACATCTAGTGGGCAAGGCCGTGTGTCCTACCATGCTCAGGGCAGTCCTCAGCAACAAAGTATTTTCTATTCCAAAGGGCAAGAATGGCAAGATTGAGAAACCGTGGTCCAGGACCACTCATCATGAAGCCCTGGAATAGGGTTCACCTAGCACAGATATACCAACTGTGAGGTGAACAGAGAAGAGACTACTGGTTAGAAGCCCACAGATGGCCTGATGTGAGCTCACCATTAGCCAAGTGCTTTGATGAAATACTTAAGACCCCAAGGAATAACAGAGCTTATAATGTGGTATTCATATAGATGACAGGAAAGCCACATGGCAGACAAGCCTCAAGACATGGCTATTACCAGTGATCTTTGATAGAGATTCACAGACCATTTCCAACTGAAGTATTAAAGCTTCCTGAAGCTTTGGCTCTAGACATGAATATAAAAGTAACCACCACCAGAGAAGAAAAAGCTTTGGGCCACATCCCTTATTTATCTCTCAAACACTAATGGACTATGATCCCATCAGCAGCAACATCTTCAAACAAAAGATAAATACAAGCATGCTTGGGTATATCCCAGAGAATAACAGAGCAGAAAACAATGTCCGGGGAAGGGGAAATTGATTAAAATAGAATTGTAGACGAGAGCATAATTCATGCATTCCTAACGTGTAAGCTTTTTAAAAACCCTCTATCTAATTACTAATGTCATTGAATGATAATGTTGCCAGAGCCTGCAGTCTTTGTTCTGAATCCATTCCATAATATTGTCTAAAATTTGAACACATTATTTAAAAATTTAGCATACCAACTCAATAGCTACAGGTAACTTTAATTCAAACTGACAAACAGTTGGAAATAAAAGAAATAAAAGATAATTTAACAGCATCCCAATCAATAAACATTAATTATTTTTCCTTAGTTCTAGGTTAATTTTTAGTAGATTAATGTAAACACACCTACAAACACATCCCACATAATGTCATAATATCATTAACCCATTTTCTTAGGCTGATGAATGTTTGACGACAACCCTAAACTAAATAAGCTAGGTCTTTCTCTGTAAGCCCTCCATCAGTGATTTTCAAACCATAAGCCGCAAGGCTATTGTAATGGGTCTGCCAATCTGTATATTTATACAAAGCACAGTCTTTGGAATAATGTATCTTCCTTCATGCTCTATTTTTCTCCATACGTAGTTGCTGGTGAAATTAATAAAATAAACATTTTCTTCCAATTATTTAATTGCTAACAATGTATTCTTAATCAGATTGTAAGGGGTAGAATTACAATTATTATCAACTGAGCACTCTTTCATTATTTTTAAAATGAGTTCTTCTCTCCAAAATGCTAAGAACTACTATCCTATGCTAGGAGAGCTGAATTTCTGTTTTTATGTTCCTTGCATTTATGTAAAAAAAAAAAAAAAGTGTCAGTTAACCATGGGATATTTTTTTCTGATTCCACATTTGCTCACTGTGGCATTCATAGCACAGCTGTCCAAATCTACCTTGGAATTCATATTTTCCTTCAAGATCAAAGTTTAGTGTACTTAGCTGTGGGCTTTGTTGATCCATTCCTCTTGAACTTCGTTTGGGCCCATAATTACATGCCCAATATAGAGAAAAATGTCAAGAAAGAAACAGATTTCAATTTCAAGCTTCAGAGGAGTTCTGATAATAAAAATGTGGTGAAAATGATGAAAACCTACCTTGACTGATGTACTCTTGTTTTTAGGGACAATGTACTATACGGCGGCTGTGAGAAAGGATACATGTCAATTCTGAGATTAGGCCTTTGCGGGGGAAGTTGTCATTTTAAAAAAGAAAAAAGAAAAAAAAAACTCTTTTTGATGTAGGAAAAATGTCCAGCCATGCTATTTGTTATGCAAAAACAGTGGGATTGCTTTCTGCATGCCAGAAGCGGGCCAAAGGTACAACACACCCACTGCCGGGGCCCATTAGCATCTTTTGTCATAATACATGGCAAATGGACCAGTAACTACCCACTGCCAATTAGAGTGATGATGAGCCAACCTAAAATAGGCAGGTGAGCAGACTAAGTGCCCCTGTGGTTTGCCAATTACCTAAATTATCGGCGGTAGTTTTAGTGCACAGCTACCATGAATACAAATATAAAACACTCTGGTATTCAGGGGAGTTAGGCACTTCTTGGTGTCAAAAAACAGAAAATTAGCAGGATTTTCAGAAGCTGAGTTCTAGCAACTGTGATATCCAGTGTCACCCAGATGAAATACTCTCCTGCATTTTGTTTGACAATTCTGTCTCCTCCAGGAAGGGCTCCTGAAACAATGAAGCATCAGTTCCGCGCTCCGTGTCACCAATCAATTGCACGAATCATTCTCAGCGATTCTCGCTAAATGGACATTGGAACGGATCTTCCGCACGGAAACAAGAGTTAGTATCAGAAGACCTCAACTAAATAAAACTACTTTTGCCAGGAAAAAAAAAAATCATTTAACGTAGATATAGAGGAATAAAAAGAAAGAAAGGGCAAGCAGAAGACTTATAAAGTCTGCCATTCCGTCAAATTATAAAGAAAGATCGTAAAGGAAGATCATAAAAGAAATCAACAGCATCCTTTGTAGTAAACGTCTGGGTGCAATCATTAAATCTGAACCATTGCCTTGTGAAAAGACCTCATCCTAGAACCTCTTCTTTGGTAACAGCCCTGCTTCCACTATCAGTGGAAACCACTTTCGATTTCCCATTTTCTCACATTCACAGTCATGAGGAACAATGAGGGAGTGCAACATCATTTTAAAGGCAATGCAACATTTTCTAATGAAACAAAAAAAAAGTGATACCAATTTACATGTCTAACATTTCCCCGTTTCTCAGAAAATGACACAGATACTCCCTTCCAAATTTGGCACTGGGTGTGAGTACGTGATCTGATGTCATTATATTCGTGTTCCTTCCAACTTCTTAATAGGTTAGCATATAGTAAATGATTTCAGAAGAGCAGTGCTGTGCTTGTTGGATTAATACGTACGGTGGCTGTGGTTAATGTTAATAGCGGCAGTCAGGAATCTGAGTTATATTGCTCCGGTAGTGAACTAATATGTGATCTTTGACAAGTCACTTAATCTTTCATCTTTCTTAACTATAACTATAGTTTATCTAAGTTATAATAGCAGATAATAATACCTCGCTTGGCGTAGTGTGGTAAGACGTGATTAATTGTCATGTGTGGAGCACTTTAAGGTCCTTGGATAAAATATATGACTAAAGTGCACAGCATTAATATTATTCACCCATTAACGATGTTTTCCTGTGTAATTGTCCAATATACTATCAGTTTAAGACACATACGGGGATACCGTTAAGGTGTGGTAATAGAATAATAAGCATTTTACTGCTCTTGCATATATTTGTGTTGTACAAATGTCTACTTTATAGAATATTCAATATAGTTACTAAATTCCACACTGACTGTTTTATTATGCTAATTGATAATCTAGTGTGCTCCAAAGATTAAAGAAAAATGAAATTAAACTGAAAAATCAAAGGGTAACAACTTTATAATGCCTCTTTAATTTAGCGAAATACAATTAAAGTCACACAGTGATAGAATTGACTGTGAACACTAAGATGACTATAATTGACAAAGTAAATGTTACAGAGCCAAGCTGAATAAAGCAAAGGAAAATGCCAATACAGTTCAGTGCCATGGGATATTTTTGTAGGCTCACAAAAATGAACTATATGACGTCTGTAGATGTTACTGAAAAGAACATTCTGAGGAATGCTTTTGTCACCCAATGATTTTTTTTGTATCAGATAAAAATACACACATTCAAAAGTAACACATATTAAAAAAATAAATAAAAACAGAAGACAAAAATTCACTCTTGTCTTTACTAAAGGAAAAACATAATGCTGAGAGAGAATTAGATTTAACTAACTAAGCTTATTTGAATTACTTGATATTTGTAAATGCTTAGGACTCAATTCTGCCTGCTTTAAACAAAAACACATACATAATCCATGCAAGAGTGTGGGCAGGCTCACACTTGCACACAGAAGGGATCTATGAATATGTGGTTTAAATGTCCAATTAAATTAGCAACTCCGGTGAGGTTTCCTGATAAAATCAACAGAATTGAACCTCTTCTGTTACATAATTCCACAACCAATGTTCTTGACATGATTACAGCTGGACCGAAAACTGAGTATACCTAGATACTCCTGGGGGGATGGTACATTGGTATAAAGTCTTAGACCATCAATTACATAATATCTTAAAAATACTTATAAAATAACTTTCTGAAGAATAAGATTTTAAGGTTCAAATTAATGTAAATACTGCATTTTACTCTATAGTGTATGCTTTATTTTAGACATATACATTCCCCAAATCTTTGAGATACAATTGACACACTAAGATGGTATGTCATGTTGATCCTACATCCATCTGTAACCCCCAGGATACCAAAACAAAGACACAAATCTGTAAGTCAAGATTGTGTGTATGGCGGGGGGGTAGTCTGAATAGAATGAATGGGGACAGTAACTGAGCAAATAATTGGGAATAATTCCCACTTTAATAGAAAGGCATTTTTGAGGACCAGGCTAGTGTGAGAATGGGGAGGGGCAAGGGTAACTGGAAGTTGGTATTTCAGAGTCTTTTCTATAAATGAATATATTTACTCTTAATTAGCTTATTTATTATAGCATTGTGAGTTTTTAGAGAGCATGTCAAGTTTTGGGAGACCCGACTGTATCAGCTTTCTTTGTGTGATAAGATTATGGGTGACTTAAATAAACTATCTTTCTTATTGAGTTTTAACAATGTTTGTACTACTTTTTTGCTTAGAAAAAGGAAAAAGCTATTAACATTTTTGGCAGAATATAGGATGTTGTTGCTTCCTTGAAACGTTAAAGACTGTTCCTCCAAATTCCACATTTCCTCTCATCACCAACAAAATCTTACACAATGTGTAGAATTTATATTATTAAAATACAAAAATTATATCTATTACATCTATAGCTTTCATTTAAAAAAAGGTGTAAAACAATACTTAGTATCTTCTGAATGTATCATCTAGAAATGGTTTTACTTCAAAGTGAAATTTCAGGAAGGCTGCTCCCAACTAAAGACAATAAAACATTCTGGATTTGGAACAACACTTGTTAAAGTACTTATATGTCTTTGGAAAGTGGGTGCCACAAACAGTGTGAAAAGCATTGATAATGCAAAATTTTTACTCAACACCTGAACAAATGAATGTTTGTCAGGCTTCCCAAAGATATCAAAGAGAAAATTAATTCCTACTCTTCCCCTAATATTTCTAGAAGAGAATCATCAGCAGCAAAAGAAATAATGGAAAAGGGTGAGACAATGACAGTCAAGATTTATGTGCCAGCCTGTTTGTATAGGTCTCTACACAGCTGGAAATAATTATTCCCAATTATTTGCTCAGTTACTGTCCCCATTCATTCTATTCAGACTACCCCCCCGCCATACAGAGCCTCACCTCCTCTGTAAAAGGTGCTCAGATGAGTCACATTCACCTCTATTCACTATGGATCACTCAACCAAAAAAATCTCTAGTAATTCTCTACAAATATATAAGCTCAATGGACTGTGCACTATAATTTTTGCTAAAGAAAGAAAGAATAATTTATTCTCACGTACATACATACCATTGGACATTTGGTCGAATCCATACTGGGCCCATAGCATGAGCTAAAAATTACTTTCTTGGTTACGTTGACTAGAATGTAGTGTAGTTAATGCTGTTATCAGATTAAATGGAATGCATATATCTTTCCTGGAATATACCATAGCTCTATAAAATATGTTATTAAATAAAGAGTTGAAGCAGCATTCTAGTAGGATATTCTAGCAGGATATTCTTGTCTTCAGTCAGTACAATGTCTTTAACAAAATGTTCCAACTTCCCAAGAATTCAATCTATTCTTTATTATTTTATTACTAGTTATGTCATTATTAGCACCTTGTACTAAAACTTTATGAGGGAACACTTTTATGAGGGAACTGCATTTTTAAGAACAATGCATTAAAATTACTCACCTGGACTGTATTTCTGGTTTCACCTCTTTCCTATCTATGACCATGGGCATATCAATTGGATTCTAATTACCAGTTTGCCTGGTAAGATTCTCATCGAAGTGTCACAACAATTAAGTGAGATAATCCACATGAAGCAATTGACACAGTAACTAACATATACTAAGATTTCATATTGTAGTTATTATTAGAATTCATCTCCAAAATAATGATTTTCCAAAAAAGAACACTGCCATCCTGCAGACTTCAGGGAAACTGCTACTAAAGAAATTGCTATTACTAGTTTTCTGGATAGAAAAATTAAAGATGCAGCCATTACACTTCTGATGGTGTTGGCTTCATTGAAAATTTTAAATTTCATTTTTGACCTAAATGGTGATTCAAAATAAACTCTTTGACAGTACCTTTTACTTTCTACTCATTGTTTTAGAAGTTGAGGCATAAAAATATATTGTCTTTCAATAAACACGTATGTTTATCCATCCTTAAATAATGCACCAATATTTAATTTTTTAAAAATACCATTTTTGGGGGCACCTGGGTGGCTCAGTGGGTTGAGCCTCTGCCTTCGGCTCGGGTTGTGATCTCAGGGTCCTGGGATTGGGCCCCGAGTGGGGCTGTCTGCTCAGCGGGGAGCCTGCTTCCCCCTGCCTCTCTGCCTACTTGTGATCTCTCTCTCTGTCAAATAAACAAGTAGAATCTTTGAAAAAAAAAAAATACCATTTTTTAAAAGAAACTGAACTGTGATATCATAGAAAGATACTTGATCTTTGTCTCGGGGTCCTGGCACTGAGCTCACAGAACCCTTGGAATTTCCTGAGTGATGAGGATGATAGGATTCTTTTTAATTCTAATGAAGAGATTCTTGGCAGTCCCTAGATAACTTTAAGATGTAGACTAGTCACCAGAAGAACAAAGCCTTGATTAGAAGTTGAACTTTCAGCTTTAAACCTTAACCTCTAGGGAGGGGAGATAGGCTAGAGATTGAGTTAATCAGTGTTACAGACTGAATGTTGATGTCCCTCTCCAATTCATATACTGAAACCCTCAATGTGATATAGTAGGAGATGGGCTTTTGGGGAGTAATTAGGTCATGAGCGTACAGCCCTCGTGGATGGGATTAGTATTCTTATAAAAAGAGACACAAAGGAAATTCCTTTTCTCTCTTGCTCTTTACCATGTGAGGAGACAGCAAGAAGATGGCCATCTGCAAACTAGGAAGCCGTGTTTCACTGCTTTCACACCTTGATCTCAGACTTCTCAGCCCCCAGAAGTGTGAGCAGTAAATATTTGTTGTTTGAGCCACCAGTCTAGGTAATTTGTGATAGCAGCACAGATGGACTAAGATAATCCTCCATGGCCAATGATTTCCCCAATCCTGCCTATACAATGAAACCCATAAAAACCCCTAATAACTGGCTTCAGGGAATTTCTCCACAGCTGAATTCATCCACATGGCAGAAGGGTTGGGAAACCCCAACAAGAAGCTCCTGCACTTGAGACCCTTCCAGACCTCACTTTGTCTGCCTGTTCTTCTGTATCCTTTACAGTAAATGGATAAATGTAAGTTAAATGTTCTCCTGAAGTTTTTGAGCCACTCAGCAAATTATCAAACCTGAGGGGGGAAGGTTGTGGAAACCCCAATTTTGTAGCCAAGTCAGACAGAAGTGTGGGTAAACTGGGGATGGTTACCTACAACTGGCATCTGAGATGAGGGTAATCTCATTGGAAGCCTTTACACCTGCGGAGTCAGACTAGTTAGGGTCAGAACCGAACTGAATTGTGTAAGACCCAGTTGGTGTCAGAACTGGCTTGGTCTCAGGAGGACAAAATTACCTCTCAAAAACCCTTCAGATAGTTTCTCTTAATTCTGAGCACATTGGTTTCCCTTTTTTTTTGTTTTTCCTTAAAAATGTTGGTATTTCAATTTCGATAGAAAAATAGAAATTTTGTTAATAATAACCTTACTTACATTTGTGTGGTTTGGGAACTGTCTTCAGAAGTCTTTTAGAACCATAAAAGCTTAAAATTCCTGAAATTTATTCTCTGAAATCATAAAAACTACACTCATGAAAATTTAGCTTATCAGCTCTCTCTTGTCTTTACCCCTAATGAGCAGTTCTTATCTATCTTATACTTTATTGTTCAAAAATTTTATTTTTTCCTGAAACTTTAATATTTTAACATCAATTCAAAATTATTTTATATGATTTGAAAATATATATATACACATACACTTGTTATACATGTGTATAAAGGTAAGCAAAATTGAATTTTATATACATTACATTCAAAAGGAAACTTTTTTATTATGTGCTTTAACTGTGACTTTTACATGATAGCATTCAGTGCCTATGGCAACAAAATAATAAGGACAATAAAAGGTTTATATGACTACTTATTGCTTGATTAATTTCTAGCAATTGTGGAAGCAAATTTCTATTTTCTAAGAATAGTAATAATGTTGCAGACATCTATTTTCTATTGTAGTTAGTTGGAAATGCACGAGGGGAAAACTGTCCATATTAAAAGCAAAAACAGGGGCGCCTAGGTGGCTCAGTCAGTTAAGTGTCTGCCTTAGGCTCAGGTCATGATCTCAGGGTTCTGGGATCAAACCCTGTGTTGGACTCCCTGCACAGCAGAGTCTGCTTTGCCTTCTTCCACTCCTTCTATCCCCCACCACCCCCACACTGCTTCTGCTCTCTCTCTCTCTGTCACAAATAAATAAAAGCAAAAACAAAACCAGAAGGTAAACAAAGAAAAGCAAGCAAACAAATAAATAGGAAAAAAGCATATTAATCTGGGGACTTCCTTTATGCAAGCAAAAGCCTTAACAATGGAATTTACAGATTTTTAAAAAACTCTTCTTAAAATAAAAGTATTACAGTATAACTGAATCATTCATCTTGTAATTCCTTATTTCAGATGGCAGGTTAAATATTTATCTTAAACATTGCTTTAAAATTAATATTTGGAGTATTTTTCCTTTTATAACAATATAGTGTTTTAAATAACCACGTAGTTACATAGTTTAAAAATACAATTACTTTTTTGAAAACTGATTCTATATCAGAAAACTAATTGATTTCTTTCCTTTCTAGTTCCTCCACAATTCCAAGTTGGTAATGTCTCTGCTGAAATATTGTTAGTACAACTACACATAGTATTTTGGAATTTTCACTGTGCCTACAAGAGTGACCTTGATTCCACTGACCTTGATCCCATTGTTCACTGATGGGGTTCAGGGTAGGCTGCCCAAAATATACTATTTTGGTACATTGATTATTTTGAGTCAAAGTTACTCAAGAAGCAGCCAATGCAAGAAGGACACTCTGACCTCCTTTGTCTCCATAAAAGCAGGAAATAAATCTCCCAAGTGAAAGATATCCTCACTGTACCAGGAGAAAAAGAGACATCCTTATCACCAGAAATAGGGAATTCAGGGCCAAGAAGCCTATATAAACAAAGCTTGTTACTTCTTTACTAATTTACTACCCCAAGCTCAAACCCTTTTGTCTTGTCAATTTTTCACAAATTTATGTGTTCTTTGCCTAAAAGGTATAAAAGCTGCCTGCCCTGGTCTTTGAATCTCATATTTCTATGTGTTTATATATATATGTATGTATGTATATATATATATATATATATATACACACACACACACACACACACACACACACACACACACACACACAATTAAATTTGTTTCTCTCCTGTTAATCTGTTTTATGTCAATTTAATCATTAGACCAGTCAAAGATCTTAGAAGGGAAGAAATGAAAAGTTCCTCCCCACCCCATATCATCATAACATCATATTAAAGTACTTAGTAGTGGCATCATCTTATCGGGATAATGAGAAACATAAGTCATTTTCACTTTAACAGATGTTTTGTCAAATTTCTCTTATTAGAGACTCATGGGATTGGTTTTTTAACAAGAATGAATACCTTTACAATTATTTATAAGGTCTTACTTTAGTCTACTGGGGTCAATTAACATCTTTATTTTATCATCAATTGTATTTGACACATTTCTCACTTTTGTGTCATCTACAAATGTGAAAAACATGCTATTGACTCATTCAGTATTTTTAAAGCCCTAAATTTTATTTATTCCCACTTGAAGCTCTCCAATAACTCTTCAACATTTCAGGACTCTAAAAAACACTCCCTCATACATATTTCTTTTTTCAGTTATTGAATAGCAAGTCTATCTGATCATCAGCCATTTTCTCCAAATTAATACCACTCTGTAAGTCACCTGTTTCTGAATATGAACATCTATCATGTTCATCCGAAAAAGAGAATGGGTTTGGGAGGGCGTCACTTGTTCCTAATATAACTGTGCCTATTTCTACCAATCACATGTGTTGATCTAAGGCCTCACAGACCTATAAATTCATCGTCTGCTCTAGAATGTCACAAAAAGCAATATTAATTTTTATAGACTACATTCTCTAGAATTCGTATCTTGATACACTTTTGTTTTGTGAGATAATTTTTTTTAAAGATTTTATTTATTTATTTAACAGAGAGAAACCCAGTGAAAGAGGAAACACAAGCAGGGGGTGTGAGAGGAGAAGCTGGCTTCCTGCTGAGCAGGAAGTTCCATGCAGGGCTTGATCCCAGGACCCTGGGATCATGACCTGAGTAGAAAGTATATGCTCAAGGACTGAGCCACCCAGGTGCCCCTAATGTGATCATTCTTAATCACTTTTCATCTTTGGGGATCCCTCCTTTTTCCATGATTTCTCCAAAACTATAGGTGGTAGCTACAAACTGTATGATATCTACAAATTGTTTTGGAAACCTCAGAGATTTACAGTTAAAGGGATTGTTCAGAACTTCAATGCAAAGGAATAACTAACTCATAAGATACAGGTTAGCCAAAGCAGACTTCAGAAGAATTGGAAAGTTCTTGATTAGAATCCAGGAACCCTGGATTCTGGCCTAGGTTAATACTTTAAAAGTAAGTGCCATGCATTATTTATTTTTAGATTTCTGTATCTAGTTCAGTGTCTAGTATAAAGTAAGCAATTATTAAATATTTGTTGAACTAAATAGAATCTAATTTATCTGAATTTGGAGATAATTCACAAGAAGTCTGTAAGTACTCCTTTACATTTTTTTTCTATTTATTGGGCCTTAATATCTCTGCCATATTTGTTTAGCCCTTGGTAATGAAGACCATTCTCCTTAATTTTGATAAGCTGAAAAAATATATAATAAATAGGGCATTAAATCAATATAATATTTTTAAATCAATATAATTTTAACTGCTTCCTCTATGCTGTCGTGAAGAGTTGAGAAGCTCGATCGTTTTGTATTTTATATGAAAATACATCCAGGAATTGAGCTGGGAATAAACTCTGAAGTGTTGAATGAAAAAGTAATAGGTGAATTAAAATTAGACTTCAATCCAAATATTTTTGAGAAATTAACTAAAGTGTAACTGCATAGTACGCCTTCATATTTTCCAGCATCTCTTGGACTAATCTTGGAAAACATGTCTCTTTTCCAGTATAATAGAATCTGTAAGCACTCAGGATTTGGGGTTATTAAAGTAGAATGCCTGAGTACAGTTTGAAACTGAATATGAGAATTTAAAGTGAATACATGATATGCTAAATATGTATTTCAAGTATAATACCCTATTCCACATAGATTTTCCTAATAGCATGGTAGAACACCCAAAAAATGATTGAAAATGTATCAGGCTATAGAGTAGTCAGCACATACAGTGATGAAGACTCATTACAAGGTCTTTAACTGAATCTGGCTAGCAAGGAAACATGAGCAAAATAAATATGAATGTGGTACAAAACTGATGGATGAAATGCTAGGGATGTGGAGAAAAAGTAAGAAAGTTCAAAGCAGGAATATTATAGACAAATATGAGAGTTGGAGAAAATACTGCAGTGGGTTTTAAGGGAAGAGTGAAAGAAGACCACCTCAAAAGAGCAATGGAGGGAACAGTAAGTGACCATCTACAGGGAGCCTGAGGATTCAGTGTAGTTAGATCACTGGGAGAAAGTGATCCAAAGTAAGACTGAGTCCATTGAAGTCTCGTGCCAAAGTCTATGTAGTCCACCGTAAGGAGTCTGATTTACTTATTTATTTATTTTTAATTTTATTTAATTTAATTTATTAATTTATTTATTTATTTTACCTTGTAAGCAACAGGAATGCATAGAATTATTTTTAAGTAATGAAGAGACAACATATAGCATTTTAGGGGGTTGTTGTTGCTGAATCACTTTAAAGCTTATTTCAAGCATTCCCCTTAAGGAGGAGACTGAATAAATGTAGTAGTAAAGGGAGAGGGGGTATTGGATGTTTTCTGGTTTTCTTTCCAGATTAGATAACTCAGTAGAAACAGTTTTGAAATTAACTCAGATAGACAGCAGGAAGGAGATTAGATTTGAGGATGAAGTTGAGTTTAATTTGATTCCGTTTTTGTGGTGATCATGAGATCTGGAAAAACTCTTAAAAGTCTGATGCCAAGTCTCTGTAGGGAAGGCCTGGGGTCTTGGGAGGGCTTTCTGAAAGGGAGAGGCAGCAGAACCTGGGCTTTCATCATTTTTTGAAAGCGGAGGGAAGTACTTCCTTTGGGGATTGTTAGAGCAATCAATAATAATTTCAAGAGACATGAAAACAGCAGTGACTGTTTATGCCACTGAAAATTGACTTAAGGTCTACAGGCCATCACATTGTCTTCTGCACTTTAGGACTCAGGAGCTGGTACAATTATTCTAGACCCTTCCCAAAGACTGGGAGTGTGTGTGTGTGTGTGTGTGTGTGTGTGTGTGTACGCGTGTGCACACAGCAGCAACAGCAGAACAAGCGACTGAAATCAAGAATGATGATTCATCATAATCAAGTCGCCACATAGATTGAAAGACAAAGCCTATCTATTTAATTTAATAGTTACTTACTGAAGATGAGGGTGAGACGAAGTAAGAGACCCTGCCATCACAGAGCTAATCCAACTAGGAGAGGAGACAGGTAGGAGAAAGAGAGCCTACCAAGCCCAAGAGTAAAGGAGGGCTTCCTTTGTTGCTCATATCTGACATCTGTTTATTAAACGTTGAGCACTGTAACCTCAGCTGCATGTAGTCAGGGTTTTGTCCTGTTCCCCACCATATCCTGCTGCCTGGAACATTCCTGATTTACAGCATGTGCCCTCAGTAAATGTTTATCCTGCTTGATTAATACACCATGAAGCAAGTATTATGATAATGATTTCAAAGATTAGGAAACTGATGCTAAAAATGGTTAAATACCTTGCTAAGAGTATGTAGCTAGTAAGTGCCAGAGATAGGAATGCAAGGCTAAAAACCCTTGTTTGAGATTCCTAGACCAGGCACACATTTGCCTTTTAAATATCAGTCACATATAAACACTTTGAAACTGATACATGGAAAAAACAGGTGTGGTCTTTACTTAGTCTGGGTCAATTTGTACAGCTGAAATAGGGAAAACATTTAATTGTCATTTAATCCACCTAAAATGCCAATACCCTTAAAAATAGGGCCATTAGTAATGCAAGTATGAGGTCCTCAGGATTGAGAAAAGCCTGCTTAACTAAACAACAAGTCTCATGAGGTTAGCCTGCTTCCAGAATTCTTTTCTGGCTTGGCTGGTCTCCATTTTTTATATAAACGGCCAGGCCTGCCAACCCCTGTAGAGCTAAACATCTATAGCTCCTGACAAAGGTACTGCAATAAAGAAACACTATGTACTGTGTATTCAAACTCTCCCACTTTTCATATACTCTGATCAGTACATATTAAACGGCCTTTTAAATCTGGTCTGGGCTAGACCTGGAAGATACCCACCTACCATTTCTTTTCATTGGAAATACGCAGAGCAAGATATATTGGTATGGTAGAATCAACCCTTCAAGTTCAAAGATGAAAAGTATATGTTCTTGAAATGGAAGTTTTCCAGGACTCAAAGACATTTGGTCAGCATTTCTGGAAATCTATAGGAAACTAGTTAAATTTATGCTCTATGAAAATCTCATATTCTAAGATGAGTTATAAATTAAACCAAAAATACCAATCACATGTTGTCATCTTCCTTTCCCCTATTCTCTCATTTATTTGTTTTATTAATATCCTCTTGCTTTTAATGGCGTTTAGAATATTTGTATAATACATCTTTCTGTGATAAACATTGATTTTTAAAGAAAGAAAAATCAAGTTAAATAAATGATACATGCAATAACATTTTTCTTGTTTATAATGTTAAGCTGGAGAGATACATTGTTTCTAATATTGATTTAAATGGGAAGGAAGTATGTCATGGTTTTCATACTGGTTCATGACTCTTAATCTTACCACCAGAATTAAGAATCCAAGACCAAGCCAGCAAAAAAAGTAAAACTCAATGAACAACACATATAAAACAAACTTAGGATTATAATTAATTTCACAGTACAAAACTATATATAAAATACTAAAATGCATTATTATTGACAGCCATTTTACTTTGGATGTCAAATGGCATCATTTATTCACATGATGGGTATTATAAAAGTAGCTATCCACTAGGCCAGGGGCCAAAATCTTTTTCTAGAAAGGTCCACATAGTATATATCTTAGGCTTTGTGGTTCACGTGTGGTCTGTGTGTATATTCTTCTTTTCCTTTATTTTTCAGGAATATTTTAAAAACATCCTTAGTTTGTAGTCTGGATCTGACCAATGACCTATAATTTGCCAAATGCTGCTCTCCTCCTGTTCTAGGTTGGTCCACACAAGCAAAGCTCCAGACCATTTGCAAATACTTTTTTTTTTTTTTAATTGAGAGAGGGAGAGAGAGAGAGATAGAGAGAGAGAGAGGTGGTGGGGGGGAGGGGCAGAGAGTGAGAATTTCAAGCGGACTCCATGCTGACCGTGGAAGAGCCCAATGCAGGGCTCAATTTCATGACCCTGAGATCACCTGAGCCAAAATCAAAACAGTCCCAAGCTTAACTATGTCACCCAGGCACCCCTGGCTAATACTTTTTACTTGGTTGTATAAAGGAGGAAATGTTTGCTAAGATGTGATAAAAAATAAAACTTTCTTATTCAATTCTTTTTTTTTTTTTAACCTTACAGTTGCACAAAGACTTGTACATTCACGAGGATAGACAATTTCAGGGCCAGTTGTGCCAGCAAAGGTGTTTAGGACTTTCCCAACACAATCTTACAGAAAGCAAACTCTCAGTCATGTGGAGACCCAGTCCCAATAACACATGCAAATGAAAGGTCCAGTTTTATAGTGAACTGTGGTGTATGCTGAGTTTGCTGGCCTGACTCTGTCCTTTGATTTGACAAATGGTCATTGAATGTTTGTACATCTCAGTCAGAAACTGCACCACACAGGATCTGGGGCAAGAGATCAAACCCGGAAGTCTCATGCCCATGTGCCTTTGAATCAGAGATAGATATGAAGATAGAAATAAAGATAGAAATAAACATATGTGCAATGGAGAAAAAAAAAACAGAGCCATGTGATAGTGAGTAGCAATGTTCAGGAGTGAGGGTCAGTTGTTTTTTAAAATACAAAGTTTAGGGTGCCTGGAAGCATCTGCCTTCAGCTCAGGTCATGATCTCAGGTTTCTGGGATTGAGCCCCGTGTTGGGCTCCCCGTTCAGCGTGGAGCCTGCATCTCCCTTTCCCTCTGCCACTCCACCTGCCTGTGCTCTCTTTCTCTCTCTCTCTTTCTCTCTCTCTCTTTGTCAAATGAATAAATAAATAAATAAATAAATAAATAAAATCTTGAAAGAAAAAGTAAAATAAAATGCAAAATTTATATAGATTGATTATTTAACTCAAATAGAGCAATTCCTTCCAGGTATCCTCAGTTAAAGTGAAAAATATTCACTCAAGTTGGGGTCCCATATGTGAATAAAAAGGGTATTTTTTTTTCATTTTGAATTCATACATTTATTGTTTTTATTATGGGGTGCTTCATATAAATAGGACAATCAGGGAAGAGTGCTGATTTGCTTGTAATCTCTAAATATCAATGAGAATTAGCAGCCTCCAATGTGAAATTTATCAGGAAGAAATAACACCTGCCATGGAGCTTCAATAGCTCTAGTAATCTGGTAATATTCATAATTTTCACAGAAAGATCTTGGCAGTTTACCCAGTTGACAGCAAAAATGGAATATCCAATAGAGAGTGCTCTCGAGAAAATTCCCCAAATTTCACCAGGAGTATTATATACATTTGTTAGTGCACTATGAAGTATTAGAAATAGGTGAGACAACACTTTGAAAATAAATGCAGAACATTTGATATCTCTAATTTCACACCCAGTGCTTTTCATACTCTTACTAATCCACAAAATACAATAACCTGCGTTGATCTCCTCATGATTATAAATTAGCAAGCTTTATATAGCATTATATTTCTTTTTTTGTGATAAGTTCATTCATTCTAAACTGACTTGTTTTGTTTTTCATGTTACCATGTAAAATTTATTTTAAATATAATCTTAATGAAAATAACAAGATAAGAGAACACACAGTTTTTTCTGCCACAAATGCTGTCCTGGGGACTTTACTGAGTTCTTCAGGTACCAAGTTACATTTCAAGCAAGTTTTGATAAACCTCGTAAGAGAAGTTGTAGAAAAGACACTAAGATCAGGTTCTAGGACAAGTCCTTTGCAAAGAAAGCAAAAGGAATAAGACAGTGTGTCAATGAGGGGCACAAGATTGGAGCAAGCCAGATCTTTTCAAATGCAATGAAATTTAGAGAGAAAAGTAAATGGTTTTATTAGTTGCAGAATTTGAATTATGGCTACAAATGGCTGTTTGATATAACATGGAATGGAAGGAGAGATTGTAAGAAAACTAGGGAAATCTATCTTAAAGATATTCTAAAAATAGGTCCTTATACATAATTATTACATACAAAAATAGCATAAAAATTCAATTCATTTCTGGATTTTATTTTTAGTATATCATAAAGATCTTCCCTTCCCTTTCTCCTTTCCTACTCTTTCTACAACGAGGAACTCTTAACTTGTTGTCATTTTGTACCCATTATGACTGGTAAATCATATACAAAAGAAAGTGAGCTTGCTCTAGAAAACCCTCTCAGGGTTTTCTACCTTTTTTTTTTTTTTCTTCTTTTTGGCAGCCCATCCTTTAGAAGCAGACGCTCTCCTTTCCTCTATACTTTAGGATATATAATATGTCCTATGTATTATATACTGTAGGTTATTTGTGGATATGTATGTATACACATACACTATTTTTTTCTTTTTACTTTTCCGAACTTCAACGTTTTTTAAAAGATTTTATTTATTTATTTGAGAGGGAGACAGAGAGAGAGCGAGAGCATGAGAGTAGGGGGAGGAAGAAGCAGACTCACTGCTGAGCAGAGAGCCTAATGTGGGGCTTGATCCCAGGATCCTGGGATCATGACTTGAGCTGATGGCAGCCATATAACCGACTGAGCCACCCAGGTGACCCAATCTTCAACATTTTTTAATCAACATTTAAAATTTTAATGTATGTATCATGACTAACTTCATAAGATCATAAAACACTGGAAAATAACTGTACCTCATAGTTTACTATGGGTATGTTAAAGAAATCACAATTTACATTTAGATCATAGAAAAAAACAACTAATAGAAAATTACTGATGTTTTCTCACTATATCAATTTATCTTCCTAGAGTATTCAATGTCTTCATGTATATACTTTTGTTTTTTGTTTTTTGTTTTTTTTTTCAAAGCAGCCCTGGAATTCCCAAATGACTAAATCTAGTAAAATTGGAGAGGCTATCAACTTCCACTTTTTAGTAAATAAAAATTAGAAGTCACTTAAATAAGTTTTAGATTTGCATGTGACACTAATTTTCTTGTGTATTCCAAAGTCAGTAAAAATGTCCCCTTAAGAATTTTAATATTTCCTAAAGCAGTAAAATACAGTGCTTAAATAATGGCAAGCTTTATGTTCTCTGAAGAACATATGTTCTTATGTTCTTTATGTTCTCCTTTCATGTAAAACCATTTTGGATACAAAGGTAATGTGATCTGTAATTAAAATGCCTGAAACATGAAAACACATCATAAAAGTGCTCTGATGCATCAGCCTTCCCAAAATAATTATGGACTTAAAGTGCATTATCCTCTAGAAAGACCCAACGTTTTAACACAAATAAACAAAACATTTCAACGCTGTGTACAGCAAACTAGAAGACTGAGGGTTGACATACTGGAGATCCCTTCTCAACCCCAGGCCGGAGAGGGGACCCGTCTGGGTGTCAGATTCCTCTCCAGAGACCTGCCTACTCCAGCAGGTCATTGTGAAGTGACTGAGGCTAACTTCCTACAACATACAAAGAGCCCAATAAATCACTTATTATACTAATGAAAACTTGATCTTGTATTCTTAAATTTCCAAACAATGCTAATAATATCTCCTATTTTCCCACAGACAATAAAGATCAATCAGTAACTTGGTTCAAAGCAAAAACCATCTTTCTTATAAAGAAGTGTTAGCACATTCATAGACTTGCCTTTGTCTTAAGCTTTTACATAGATTGTCCTATTTGCTGTGTTATGACAAAGTTACTCTTTAAAAATAATAAAAATTATGGGGTGCCTGGGTGGCTCAGTCAGTTGAACATCTGGCCTTTGATTTTGGCTCAGGTCATAATCTCAGGGCTGTGAGATTGAACCCCTCCTTGGGTTCCATGCTGGGCAGGGAGTCTGCTTGGGATTCTCTCTCTCCCTCTGCCTCTCCTGCCTCACTGCTTGCATGCATGTGTTCTCTCTCAATCTCCCTCTCCAATCAATCAATCAATCAATCAATCAATAAGATGCTATAATTAGTTAAATCTGAAAAATCAGACTTGGAAAGTATGATAGAAATGAAATACTACAAACATAACAATTTACTACTGCATTATACTGAAGCATCTCTAAATGTTCATATGCTTAATAAATATTTTTAGAGTAATATTTGTTATAGTATGTTCTAAAATGTGCTAAGCTGGTCATTATTGCAGAAACAATGGTTCTGTTTTTCATAGGCCTGTATAAATCCATCCATAAATAAAGCATCTTTTATGGGCTAGTGTGGAAGATTTTGGACTTTCAGGACAAAAAGAAGGTTATGTACATATAAAACATATACCTCAGGGGAAACATTTTTGATGTATTATCATTGACTAGATTATAAAAAAATAGTGTCAAAGTTTCAATAAAGAAATGTAAAGACCAATATCAAAAAGCAGTATTGAATTGTAATGCTCCACTTCTCAGCACATAGGTTGTCTGATTTTACCCAGAGGGTATTACATATCTGGGATTCTAAGTCTGTTTAGAATATGCTGAAGGTAGACCTTCCAGGCACACTGTGGCTTTAACTAAATTGGTAAACATTATGTAACGCTCTCTGTAATTTTTCTGATCTGAGAAAATCATAAATATAATACCTTCTACAAGTCCAGGACACAAAGGTATTCCAAAAACATGAAACATGCACTATTTTGTACAAAATCTACATGCAAAAAATCACTTAAATCTCTTGAAAGAGAACTACTGTGGGATGATATTCTACAATAAAGTAGCAATATCCTTTGGTAGTCTGTTTTAATTTTATTTTGTTTTCTCTACTTCCTTCTAAACCTGTTGTTCAATATTCTGTCTACATTATACATACCTAGCATATTTTGAAGGATGACGATGGAAATATATATATTTATAATTCTAAACCAAAGTCATGTGTTTTCAGTGTTATATTTTTCCTCTTGATATTTATAAAATAACATATATTTTTCTGTTATCTACACAAATTTGAGCGAATACAATGGTAGCCCTTTGTTTTGGAGAAGTTCATTTAATTTATTAAGTAGCTTGTTTTGGATGTATATTCTTTTGGAGAGTCTCTGACTTTCTCAAATATTAGGTTAATATATTTTGTAAGATTTAGAGTGCCCTCCACTATATATCAGTTCTCAGAGTGATAGTGAAAACTTTTGTAGGCTTGGTTGAAAATCAAATGCACATGGAAGTGATCTGAAATCTACGAAATGCTCTCTCTGCCCTCTAGTGCCACCCACCAAGAGGGAACACAATAGGTATCTTAATGATTAGAGAGATAGTGATGATGTTAAATCCAAGTTACTCTTAATCTTTAACATTTAGTTTGTATGTGTGTGGGCCTGTGGGAAACAGATGTTGGAAAATGACCAGCGATGGATCATTTTGCAGAAAGGTCTTCGTGCTAGGGAAGAAAAAACATAATCTGTGCAGTCAGATAAATCAGGATGCGATTGCCAGCTCTGCCAGTTACTAACTACTTAATAGACATATTACTGTACATAGTTAGCTTGTACTTTAGTTTCACTGCCTATAGAGTAGGGATAATCATTCTTACTTCATAGCATAGCTGGAAAGATTACATTTCATATACGTGTAAAGCTCCTAGCACATAAACTTCTGGGATATCCCTCACTGTCTTTCCATAAATGTTAGTGTCTTTCTTCTCTCCTTTCTTCACCATTTAAACATTAAAAAAATTTTTTTTTGAAGATTTTATTTATTTATTTGACAGAGAGAGAGAGGGAGAGAGAACAAGCAGGGGAGTAGGAGAAGGAGAAGCAGACTACCCCTCCAAGCAGGGAGCCCAATGTGGGGCTTGATCCCAGAACCCTGGGATCATGATCTGAGCCGAACACAGATGTTTAACATACTCAAGTGCCCCTCAAGTGCCCCCCGCCCTTGTTTATTTTTTTCTAAGACAGAGAGAGAGAGAGAGGCAGTGGGGAGGATGGGAAGGGACAAAGAAAGAAAATCTCAAGCAGGCTCCCTGCTGAGTGAGGAGCTCCGGGTTGGGCTCAATCTCGGGACCCTGACATCATGACCTGAGCTAAAATCTAGAGTCTGAGTCCGTTGTTTAACTGACTGAGCCACCCAGACACCCCACCCCTCCACTTCTTCATCATTTCAATCAAATTCAACAATTCTTTACTAGCAACTCCTATGAGAACATAGTAGGCACTGAGAGATGGTACCCTCAAGCCCCTGAAATCTAGAGAGGGAGATACCACACAGGCCAACCACCCACATACACAAACAAACGAGGACATTCCACCAACAGAGCTTTTCTGTTAATGGTGCCACTATCATCTGTTTCCCACAAACTGAACCCTGACTGGCCATCAATCATCAGACCCCATTATTTATTTATTTATTTATTTATCTATATCTATATCTATATAGATATAGATATATATAGATATATATATCTCCCCTCCTGATATATTTTGCATCTATTGTATTCCTTGCATTTCCTCTGTTGACCACTGCTCTAATTTAGGTTCTTTTAACTTAACTATTGCAAAAGTTTCTTAACAGGTTTTTCTGCTTCAATACTTTCTGATCCATACTTTGCACTACCATCTCGGTTATTATCACTAAAACAAATTGTATTCCCTCACCTATGTTCTAAACTTTTGACTTCCCCATGAAAACCAAAACAAAACAAAACAAAAAAAAACATTCAAGTCACTAAACATCTCCTACAATTCTTTGACTAATTGGCCAACCCATTCCAGGTCATAATTGATAATAAATATTCTTTAAGCATGACCCTCATCCTTTTGCCTTTCCTCTATTTTTCAAGTCGGAACTTCAATGACATTTCCTTCCCTCTTCACAAAATATCTTCTTGTCAAATCTCACCTAAACTTTGTGATACTAATCTGAATATGGCCTGAATCTATTTTCCCTATTCTCATGCCTATATTATGACCGCCATAAATATGAACTTTCTTAGAATATGCATGCATATGCCTACGTATCTATCTCTTCCACTGGAATGTGAGATCCTGAAGAACAGGGAATATTGGATCCAGTTATGGATTATGGGTTTCTCCAGGCCTTAGAATATGCTTTTCTTTTTTTTTTTTGAAAGACTTATACACAGAGCCTCTCAGATGGAACTGGATTCAGCTTTACTTGCTTAATCTGTTCTCATCAATTTATCTTGCATTTCTCTTACATTTATTCAGATACTACCTTTCTCAACTCTTTAACCTAGTTTCCTAACCTTTGGCTAGTGACATTCAATCCCATACTCCCTTTTATTTTACATGATTTAACAGTTTCCTTTCCCAAGTGAAGTATATAGTTAGCCCCCTTTATATATTGACTCCAGTGCAGCCATGTAATGTCATTTGCCTAATCCAGCCCTTATGAAATATCAAACTTACGGTTGAAATTTGACATACCAATTGGATAAATTGACTGCAGATCAGAATATACCAGATGTCCACAAAAGGAAAATAACATCACTAGTGGGAACTAATAAAACAACCACCTACTATTTTGCTATCCCTTTTATGTACTGAAGCATAACAAACTATCCCAAATCTTAGCAGTGACTTCAATGACAGTGTTTATATTCCTCACAAATATGGAATTTATTTTCTTCACAGACTTTACTTAGTGTCATCTGGGGTGGCTTGAAGACTAGGGGCTGGAAGCAAATGAAGGCACTTTCATTTTCATGGCTGGTCAACAGGAACTTGACCTGGGGCTGTGGTCAGAGCACCTATAGATGGCCTTTCCAAGTGCTTCCTTGTAAAGTAGTGGCTGGGTTCCAAGGACAGCCATTCCCAGACGACGTGGTGGAAACAATAATGCTTTTCTGATAGCCTTAGAGGTCATACAGAATCACTTCTCTTATAGTAACAGGCCCACTCAGATGCAAGGGGGAAGGCACATAGACCCCCCAATCTCTAATTACATTGTATTGTAAGAGTATGCAGATGAGGTATATTGGTGAGCAACGTCTAGACAACACAATCATCTACATTGAGCTTCAAGAGGATATCTGCAGGCAAAAACTTCCTGTTTCTTGATAATGTTCCCCAATGCATATTATGGGATGTGGGTTGTTATAATGGCAGGGAAGAGATTAGGATTTTTAAAGATGTTGCGCTGTAGGGTTGACTCCCTGGAGTTGGAATTCAGACATTTCATAACTAACTACAGATATTCCCAAACTCTAGGGCATTTGTTTAAAGAGGAAGATTCCTGGTAATCAGAGATTTAACATCAATGGGACTGACCTAGTGACAAGGTATGTGACAAACACCTTCAGTGATTCTTAGGTAGTTGATTTAGGATCCACATTTTGAGAAACATTGGCTTTCTCTATGATTTCAACACATACCATATGATAAAAATAAGACCTTTGTATGAGTCTTTCCAATTCACAACTAACATATTAGAGGGGTAGAGTGGGGAGGGGAAATGGCTATGTTGAAGGGCAAGCAGTATAACCAGCTGCTCTGATGTTTTATTTTCTCAGCCTTACTATCTTAGTCTTTAAAAGCAAGCTAACTGGTACTTGCCAAACGAGATGTGGGATATGGGAAATAGTCATTGCTGAATACATGCAAACTCTATACATCTTTCTTCATTTCATGCTTCAAACCTATTCTTTTGCATTTTTCATTTTAAAAAAGCTGACATTTGGAGAGATGAAATTGCATACAGTCAGAAAACAAAGGAGAGGTAGATATCCAGGATTCAAAGTTTCTCTGACTCCAAAGACATTGTCTCTTTGTCCACTCTACTTTGATGTTCACCAAAAGTAGCGTAAAATCTAAAGTTGGATTATTGTCCTTCATCACTCATTTGCATAATTTACTTAAAATCAGACATCCTACAAGGACCATGGGAAGACTTTTCACCTTCAATGGACTAGAGTCTTTGATAACATTTGCCATAAATATCTTTCATCCTAAAGTCATCTTGTCTCTGTAATGCAGCACTGAACACAGAGGTTCAGCCAAATATACTTTGAAATGCTTTACAAGATAAAACACTCTTCTTTCTGAAAGATTGGCACCACTTTGAGGTAACCCTATTCCTACAACTGAAGATGAATCGAGGTGACCTTCTGTCTGGGCAAGAATATAAGTTTCTCTCTTAAACTTTCTCAATTCAGGAACCACTTTTCCTTCTTAACTATAAGTTTTTAACTTTAGCACACAACATAGACTATCTGCACTTTGGGAACCTCTGAGAACTCAGTCGTGAGTTAACTGTCACCCAACACAGACCAAAGGCTCTCATAAGACATATGATGTTGGAGGCAGTATAATGGGCATGTTAACTACCCCTTCTCCTAGTCTCCAGGTGCTATCCTCACTATCAAGTTTAATCATCAGAAAGTGGAATACCTTGACCATTTCCTCTTATCCCCTGCAGAAAAGCTTTCACTGAGTACAATTTAATGTTATGTTTTCAGCCTGTAAAGTGAATCAATACCAGAACTGTCCATTTGAACAGTATTTTTGTTTCTTACAGACTTTGTCTATTACGTTATTCAGCACCTCTTATACAAGGAACCAGATGATAAATTTCTCCTAAAATTTAGTCCCAAGAAAAAGTTTGTTTCTACAGAAAAATGTTTATTTTCTTCTGTCAGAAAAGAAAAAAGAAAATGAGTATACCAATGTGTTTATCTTCTTGCCTTTCCTGCTAGAAAACGTATAGCCATTTTGGGGCCCAACTCTAGTAATTCATTAATACTAAGGGCATCTTGACATCTAGATGGTTTCTTACTCCTTTTGGAAAACTTTTGATCATCTTACATTTTTATTTGTATTTTTTTAGAATTAAAATCATTTTTAATTTAAAGAGCAAATTACAGAGAATGCAAAGTAAAATAAATGAAAATAAAATTATTTAAAACATCTTCCAATCCTTAATAATTTCTCACCTCAGTATTTTGTAAATTTTTTTTCAATAAAAGTTGCAATAACAGGAATTTCTGACTAGTTCTAGAACGCAGGTTTTGGAAACCCAGAAACTCTATTTTATTCAAAATTACCCCTTTCATCTCTTATCAACACATTAGGGAAATCATCTCATTGTCAAGTGTTCCTGTCAATCATTTGTCAGTTACCAAGATGATGGTAAATAATGTAGTCATGTCACATCTAGACCACTTTTAACCTCTTTATTTCTGTTACCCAGATTCCTCCGTCTTTAAAGTGAGGATTATACTTCTCTCCACATGTATACAAGAGGATTCTGAGTAACAGTGTCCACTGAGTAATAGTGTCCAAATGTAGATCTCCATAACATATAGGTATAGGACAAATACTGCTTTACAGATTGTTAACCTAAACAAGTAAAAATTTTAGTGAGTAGAAGAGCATGGAATTTATTGGATAAAGTGGAAACCAGAAGATGTGAAAAATTACACTGAAATTTATCTTGTATAAGCTACAACTATAAATGAATCTGCTCATATTCTTTCTAAATTTGTGACAGTATTATTCTAATTAATAATTTGAATACTTAGTCAGAAATTTCTTTTGTAACCAATCATTTTAATTGGTCATGTCCCTAAAATATTACAAATGTTTAGAAAAGTTATGATTGTCTCAATGGGTCATTTGGAAGCACTTTACAGTTCAAATATGTCCTATAAACATTTTTACATACTTTGCCTGAATTAAACATAATAAAGCATTGCTTTTCTTGTTTTTAGATTGTAAAGTCAAAGGAAAGTAAAATCTTTATGGAAAGGTTTTTAGCTTCAGGAATTCATTGACTTTACAGGACAAAAAGCTCTAATTTTCAGGGTATGTGGCCCCCCACCCCACCCCTATCTCCCTGGCACAAACATATATATAAGCATACATATTTTCCTCTGGTCAAGGTGCTGAAATGAAAATTTGGTCCAGTGTTTCCCACAAATATGGATGTGAACATTGTGGGGAATCAGATTATGACTCATAAACAAAGACCTTCCCTGGCCTTCTGAGATTCCTTGTGAGGAAAAGGTGTTTTGCCTGATATTTCCAATTGCTTAACAGAGTTTCATAAAGAAACACTTTGCATAAACAGCCCTGAAATAAATATGCATGACACAAGCATACACATACATAGCGGTGCTTTAGGTTTCACACTTTTTAAATAAAATATGCCCATGAGCAGTGTGTGGTCTTGGAGTAACTTCAGTTTTTTTTCTCATCTCTGGAAATATCCGATACATTACTTACAGGTGGATGAGGGGCTGTCCCTGAATAACAGACAGTTATTACCAATTGCAGAACCAAGAATGCTATTTAGTCTCAAATTCTCATTAACTGAAAATTCACATCGATAAAAGTGGTGTTTAACATACATTATAATTTCTCTCCTAGTTGCATGCCACTTTCATGCAAACATAAAGAATTAATGCCACGGTGGAAGTTCATATAAAATGAACCACTCTCCAAAAAGATGATCAGAGTTCTGAGGTACTCAGACTCCACAAAAACATTTGATGAACGCAGGTCAATAAATGGCATTATTTCAGCTCTGGTTACTAGCAGGCTAATACCACACCCAAAACTGCTTTTTGTGTGTGTGTGTGTGTGTGTGTGTTTGTTTTTTGTTTTTTGTTTTTTTAATTTAAGAAATTAGGCTGCACTAAGCCTAACCTAGCATCACTTTTTTTTACAAAAATGAAAATCTGCAATAAGGGACATGTGCTGTAGGGATTTCATGCTAGTAATATTTCATTATGAACACAGTTATTTAAAACAGTTTTACAAAGTTGATATTTCAAGTTTATTTTCTAAATTTTTTCTTATTTTATAATGGAAATGAAATGAAATAACCTTTTTTTTCATCACTGAAAACTTAAAAAAATTAACTACTGGAATATAGCGAGCTTATATCATTTACAAAAATGTATACCCTTTTCAGTATTATAGCCTGTCCTACGCTGCAGAAAGTAATGCAGCTCTGTCTCATTTTATTCTGGGAAGCGAAACAGATCATGGACATGTTCCCCTTATGGGTGTGAGGTCAAGTTTCCTGCATCTATCTTTCTTCTTCTCCTTCTCCTTCTCTGTCTCCTTCTCCTTCTTCTTTAAAAAAAAAAAAAAAAAAAAAAAAAAAAAAGATTGGGGTGCCTGGGTGGCTCGGTGTAGGTTAAGCCTCTGCCTTTGGCTCAGATCATGATATCAGGGTCCTGGGATTGAGCCCTGCATTGGGCTCTCTGCTCCGCGGGGAGCCTGCCTCTCCCTCTCTCTCTGCCTGACTCTCTGCTTACTTGTGATCTCTGTCTTTCTCTGTCAAATAAATAAATAAAATCTTAAAAAAATTTTTTTTAAATGATCTTATTTATTTATTTGACAGAGAAAGAGACTGTGAGAGAGGGAACACAACCAGAGGCAGTGGGAGAGGGAGAAGCAGGCTTCCCACCCAGCAGGGAGCCCAATGCAGGGCTTGATCCCAGAATTCTGGATCAAGACCTGGCCCAAAACAGATGCTTAACCACTGAGCCACCCAGGTGCCCCCCCTGCGTCTATCTTCTCATTTCTCCTCATACACTGTGATGCAGATGACGGATGTAAACATACTTTATACTTGTTTCTCTTTACTTATTAACTGATTAAGTAGTAGTTTAGGTAGAGTAATTCTTCAATTTAATGAGATTTATTTCTTTTTGTGTGCCTAATTCATGTAGAGTCATCCACTCACAGAAGTGCCCTGGAGAATACTTCCTAATGTTTAGAAACTTGTACCATCACTCTTGAGCAGAACGGGACTAGTGCTCAGGCAGTCTCTGAAAGGTAAGAAGAGGTGTAAACAGATCCAGGGCAAACTAGATGGAATTCCTAATGGAAAGGGGAGATTTTCTGAATCAATGTTTAATGATTTAGAATCAAAGGCATAAAATAAATTTTCTTTACAGAAGTATAAAGCCAGAAAATATAACTATCAATAGACATCTTAAAGAGAATTTCCCTTAGGCATTAAAACTTGACTATAAATAGAAATGACAAAACATTATAAGAATCATAGATATTAGGAGTAGGAAGAGATCTTAGAAGTCTCCGATGATGAGGGTTAGCAGTTAATGTTCACTCATCATGGGCTTGGCATGATGAAAGTGCCTTTGCATAGATATTTCCTTTAATACTTGTAAGAAGCGTGGGAGAAGAGTATTATTCCTTTCTTATGGATGATCAAAGTAAGGCTGAGAGGTTAAGAAACCCAGGGTCACACAGTCCCCATGAGAAGTGCTTGGAATGGCACCCAGGGAACCTAGCTTCTGAGTCCAGGTCTTGTCACTCTTCTCAAGGGACTCTCTAATTTAACCCTTTATTTTCACTGCAGCAGAGTGGGGAGGTAACATACCCAGAGCCATGTAGCCATGTAAGGGCACAATCCGAACTAAAATCAAGACCAGCTATGCATTTTTAAAAAATCTACTTCTTAAAGAAGGAGCCAGGACAGATGCTATTCCTTCTGTGGCACAGAAAGTAGAAATGCTCCTGAAGCAGGACTCTGTAAAAGTTTTAGTGTGCCCTTTGGAGCTGCCCTGTCCCTCTACTCTCCCCACCCAATCTCCTTGTAGAGAGCCTCATAAAATACTCCTGGGTGGATTATGCTGGCCAAGCACACCACTGCAAGGCTGGCCTGATGCGTGTAAATTGCCTCTCAGTGGGTGGCTATTATATTTATATTGGTTTAAACTGTTTCCATTGCCAATCCATTATGCTGGAATTCCCCCTTGCTGAGGGCAGCTGTGTTATTCTTTTCTTTTGACTGAAGCCCAAGAACTATCTCTCCAACTCCTTGGGAACCAACCCCTTGAGAGTAAACATCTTGAGTCAAATGGGGCCCCATCTTATCCCACTGCCACTTGCTAAATTAGGAGCATTCCCCTCTGGCCCCAACCAGTTCATATGGCTCATTTTTCAAAGAGATAGAAATTGGAGTGGAGTGAGAAAATGATGTGTTGCATATTTATGCAGAAAGCCAAAGGAATGCAGTGGGACTAACACTTACACAAGTAACTCTGCTTCCTTAGAAGGCAAAGGATTCAAGCGTCACTGAGAAAGATGGTCCAGATGGTCCCAGGTATGTCCACAGGAGCAGCCTTCAAGTGAAATACCAAGTCTGGGTGTACCCTTTTCTGATCAGAATCTCCTAGCAAATATTTATGGCTATCTCAGTATTGAACATGCATTCTTAAAATGTTCAGTATTGAACATGCATTCTTGGTCCAGTTTAGAGTTCAAAACCAGTGACTAAGAGCCACAAGCCAATGGAACATCTGTAATGTACATTCCTACTTATAACTGAACATCAATAATGTATTTCTATTTCTATGATGAAATGATAGAATTAGGAAGCAAGTTTATAATTTAATTGTTTCCTTGAGTGTCAGTTTTATCACTACCAAGTGATGACTATTAATAACCCCATCCACTTGTCCCATAAACATAGACGCTTGTTCCTAGGGGAAATAAGGGAAAAAATTTGGAAATAGTAAATTTAACAATGCATGCGCCAAGGCAGCCCAAAAAGCCTTTGTCTGATGATGTGCCAGTTTCATCATTCTTAATTAAGAATTCACACTTAGGAGCAATAGTGTTTGTAAGGACAAATACAAATTAAACATAAAAATTCTCCTTGTTAAAAAATGGGCAAAGAGATTGCTCTTTCCTCCCTTTTTCATAGGTCATATACTTTAGAAAACTTAAAGTTATATTTTCTCCTCTCTTTAAAATTCCTTTTGAAAACTAGATAGGCTTTTTGTCATCTTTAAGGCCCACGAATGTCTTCTTCCAGAGAACTGGGAGTCATCTCTTTGATATGTAAACATCAAGCACCCTTATTTGAATCTGTGTGGGTACCTTGTTCAGTGGGTACCTTGCTCAAGTTGTGAGAACTATCTCTGGACATAAAAATATGAAAAGTTTGTTTTTTCTTTGGATAAAGCCAATTAGCTAATACAGATCAGCATTCCAATTACCCAGTAAAAATAGGATGAAGTATGTGTGATGAAGGAAAGGTGCTGTCAAGACCTCTTACTTGAGAATTAGTTAACTGTTTATCTTGAAAACATGTGTAGAATAGGTTGTATCTGCCTGTCTATATAAAAGGATGAGAGTTCTTCCTGTCTTTGCAAACTCTTAGTGATTGCCTGTGATTTGCATCACATTCTGATTTAATGCTTATTCAATAATGAAAGTGAATTTAAAAGGTATAAAATAATTATAAATATTTTTTAAAAATGAGAAATTTGTGTTGTTTTGTAATTTTTTACAAAAGTCTAGTACTTTTGTAAAGACAATTTCAAAGTTGAAGGAAGATTTTGTTGGTTTTTTTAAGAGATTAATTTATTTTAGAGAGAGAGAAAACAGAGGGTCAGAGAGAGAAGGAGTGGGTGAGAATCTCAAGCAGACTCCTCGCTGAGTGTAGAGCTCAATATGGGGCTCCATCTTGGGACCCTGAACCAAAATCAAGAGTCAGACACTTAACCAACTGAACCACCCAAGAGCCCCAAGGAATATATTATTTTTAATTATATTTCCCCAGTACTGCCAAGTTTTGAAGAAAGAAAGGATTTATATGGACTTTGGAGGTTATGTGTAGTGGAGCAAGTTTTTCTTGATTCAAATGACTGAGTCCTCCCATCGAATACATCAAGGTTCTCTGTGTAAACCAATCTGTTTCAGTCAAGACCACATTCAGACACAAAGTGTTTTTTTGACTTTGCTAGTATGTGTGATCTACTTTAGGTTCATTAAATTGATACTCCCATGTTATAGCAAAGTCTGTAAAGCAAAAAGAAAAGCAAGTTTTCCAAGTGTTCATGAGAAAATCAGATAAATTACAAAGTTGGAAAATCATTTCAAGAAAATTTTAAGGAGACAAAAATTTATTTATATATATATGTGTGTGTATGTGTGTGTATATATGAAATTTACATGTATAACAAATTATAATAAAGAGTTTGATATCTGAGTAGGGTGATTTATTGGGACTGAATTTTAGTTCTTGTATTTAAAGTATATACCAGTAGTTCTCAAAATTTAATAAGCATTAGGGTCATCTGGGAAGATTATTATATTGTTGTTTCACAGGGCCCAACTCTGAGATCTTGGTTCAATAGATACGGACTAGTACCTGAAATCTCCATTTTTCAGAGATCACCCAAGTGATCTTGATGCAGGTGATCCAGAAACTCTAAATTAAAGAAACACTAGTGCATACAATAAATGCAAGACATTCCAGATTCTCAGCCTAACTTAGAACTAGAAAAAAATCTATTCTCACTTTTAAGTAAATGAAAAAATTATATTGTAAATTATTTTTCTTTTATTCAAGGACTGTGAATTTGTTACATTATTTTTATATACCTAGCCAGAAAAGAAAGTTAATTATGGAAGAAAACATAAAATAAAAATGGTTACATTGATGTGTTTCAATACAACTAAAATAAAGAAAACCTAGAGTTATATTTGAAAGCATTATATTAATTTGCAGTACCAGAAGGCAGAAAATAGGAAGGCAAAATTACATTGAAATAAGAATGAAAAAAATAATAATTTGGCCTTGAAATCCCATGCTGGAGGTTTTATAAAACAATAGAACCTTTACTTAACCCTGTTGGAACAGAGAATGCAGCATCTGAATTGTCAAAGGGATGTTAATGAGTGGAGAGAGAGGTTCAGTCGCTGCTGAAGAGGCTTGTGTGGTACCTGGATAGTGCATGAAGTAAGGATTTCTGGGAGGCAAGTTCAATGGGAATTACTTTGGAAATTTTTCCTTAGGGGCACAAAATTTAAACTTACACCACTGTGGAAAGATTAGCACTGTTGAAATTGAACTCCCTTGGTGAGAGTAGTAGCAGAACAGTATCTCCTGTTAAACCTGCTGTCGGATCCCAGCTAACTCAATCTCAGTTTCTTTGCTTTTTAAAGCCCCCCGAAGCTTTATAAAATGCCGCTGATATACTTTCTCTTATGACACAGATCAGTGCTGTCATATAGGAGAGTATTCCTTAGTCTATTTCCATGATATTTCCAATATCACCATTGCCTTCTTATAATATTTCAAATCAGTAAAGTTTTTAGTCATAGAAACCATGTGCTGCCCTAGTCAAGCTTACAAAACGACAGGTCATCTGACAAAACAAAACAGAAACAAAATCCGCCATAAACCCAGTGTGTTGTAGAACTGGGTGCCTTTTTTTTTCCCCCTTCTTTTCCTTCTCTTAATCCATTTTTGTGTCATTATCCCTCATCTGCCTTATTTTTTCTGATAATCTTTTATGTGCTCTGTTTCATCTTTGGGAAACTATTCAACTTCTTTTATTATTTCGCTTACTGAACACACTGATATATTTTATGATTTCTTTGTTGGCTCTCTTTCCTTCACCTTCATTTCCTATACAATATATTCAAACTATGCACGAATTTCTTGTATACCTTCAGCTCTACACCCCAGCCTTCCTCTCCTTGATTCCATTGACCTTTACTCATTTTTACACTTTACTTCTTTCCTCTATTCTAGCCTGATTTGCGTACCCTCAAAATTCATATGCTGAAGTCCTAAAACCCAGTAATTCAGAATGTGATTATATTTGGAGATAGGACCTTTAAAGAAGTAATTAAAGTAAAATGAGGTTATGTATGCATCGCATTAATCCAGTATGACAGGTGTCCTATATAAGCAGGAGATTAGCACCCAGACCATACAGATTGAAGGATGTCCAGTGAAGACACAGCCAGAAATGGCCATCTGTAAGCCAAAGAGAGAGGATTCAGAGGAAACCAAACATACCGATGCCCTAAGCTCAGACTTCAGCCTCCAGAACTATAAGAAAATAAATGTCTGCCCTTTAAGCTACCCAGTTTGTGGTATTTTGTGATGACAACTTTAGAAAACTAATTTTCCGTTTCCATCTTTCCTCTCCTTTACATTCTTATTAGAGCTCATCCTTGTTTTTTGAATATTCAGAGCAGCAGACATGTCCTGAGTCTCCTTCACTTTTCTTTCCCCCTTTAGTCATTTCTCTTCCTTTTTATTGATCAACACATGAAATGTTAAAAATATTTAAAAGTGTGTATTTTGCTCAAAGCACTGTCCTGTGAGGTTTTCAACTTCTCTGTTATAGTTTCATCATCTGTAAAATGAGGATAGTAAAAGTATTGATCTCATATAGGACTATTGCAAAGATTTAATTTATTAACCCATAAAATGTCTGGAACAGTGTCTGAAAAATAATAAGCCAAAGTGAATACTGAGTGGTTCTATTATTATTACTACTCTTTTCATTCAATTAGTAGCCACTGGGTGCTCACTTTGGGCCAGGAACTATATTCATGGAGCTCATGGTCAAGTGGGAAAAATGAGACCATATAGAAACTAACCAATAAATAAATACTATCAGATTTTGTTAAGCACTATGCAATCAATTTTAAAAGGTGATATGATACATACATAATAATACATAAAGGTAGCTATTTTAAATTAGGTGATCTCTATGGAAGTCACTCTAATTCTGGAAAAAGGAAGAAAGGAAGGAAGGGAGGGAGGGAGGAAGGAACAAAGGAAGGGAAGGAGGGAGGGAGGGTGGGAGAGGGAGGGAGAGCATCCATGCAAGGCTCAGGTGGCAATGGAGAGAGAAGCAATGGGAACAATGGTTGGTGCAAACATCCTATGGTGGACATGAGCTGGTGATTTTTGGGAGTTGAAAAAAGACTAATACTACAGAGTAGTGGCTAAGAAGGCAAGTTGCCCAGAATGAGGTCAACTAAGGATATAGGGAGGGCCAGTTCATATTAGAGCTCATAGGCCACTGAAACTTTGAGAGCTTAAGCAACTTGCTGATGTCAGCACAGCATGCCATTTTGTAAAAAGAGCATGAGGAGCTCGAATCAAGAATACTTGGAACCCAGGGCTCAAAGTCATCAGGAATCTCTCTCTGTATATGGAGTGCGTGAGTGTGTGTGTGTGTCTGTGTGTGTGCACACGCGTGCCTGTGTGTCCCCACAACTTGTTTTAGCATTGTTCTGCATCCTCTCTTCATCCTGTCCCTCTAGTCTATTGTGCTCTGAGCTGGACATTTCAAGGAGAATTCTACTTGGCCCAGGTTGGGTCTCAAGTCCATTATTGACACCATCACCACTATGTTACACATAGTTACATATCTATGTGTAACATAGTTACTCATCTATCCCTGAATCTAGGGGAATGATAGCTCCAACTAGTATCACAAGGTTTGAAGGAGTTTCCCAGAAGAAAGAAGGTGCCATAATAAAGCAATAAATCTCTATAGTGTAAAAGGGAGCTCCTATAGGGAAGAAAGTATCTAGGAATATGGACTTGGTTTGTCCCTTGGTCTGTAAAAGGGAGCTTAGCGGGGGATAGTGGGAACCATGGGACTGTCGAACTCTGGGAGGATGCTGCTCTGGCCAGCCTCATTCTATCATCTCAGTCTGAACAGGTTTAATACAACTTTGTGGTAAGTCATAGGAAGTCATCTTTATCCTTACATCTAGATTTTGCAAAGTCTCTTCAGGAATAGATGTTATTATTTTTTTAGCAGTTCAGAAACTTGACGCTTTCCCAGACACAAACACTGTGCATTTTCTGGCTGGTCTTCTCACCCCTAAGACATAGGATATGAATGTTGGGAAGGCAGTTGGGGCTGGTGAGGTGCTGAGCTGCAGTGCAGCACACTGCCAAGAGACTGGGATTCCTTGGAGGGTCAGTGCTAGTGCCTTGTGTGCTTTACAGAAGCTGCTGGAAGCTGAAAGGCACATCTCTGATTGCAAACAGATACTGAAATAGAGAATGTGCATTCTCTTTTATTCCAGCCCTAGGAATTTACTATGAGGAGACACTGGACAAGTAAGTAAAAATAGATATAAAAGGCTATTGTTAATAGTAAAAAATAATTTGGAAAAAAAAGAAAGGGACAATTTGGGTAGGGAGTCTATTTAATGCATTGTCTGCCATGGAAGGGAGGTAATCCATTCATGCTTTCAGTAAGCATTTATTTCCTACCTCTGGAGGATGTAGCTACAGGAATGTCTCCTCATAGCACAAAAATGTCCTTACCTTAAGGTCCATCTCCCATTCCCACCCTGCCCATCCACAGAGATAGACTGGCAACAGGTATTCAGTCATTCATTCAACAACAACAACAAAAATCACTGGAGATGATAGTGATCCCAAGAAATTACAGTCCTAATTCTTTACCATTTAGGACAGTTCTATGAACATTTTGGGATATGCCTTTGGTTGAGCACATGCAGGCCCCATTGCATATACACCAAGGAATGGAATTGCTGGGCATAAGATATGCCTATGTCCAACTTTAGTATATACCGGAACAGTGCTATTGGCAAGAAATATGATGCAAACCATAAACATTACTTAAAATTTTCAGTAGTTGCATTCAAAAAGTAAACTGTTCTAACTAGCCAAAACTGGTAAACTACTAAGAACTTTGAACGGCCCAGAAATACCAATCTGTCACTCGACCTAAATGAAGACTTCTCCTAACCTTCCCATGTTTTCAGACCTATGAGTGGTTCGGTATGAGAAGAGGACAACACAGATGTCATTGCATGGTATGAGGAATGCTATAGACACAAGCAAGGTTTTACATGATTTTATAAACATTGAGGACTTGATCATTTATATCAGTAATTCTTAAATGTTTGGAGTGCATATGAATCACCTGTGAAGCTTGTTATAAGGGCAAATTCCAAATTGTCGGATTCTATGATTCTAATGTAGGAGGCCCAAAGCCCACATTTAGAGACATACTGCTATATTTTGAGGAAACCTAAGAAAGTTTTGAACAGGTGAAAGATATCACCTGATATTCACCAGTTTTGTTTTTGTTTTTGTTTTTTAATAACATTCTATAAGAGAATAAATTCTCTTATAGAAACACTTAGCATATTTCACAGGGGGACTGGAAGTAGTTTAGAACCAATACAAGGCTGCAGCAATTGTTCAGATAGGAAATAATAAGAGTCTGGAATTGGGTACTTTGGATTAGAGATAGGAGAGGGTGAATTCAAGAGATACTAGAGCTATCTGAACCTAGTGTGATGTAGAAAATGAAATCAGGAGAGAGACATGGAGTCTGGCTATAATTACTAGATGGACAATTGTGCTATTTATTATTCATCATGATAAGAGATATGAAGGGGAAGTAGAAAATGAATATTTGTCCATTCCGATGCAGAACATGAGCACACTATTTGAATAGGCTATATTGTCAGTTTCTCTCAACCCATCTGCCATTTCTGGCTAGTGGGGTTCATAATGTGAGCCATTGTAATATTAGAAATGGAGGGATTAAACCAACATATAAAGAGCTACTATTGCCTCAGGGATGTTTAATGCTCTGACCCCTGAAATAACCTGAAAATCCATGTTTAATTCTTGTTACAAGTCAGAAAAGTTTTTTCTAATCAGAATGACTACATAAGTCTTCCTTCCCTCAAAGTTTCTAGAGAACCCAAAAGATATCTGATCCCTCAGAGACAGCGTGACTACTGGAGAGACTTCAAAGAATATTAAAGTTAAGAGTATTCAAGTTAAGTACAACATTATATCCCTCCTGGGGTTGAAAAGAAAAGCTTTAAACTTATCAGAGATTAATAATAAGGTACCAAAGCCAGAAACAAACCTTCAAAGGTCTATCAGAGCCCTTGATATCATGGAATGAAGCCTTAGTCACACTGTAGTCAAGAAAGTCTCTAGAAAGTTCTCAATGAAAGAACGTTTCCAGGCTTTATTACTTTGAGATTCCACACTTGGATGTATCCTACTAGACTATGAAAATCGAAGTTCTGACATCCAGAATGAGGAAAATTAGGGAAGCAGTCCTTTACCAAGTTGTATGTGTGCATGCTGCACATTACCATAGCATGTCTTTCAATCATCAGTTATACAAATGCAACAGGCTTTTTTTTTTTTTAACTAAATTGTTTCCTTTTCTCCATCACCTCAAAAGGTACGTAACAGAGGCTTTCTCTACACCTGTAGAGAGTAACTGGAAAGGGTATGAACACTCTACTGTCTCCCTCTGTGAACTTTCTATTTCTTACTGGGATGGAATCTGAAACCAAACTTCTAGAGTGCTATAGCTCAGATTTTTCCATGATTGCAAGAGCTGCCTCCCAGTGTTAAAAAAAAAATTGCTTTAGAATTTGGCTGGTATTACTGCTTGAATCTAAGCTGTGTTCACTATAGGATTTAGAACTGAAATGTATTTGAAATACATGCATTCAATTCAAGGACAATGAGCTAGGTTATCCATTTACAGGGACTGGCTTCCAGATACCTGCTCAAATCCCTTCTTAAGGAATCTTCAATAAGCAACATTAAAACCAAAGAGAGCTTTCTCTAATGCCCACTGGGCATCAAAGAGCTGAAGCTTCCATAGCTTGGTGCTAGCACACAATTGGCAAAAACAGTGGCAACAACATCAGCCTTGGAAGTGCTCCAGTCCTCCCTGCAGCAACAGTGATGTCTTTGAAATTTTGGCAATGAGATACAGTTTGGGGATCAGTAGAAACAGGACATCATTCAGTGAGACAGAGCCAAAGAGAAAGAAAATGGTGGAGCCCCTCTGGCCACCACTTCTCAGTCTTCACCTCTCCTTCTTCACTCTCTGACCTTTAAATATTAACATGCAAGAGGGCGTTTAGCCTCCAAGAGCTCTTCTCTTATCTATCCGTCTCATTCCATAGGTGGTAACATTTGGTTCATGGCCAGAATCATGCCATACTCCAATGACCATCATATTTATATATCCAACCTAGATTTCTCCCTAGATCTCTTGATTTGTATATCCAAACAAGTGTTGCTCTTTCCATCTGGATATCTAATAAGTATTTCAAACTTACCATATCCAAAATCAGGTTTTGATTTTCCCCTTTAAAGCACTCCTTCTGCACTTTTTTCCTTCTCTGAATGGCAACTTTGTTCTTCAAGTTGTCCGCACCAAAAATCTTAGTCACCCTTGATTTATCTTCTTGTCACATCCCATTTTCATTCCATCAGCAAATCCCCAGAGTTTTTATCCTCAAAATATATCCCATAGCCACCCCATGTCTACTGCTACCATTTGTCCCAAAATTCCACCATGTCTGACCTAGACTATACATAGTAGCTTCCTTGATGGTCTTTTGGCTTCTAACTTTGCCATCTTAGATATGTGTATCCATATAACAGCCAAAATAATATATCTAAAAAACGTGTATCAGACTCTTTCTCCATAGATGAAAATCCTCCAGTGGCTCCCCATATAATCAGGATGGTCAAGTCTAAACACATGGTGTCCTGCATGCTTGGGACCCTGCACCCCTCAAGCCCTACCACCCCTTCTTTCTTGTTCACACTGTCCTCTCCAGGCACATTGGCATACTAACTCTCAACTCAATAGCCCTAGGCCTAGGGGATCCCTTTGTTTGGAACACCCTTCTGAAAAGTATCCACATGGCTTTCTTCCCCCATTTTCCTCAATCTCTACTCAAATGTCACTTAATGGAAGTGGTCTTCCTTGAGCACCCTGCATAAAAAAGCAGCCCTGCTCCCACACTTAATTTACCTTGCTTTTCTCCAATGTATCTGTCACCAGATGACTTACTATAAACACACTTGTTTATCTGTGTGTTGCTTGTCTTCCCAATTGAATGAACACTCTAGAAGCTCAGAATTTTGTTTTTTCATTGCTTATCTCCAGCGCCTGGTACAGTGCTTAGAATATAGTGGGCTAAATATATATACTGAAAGAATGATCTGTGGGCATAGAGTGGGGGTTCGCAGATCTGGTTGATCATTAGTTGATGCAGGGATGGTAATGGCATACATATTCCTGGGCCCTGGTAATTCAAATTTTCTGTGAGTGGTGCCTTAAAATCTGATATTTAGAAAGCTCCCAGGAGATTATGATAATCACTGAGACTTAAAAACCATAAAACCTAAACACTAGCTCTCAGAGCTCCTGGGAAGCCTACCTCTGAGAGCCCCTCAAACTACTTGGGAAGAATTTGAGAGAGCTGGAATTCCCAATTATGGGTCATGCCAGAAGTCAAGACAGAATGGTTTTATAACTGGTAATATGGCTCTGTTTTACCTATGGGCTGCTCTAGAAAGGGAAACTTGAGTTACAGTGGAAAGTGAGCAATTCAGACTAAACATTAAATTTTGGCTTAAAAAAAAACTCAGGCTAGCCCCTCTGACTTTCTGAAGAGACCCCAAGACTACCCACAGCCAAAGGGGGAAATGTAGAAATGCTTCTGATTTGCACAGAGGCAAATGGTGAAGCCTCGGCCTTCAAAAGCCTAAAGATAAAGATCTACGCATTGTGCTCCTTATGGACTGAGGTGTAGGATATATTACTGGGTATGCAATGAACAGAAGCTTCCATTCCTGGAATGGAAGTCAGGACACCCAGGCTCTGGTCAGAGATCTGTGTCTACTTGGATGTGTGACTTACAGTACATTATGGAATAGCTCTGGGCTTCAACCCTCTCTTTTGTAGCCTGAAGTTCTTTTCACCCCAAGGGCCTACTGAGTCCATGGCGTGATCTCAGCCCCTTTATGATCTCAGCCCCGAAGTGTTCTTCTCTCCTAAAAATGATAAGCGCGTCAGAGTGAGAGTGAATAAGGGCAAGGACAAATGAACAGGAGATACCTAAAGATAATCCAAGTCAGCTGATACAGAATGGGGTTCAGAATCCAGGAAAAGAAATAAGTGCTCACTCATTTATACTCAGCCTCTCTCATCCAGGGATGCAGACAGGTCGATTAAATGCTTCGTTGTCACTTTGCCATGAATTGGCTTAAACCAATTGCATCAGGAGAGGAACTGTCAAGTCTGATGATGTCCTTATCTACAGCAGTAAGAGTAAAAATGATGTTCAGTTTAAGGGTGTCTTAAGTACTGTAATTACAACACTAGTTTACTTTAATCTTGAAAATTCCGCTTCTCCATCTGAACTCAGACTGCACTGAAAACAACTTGCTTTTCTTTTCCCTGAGCAGGCCAGATGAACAGAAGCGCATTTTCACAGCGCTCCTCTGGGGTGGTCATAGGGACAAATGTATGCAGCAAGGTTTTTTCCAGTAGATTAAGTGAAGGGAAAAGTTTAACACAGAGGCTCAGCCATTCTGCTAGGATCTCACTTGCAAACAGCCATGAAAAAAAATTACGCAGGAGGGAACGGGTTGATGCTTGCTGTCTGCTGCAGGGCTCCTCAGAAGCAGCAAAGCAAACCACAGACCTGGCCAAGGATTGTTGCGTCTTAACTAGCTTCCCTGGGGAACATGGCGCCCGATATTATCTGGGAACTGGATGGAAAATGAGGAGCACGTAACAGTCCTTCACAGGTATATAGTGCTTTTCATATTCAAAGCTCTTTAATGCTTCCCTCAGGAATCTTGGGAGATGAGAGAGGAAGTGATTATAGCCCCAGTTTGTGAAAGGGAGAATCAAAGCTGAAGGGTCAAGCAATTTGCACAGAAAATAACTGGAGTCAGTGTCCAAGCAACATCAGGCCTCAGGGGTTCCTGGTGTCGAGGCCAGAGCACAGAAAAATGAGGCCCAGAGCCTGGGTCTGGAAAGCTTATATCGAAGGAAAGAAGTACCCAAGTAAGGTCTTGTGATTAAAAGCGACTGGACAAAACTCAGTCATGGTGCAGACTAATGCAGGCAGATCCATAACTGAAATGACAAATAAGTGGCTCTCTGCTGAAATTCCCTAGAGCTTCTTTATGTAGGCATATCGCCATTTGATGGACATCAGCAATGCATTGATAAGAAAGCAGATTAGAATCGAGAAAACTGGATGCTTGAATTCATCTCTAAAGAATAGTTGCAGTATTTCAAAAGGAGCTTGAAGTTAACTTGAATTAACAAAAGCTTAAATATAAACCTCCCTTCCTCCATATCTAGCCTTTTTCTTTCTTTCTTCCATTTAACTCTTTTTCTGTTCAGTGCTATTGGCCAAAAGAAGGAATTGCAGGAGAAAAAAATTAAGTTTGATCATCTTTAACTCAAAAACTACAAGAACTCCTACTTCCAGCTGTGATTAAACCTCAACCATAAATAGATATATCTTCATTCAGTCTTCTCTTGATGCTTGGTTGAGAAGAACATGCTCTGGTAAGTACACCCAAATCATACCTGCAGGTATATACATATCACTGGTGACTAATGAGGGTATAGAGAATGAGGCCCAGAGGTCAGAATCCACGTGTTTAATCCCTGCTCCACTACTGTTGAGCTGTGTATCTTTAAGAAAGTAAGTCTTAATACAGTACAATCCCCCCATATCTGAGGGGAATGCATTCCAACACCCCCTGTGGATGCCTAAAACCACAGATAGTACAAAAGCTCATGTATACTATGCTTTTTCCTATACATACACATATATGATAAAGTTTAGTTTATAATTGGGCACAGTAAGAGATTAACAGTATCCAATAATAAAGCTGGACTATGATAATAATATACTGTAATAAAAGTTATGTGACTGTGGTCTCTCTCAAAATATCTTATTGTGCTACACTCACCCTTCTTCTTCTTGTGATAATGTGAGGTGATACAATGCCTACATGATGAGATGAAATGAGGCGAACGACACTGGCATTGTGGCAGCGTTAGGCTACTACTGACCTTCTGACAATTTGTCAGAAAGAGGATCATTGCTTCTGTATTGTGGTTGATAGCTAGGTAACTGAAAACACAAAGCCGGGGGTGGGGGAGCGGGCGGTGACCACTGTATTCATAGCTATTAAATAGAGACATTCCTTCAAAAATTTTGTTGTTTCATCGTTTCCCTGAAAATCATATGAAATAATACACGTAAGTAAATTAGCATAGTAACTGATGGAAAGCAAATATTCGACAAAGGTTAGCTTTAAAGTAGAGCATTTTGGCTTCTTCCTTCTAGCAGTTACACAAACTTAATGACTTAAAAAAACACAAATTTACTACCTTACAACTCGATAGATCTCACTGGGCTAAAATCAAGGTGTCAGTATGGCTGCATTCTTTTCAGAAGCCTCTAGGGGAATCCATTTCTTTGCCTCCATCTTCAAAGCCAGTAATGTTCCATCTCTCTGTGTCTTTCTACCGTAGTCACAACTCCTTCTGACTCTCTTCTGCCTTCCTCTTTCATTTTTAAGGACCTCTGTGATAACATTGGTCCCTCCTGAATAATTCAGCCTACTGTCTCCATCTCAACTCATCCCAACTCACAGCTAGCACCTGTAGTGTGATGAATAATGCCCCCTAAAAGATATCCACATCCTAATCCTTGGAACCTATATAATAAATGTTAACCTTTTATGGAGGAAAAGGACTTCACAGATATGATTCAATTAAGTGTCACGAAATGGAGACATTTTCCTGGATTATCAGAGTAGTTCATAAAAGCCATCACAAGAATCCTTATACAAAGGAGACAGAATGAGATAACATGCACAGAGGAGAAGACAATGTGACCACAGAGGCAGAGATTCAAGTGATGCAGCCATAAGCCAAGGAATATCAACAACCACAGAAGCTGGAAGAGGCAAGGAACGGATTCTCCACTAAAGCTTTGAGGGAAGTTCAGTACCACTCTCATCTTGATGTCAACTCAGTGAAACTGATTTCAGAGTTCTGGCCTTCAGATTTGTGACACTATCAATTTCTGTTAGTTTGAAGCCACCAAGGTCATGGTAACTTATTATAGCAATGACAAGAAACTCATACCACAACCATAATTCCCCCTGTGACCTTAATTCTCTTTTTTCATGTGACATAACATGGTCCCAGGTTTTGAAGATTACAACACGGACAACTTTGGGGGACCATCATTCTGCCTGCCCCACCTCTTTAACCCACCATCTCCATCAGAATAAATATATTCTTCCCACTTTCACGTAACACATTGCACCATGGCTCTTCCTAAATTCTATTGCTTAGTGGTTCGGAGTGTTGGTTCTAGAGCGTAACCTCTTCAGCACTTACTAGCTGTGTGACCCAGAAAAGTGGCTGAATTTAGTTTTCTCACCAGTAGAGATAACATAGTACCACCTCATGGGATGGTTAACTGATCAGATGATATAATGCATATAAAGTTCTTAAAATGTTGTTTTGCACATGTAATCCTTCAACAACATCACATATTATTATTGTTATCCTTGCCTTCCCCATCATCTTCATCAACATGTAGGTTGGAGAATGATTGTGGGTATATCAGTTTTCTATTACATAGTAATAGAAATAATGGCTTAAAACATAATCATTTGTTATTTTATAATCATATGGGTCATAAATTTTAGCTGAGCTTATTTGGGCAATTCTTCTGCTGTCTCACTTCGGCTCACTCGTGTGGTAGCACTTAGCCCTGTCCAGGTATATGGTCCAAGATAGGCTCATTCTCATGGCTGTCATTGATGCTGATGACCACAGGCTGCTTCACTTTCAGGGAAACTAGCCCAGGGTCCTTCACATGGAAGTCTCAGGAGGAGGGCTGCGTGTTGAGGCCTAGGCTCAAAATTCCCACATGTTGCTTCTGCTACTTTGTGTTTGTCGAAGCAAGTCCCAGGACAGCCCAAATTCAAAACAGTGGCAAGATAGATGCCACTTCTGGATTTGAGGAATGGAAAAGTCACTTTTAAAAGCAGCATGCATAAAGTGATGGGAGGAATGTGTGGCCATTTCTTATAATCTATTACAGTGAGTTTTGGGAAGATATCCCTGAATTGAAAAATTGTACATGCATGCATGACCGTGGGCAAATCTCATAACATTCAGTACGTAACAGCATTTTTTTTTTAAAGATTTTATTTATTTATTTGACACAGAGAGAAAGAGAGAGAGAGAGATCACAGGTAGGCAGAGCAGCAGGCAGAGAGAGTGGAAGGAAAGCAGGCTCCCTGCTGAGCAGAGAGCCTGATGTGGGGCCTGATCCCAGGACACTGAGACCAGGACCTGAGCCGAAGGCAGAGACTTTCAATCCACTGAGCCACGCAGGTGTCCCACATAACAGCATTTAAAGGCCTATTATATGCTGAACACTGGGTTAGAGTCTAGAGACACTAAGAGAGACTGAGACCTGCTCCCTCTAAAGAAAGTAGTTTGTAAAACCAGTGTAATATTTATCTGAAAGGACTGGTGTGAGGACGAGATAGATAATATCTATGAAATGTCTAGTATAGTGTGACTTGCAAGACCTGGCATATAGTGAGCACTCAATAATTAAGAGTGATCATTATTATTTAATTTTCACAAGAATGACCAAATTTCACCAATAAATGGGTATGAAAGCCATGGGATCTGTATTAGTCTGCTCAGGTTGTCCTAACAAAACACCAGAGACTGGGTGGCTTAAACAACAGAAATTTATTTGTCATAGGTCTGGAGGCTGAGAAGACCAAGATCAAGGTGCCAAACAAGGCAGGTTTCATTTTGAGGCCCATTTTCTTGGTTTGTAGGAGGCTACCATCTCACTGAGTGATCACATGACTTCTTCTTCTTCTGGTATGGGTATGGAAGAAAGAAGCAGACTCCCTGATCTTTCTTATGGGGACACTAATCCCATCCTGAGGGCCACACCCTCACAAATTCATCCAACCCTAATTATCTGCCAAAGGCCTCATTTCCAAATCCCTTCACAATGGCGGTTAGGACTTCTGCGTATGGAGTGGGGTGGGGGTGGGGAGTTGTGCACAAACCGTCTGTCCTTAACACCATCTAAAGCTTTTCATCTTTCAGTCCCAGAGGATACAAAGCCTGGATATGAGGTCTTTCGTGGCTTGGAATCCGTTCTATAGCATTGAATTGGAGCCATCTTTTAAGTAAACATTTACAATCAAAACGAAAAGTTTGCATTCAACCTCAGATTTGTTCTATAAAGACAATGAAATGCATAGGGTCCAATTACCAAAGCTATAAACACATAATGCACTAATTCACTCTTCAACAAGGACAGGTGTTTAAATGCTTTTCATTGTCCAGGGAGTGGCAAAGCCTGGATAATAACTTCAGTCTCAGACACAGCTTATTTTTTTGTTCAAAGGCTTATTGCAAATCCTGGGGGTCAGAAACAGGCAGTATGAAAAGAGAACGGAACTGGGAGTCCGACCACCTGGCTTATAGACCCAGCATTACCACTAACAAGCTTTGTGACCTAAAGGAAGCTCGCTAACCTCTCATAGCTTCGGTCTCTTAGTGCACAGTAAATGCCAAAATTGGCTTTAGTGTTTCTGTGCTGTGGGCCATGGTGCCCTCGGGTAACATAGACCAGCAGCAGGAGCGGGAGACGTGGACAGCTTCAGAGCCCTCAACATCTATATCCAACCAGCTCCCCTCCCTCGTCGGAGCCTCACCTGAGTCATTTGAAGAAAGGATCCAGTGGAGGAAAAAAAGTGAATGGTTGGAATGTCAGCGGGCCAGATGAGAGAGCTGGAGCTTTAATGTGCTTACGAAGCAAGTGAGGATCTATTGAACTCCAGACTCCGATGCCATCGGTCTGGGAATGGGGCATTTCTAAGAAGCTCCTAGATCGTTGACGATACTGCCTGTCCCCGGATCATGCTCTGTACAGTATGGGTCTGGATTACAATAGGAATCTTAAAGTCCCCATTTTTCATTTACTGACGAAAAATATTTCTAGTGAGGGTGCATAGGTGTTAAATGACAGAGACAAATGAAGCTTTGTACTCTTAGGGATATTCCAACAGATCTCATATCCAAAAAGCTTTCCTCCAGAAAAAGCAGGTCTGAAATTACATTTGGAGGGACAAGTACACCCAAATTGACTTAGCTGAAGTTTGTCGGTGCCCCAACCTTCATGTGGAATTCAAGGCAAATCTCTTGGAGGGTTCAGTGCAATTCTATTACCTTTCCCATTGTTCTTTTCATTTTCTCACTCCTCTGCCCTGCCTGTTTCCAGGTGAGATGGGAAATAGAAGGACCAAAATGCCAATAATAAGAAAGGATTTTCTTGCAGTATTCCCAGTCCAGCTGGAATTGGGAAGTAACAAAAAATCTCACAAGCAAAGCAAATCTTGGAGGCCATCCAATTTGGCAGGGCCCTGAGTGACTGACTAAGAATCTAATGGAGGGGACACCCAAAGGTTCAGGCCTCTCAAGACTCCCCATCATTCATTTCAATACCAGAAATTTCCAATCTGTACAGTTCTGGTTTTCCAGCAAGTTGGGTAATTAGCTTACTAGCTGCCTGGTCAGGGAACTAGTCTTAACACTATTACATTCAGTGGCATAAACCTCCCTGATGAACCATATTATTAAAGGTTGCAAAGATAATCCAGAGACAAATAGTGTGCAAAGCCACATGAAAACTGCAAAGATGAATTAAATTACATTCCAGAGACTAAAGAATAAATTGGAAATGAGGCAATTTTTTATTCAAGAAGACTTCCTCCCCATTCTCGCCAAATGTAAACACGCAGCTCTCTGCAGAGGATGGGGTCACCCACTGCCTGGGGAAAGCAGCTTGAATTTTATTACCTTGGTGATCCCTGGCAGTATACACACTTCAGGAGCCACAAACCCCGTTCCCCTTTACTTTGTCTCATGTGCTGGTTTCCAGCTCTCATAACATTTTAATTAAATTTGGGCTTGTCTTTCTCTCTCACCTTACGCTGCATCAAAGGAGAGGCTTTTCGCCTGCTGCCTGGCTGAGGTCCCTGCGAGTCTTCCATTCCAAAAGCAGGCTGCTTTGCCATACAAGGAGAGCGGCAATTAAATCAAAGCAGAGGTAACCTACAGCTTCTCGGAGAGATAGCGGCACGAAACTTCAATGTGACTTATATATGAAGGTAATGAATTCTATAATGCAAATTTATATACAGGTCAAATAAGAAATGGCTTTGCATTTGATAGTACACTGGGTATTAGGTAGTTGTCACACAATAAATAATTCATCTGGCATAGTCACTTGCTATGTAAATGCTAGTCTATGTATATTAACGCATTTAGCACTTAGAATAAAATGGACAGCTGGGGCCAAATGAATCTCTCTCTGGACATATTACCATTACTGCTCCCCAGTGAGTTTAACTCTTCACTTCTGAGGATGGTAATGAGGATATTAATTGAATAGGGCATGGGATTCATTTTGATGAAGTCAGGGTTACACAAAAACAAGTGAATAATTTCAATACACCTTGATGGCATTGCCTTTGGCACAGTTTGGGTTGACAGTAAGGACCTACAAATCAATCTGGTTGAGATTCAGTGGAATCTGGGAGAATAACAAAGGTTCACCATTTTCAAAGGACGAACTCTATTTACATTCATCGTCCTTGAATGCCATTTGTTCACGTGAAAAATACATTGAACGTTCTAACCATTCCACCAGATTTCTTGGTTTCTTCCAAAGCAGCTATTTGTGGAACCTCTGTGTTAACATTTACTATCCATTTGGATACCAAACCTATGGAAAGCAGAAATCATTTTCTCCCTTTGCTTCGTAGTCAAATCATAAAAAGGAAATTACCCTGTTATGTCTGAATGTTCAAAGCTCTGTGAAATTCCCACCAAAACATGTCTGTTGTTGGTCGTGTTAGACCACATATCCCTACCATATGTCTATTTATGTTAGATTGAGATATATTTTGAGAGGTCATCGGGACACTCTTCGGCACCAGGATTTAGGTGATTGATTTACTGGGGTGGCCCAGGTGAAGATCCAGTCTAGGGAAATGACACAGGAAGGGAAATGGTAACTCCTGAGAAAGTACTCAGCATAACAAAAGCATTTTGGCCTTCATTGGAAGCCATACTCAGCCCCAGGACCAAAGATAAAAGTTTGTAGGAGCTTGTATCTGTCACAGTTCATCCAGCAAAGGAGAACCAGTAGGATACATATCAATTTATACAAGGGATGAGCCATTTGGGATTGGTTAATCAAAACCTAAAGTCCCCCAGGGAACAATTAGGAAAGAGCTATCTCAGGCAGGCTGAAACCTGAGGAACACAAGCTATGCTAAAAATAGCAGATGCATGACTATAACCCCACCTATTGAATCCCTTTGCAGGAGCACCTAGAATAGAGCTTGACTGAATAACAAAGGGATGTGTTCTGCCAAAGCATGCCCACCACCTCCCTCCAACTTGTAGTTCATCCTACCCAGAAACATGCTAAAATGGAGTTCTGGAGACTATAGTTCAGTTTAGCCAAGTTGCCACATCTAAAAGCCATCACAGAGCTAATATTAAAACTTATCTCGATCCATCAAGCCCCTAAATGTGTGTCTCCTTTGAAAGAGAATCTAGTAATTCTATGAATGGAAGACCCATACAGCCAAATGCTATAGCATTTCGGAACTCAAACAGCTTTGTAGTGGAACTCTGTCTTGTACTTACTTCGCTGAGCATTCTATAAGAGGGATGTTTCCTTTTAACACTACAAGATTAATGCCAAGAGATAGGGCCACATGGTTCCAGCTCTGCTGCCATTAACTAGACTCCAGTTCAGACACAAATGATGGTAGCACCAGCGCAAAAGAGAATGCATCCATTTTCTTTTGTCTACCTTTCCTGAGATTCTGATTATATTTCCAACTCCGCCCTGACAACTTGATTCTGATTTTTGTCCATTGGCTCTGGTCTTCTAGACTTAGTCTGAGTCCTGGCTTAGCATCACTCTACTAGTAACAAACACCCCTTGGTGTTCCTTAGGTAAGAGGGAAGTAAGAGTTCTTACTAGAAGTCTCAAAGACAAACAATAATAATCCCAATAGGGAAGCAATTAACTCTCACTTGTCATCACTTGGGGAAAAAAACCCATTTGGCTAATTGATTTTTTTTAAAGATTTTTATTTATTTATTTGACAGAGATCACAAGTAGGCAGAGAGGCAGGAAGAGAGAAGAGGAAGCAGGCTCCCTGCTGAGCAGAAAGCCCGATGCAATGCGGGGCTCCATCCCAGGACCCTGGGATCATGACCTGAGCCGAAGGCAGAGGCTTTCACCCACTGAGCCACCCAGGCACCCCCCATTTGGCTAATTTAAGTATATTTGAAAACTTAAAATCAACATAAGGTTGCCTTCTACCCTCCCCATGTGGAAAGTCATATCATGGAAGTCACAAGGGCAAAATGCAAACACTATAAACATACATTGTAGAAAAATTTATTACTACATTAGGAAAATGGGATGAGAAATCCAGAATCCCTTTACTTTCTTAGGAGGAGAATAGCCAGGAAAGATGGCAAACACAAAATATGAAAATACATAAAATAAGTTTTTATTAAAATGGAGGTTATCAAAATTCTACCTAGAATTCAAGAAATTTGTATATGTGACATTGGTGGTGAATATATCTATTTCATATCTTCATACCTAAATACAGAATGTATATCTGTAATGTCGATTTAGTTTTCTTCTTGGGCCTCAGAGCTAGAACGGTCAGTAGATTGGGAGACAAGGATGTGGCAGGTGTCACCAAAAGAAAGAGGTAAAGAGGGATGAGATGGGAAAGTGAAGAAAGACAGGAGCAGTGAGGGAACAGGGAGAAGATTAAAACAAAGCAAGGGAATGGGAAGGCAAAACATAAGGAGGAGTCCTATAGAGGAAGGAAGAAAAAGAGGGAAATAAAAAGATGGGAGAGGACAATGGGGGCAGGAGAGGCAGAGCTCCACTGTATGAATGCATCATTCTGTATACCTGAAGCACAAAACTGAGTCTAATACAGAAGAAAGAAAAAGAGAAATAGTGGGAGAGAAATAATATGTATGTGGAAGGTTAAAATACCCTATGATAATATTAATGAAAAAAGAATGGGCTGCTCACTGACCTCCTTAGATCTTTGATCTAATTAGAAAAAAGCCAGAGAAAGTTTCTAAAGCAGCCCTGAAGAGAGAAAGGGGACGCACTTCAGAGTTAAAAGTTGCCCTCTTGCCATCCCTCTCCCCTCTTCCTATCCCTCTCCCCTCTTCCACCTAGTGGCAAAGAGGAATCACTCACATCCAGCCTTTAGGATGACCTTTCCCTTTCTTCTCAGGTTCTCAGTCCCCCAGGTGTTGCCTATTTCCTGAACCTTCAACCTTCCCTGTCTACCAAATCCTTCCCTTCAATAGCCAAACCCTATTGTATCATTTTCCATCATCTGTGTCCCCACATCCCCTCTAGCTTTTGCCATGCCTGTCTACTCTTCAGGAAGAGGAGATCAAAGAGTTCTTTAAAAAGTCCAACCCATCCTGTTTCTCTTTCAAAACCCTTCCAAGGCTCCCCGTTGTATTCTCAACATCTTTAACATTTGATCTACAAAGCGTTGCCTGATCCAGCCCCTACCTACTCTCAGTCATCCACTGTGTTTTCACCACATGGACCTTCTTTACATTCCTAGAACACACCCAGTGCCCAGTTCATTTTGCCTGCACTTGTTCCCCACTCTGCCCAAAAGTTTTGCCTAGACTTTCATATGCCGTTCTTTAACTTAAATGTTATATCCTCAAAGAGACCTTCCTTTTGATTAGACAATAAATTATGCTACATCACAGCACCCGCTACTTCTATGATGACTCTTTTAGAATATATATTTTTGTGTGTTGATAGTTACTGAGTGTCTGCCTCTCCCACCAGAGCATAAGAGAAGATTCTGTACTTTCTACTTCAGTATCTAAAAAAATAAACTCACTATTCGGCCTAGGAGCAGATCTTATGAGTACAGGGGTATGTGCTTGTAACCTTTGTCCAGGGATTTTTATGTTGTGAAGCTTATAAATACCTGGAAAATTCATCATCTAAGTCAAATATTTTCTGTAAAGGGCCAGATAGTAAATATTTGAAGCTTCGCAGGCTATGGAGTCTCTGTTGCAACCACTCAGCTCTGCCTATAGGGTAGGAGCAGTCATAGCTAATATGAAAGCACACAGGCATAGCCGTGTCCCAACAAAACATTTTCTAAGAACAGTGAAATTTTAATTTCACATTATTTTCATATCATGAAATATTACTCTTCTTGTAATATTTCGAAATTTAAAAATGTTAAAACTACCATTAGTTTGGGGACCGTCCAAAAACAGGCAGAGGGCTGGATTTGGTTTATGGGATGTAGTTTGTCAACCTTGATTCATGGTACAACCACTTGTCATCTAGTACTCTTCTTCCCCTTTCTAACCTTTACTCCTTTGTGAAAAACAACAAAATGGCAATAACAACAAGTACTGCTTCTTAGCAGGAGAAAATGATATGATCACAGTGCAGACACACACACACACATACATACTGTGTATGTTCCTTCAGTGGCCTTCCATTTCTCTTAGACTCATGTCCACCTTCTTTTACGGACTTTACAAGACTCCTGGAGGGGCTGTCTGAGCCCAGACCCTGAGTCTGTGCACTGACTATATCGGATATCTTTCCATCCTTGACCTGCTCACCCTTGCTCAGCTCTAGGCCTCCACTGGAGGCTGCCCTCACATTTCTAATCCTGCCCCTCCCAAGCTATTGGTCACTACTTTTTAAGGAGAATTTTCTTCCTTCTTTGGTGCTAGTTGACTATTCTGTGTTTCTGCACATCTGTTCTTAGCCCATTTGGCAGACACTCTAGGTCGTCTACCCGGTAACCATTTAATCCACAATGGTTAAAAGACATTATGTGTTAAGAAAAAAGTTTTTAAAACTATTTATGAAACATTCAGATTTGGAGAAATAAATCATAGTAAGTTAGAGTCCATAGAATTTTCTTTTTTTTTCCATTTAGGAAGGACTTGGCTAATAAGCTAATGAATGCAAAATCAATTGGAAAACTAATATAGTCTTTGTCTTAATGCAGACTGTGTGTATGTGTGTGTGTGTGTGTGTGTGTGTGTGTGTGCATGTGTGTGTGTGAATTGAACTCTTAGGAGACTTGTTTGAAGGTTGCAGCGCATACAGAAGTCCTTCTCCGAGGTCCTTCAAGGCCTTTGTCACCATCTCCCAGCTGCTGGGAAGATCCGTGGCTGCTGGTGCACAGTTGGACCCTCCCTGACACTTGCTCTCTGCAGGCAGGAACTTCCTCATCCAGGGTTATGAGCCCTCTCCTGGACGGCCAAGGGCCTATGACTATTAGATGCTGGGATACAAAGGCCTAGCCCTCTGTCTAAAGTCAGGACAATTTTTAAGGTCATCCAAGTTCCCAGGTTTCCTCTGGGCTATTGTCTGAGTCTGGGTTGCAATCAAGTTGTAGAGAGGTAGTTCCACCTTCCTCACTTTCTTTCTTTTTTTTTTTTTCAAGATTTTATTTATTTATTTGACAGAGAGAGAGATCACAAGTAGGCAGAGAGTCAGAGGGAGAGAGAGAAGGCAGAGAGAGAAGGGGAAGCAGGCTCCCTGCTGAGCAGAGAGCCCGATGCGGGACTTGATCCCAGGACACTGAGATCATGACCTGAGCCAAAGGCAGCGGCTTAATCCACTGAACCACCCAGGCGCCCCACCTTCCTCACTTTCTTAAGAGTATCTCCAGAGAGCATTCCCCAATAAGCCTTTGGTATGCAATTCTCCCTCTCAGAGTGTATTTTCGGGAAAACCAGTCTAAGACAAAGGTTAATTCTGAAAAAAGTAGAGCAGGTATATATGTTTTATCTACTTGGTTGAAAATTTTATTTCTCAGGAGATGAATAAAACAATATGCGGAAACTGCTAAAGTTAGCTTATTTCTGAATAAATTTTAAAAAAGATAACTGCTTGCTGAAGTAGAAGGTATGAGAACAAGGAAAAATATAATCTTCCACCAGATATTTTAAATAGTGCTTTTTGATACATAAGAAAGATAGATATATTCTTTTTTTCTGAAAACCCAAAATAGTAACAATTCCAATTAAGAATAAAATTTATCAAATGAAGACAGAAACAAAGTAGGCTCACAAAGAACTGTGATGAAATTCTTTTTATAAAACATATATTGCATTTGGACAAGAAGAGGATCACACAATAAAGAGACATAAAACTAAACCAGAAAGGGTTAAGCCCCAGATTAGCTAAAATATGCAAAAGAACGATAAAGGAAACTAAAGACCTTTTTGTGGTTTTAATATTCACTCCTAAGCTTTTAAGCTTGGAAACAAGCTAGAAATCATTCAATGTCTCCTTTACCAACTCCTCCTATATGTCTACAGTTCCTGAGCCCTAATTGGTGTTTAATAAAAGAGAGGAAAAAGGCAAAAGAAGGAAGGAAGGAAGGAAGGGAGGATGGGAGAGAGGGATGAGAGAAAGAAAAAAGGAAAGAAAGAAAAGGAATAAATACTGTAAATTAAAAAGACAACAAAGAGAGAATAACATTGCTTGATCCTACTGTGTTTCCATATTTTTAATTTAGGAAAATAATACTTGATTTGATAAAATAAATAGTGTCAAAGAGAAATTGAAGTCCAAAAGAGACAGTATAATGGAAAAAGATAATGTTTTAACTTATTTTGAGTCTTTCAGGACTGGGTTCAAATCAAAGCTTTATGACTTTGAATAAGTTGTATGCAAATATTTTATAATTTTTTAAATGACCTGGTGATTATAAAATTATAAAATATAAAATGACTGAAATTAATCAAAATATCATTCACTCTACTTTTAGCTAGTTATCAGGTATCAACTGTCCATTACCCATCCATCCTATTCATTGCTTTAAGTGTCCTGTCTGGAGTGTACCCCTCCCATGCATGCTTTAGAATCTGTTGAAATGATGTCTATCCATCAAGACAAATCTTGCCTTTGCTCATGTCCTCTATTTAATATGATGTCTTTCTACTTTTACTTAAATTTTCATTTGCACTCAGTTTAGAAGATTGATATTTTGCCTTGTACCTTAACCCCCAAATCTGCATCTTCCTCATTTGACATCATCAAATCATCTAGGAAAGGCTCATACGCATACTCGTGTCTCAGCAAATATTTATTCATTACATAAAGAAGACAAAATGTAGTAAGTGTGCCAACTACATTCAGAGAGTTCAATTCTCTCCTCAAAATTCATATGAGGAACTCAGCACATATCGTGGTATGTTCTACGGACAAACTCAGGCTTATCTAAAAAAAAAAAAATTCTTTTAAAAGATATTCTTAAAATAATAATGCCTAAAATTTTTATACAGGCTACAAGTGAGAAAGAAATACATTCTCCCTTGGAGAAATACATCAGATAGAAGTAAACCTCAAGATCAGCACAGCCTGGGGTTACTGAAGAAGAACACACGAAGAACAATTGATTATTCTTATTTCTGTTTACACTGATACTATAGAGGTTTTATTTTTTGTTTTATTAAGACTATAAATTATAATTAACACTTAAAAGTGTAAGGGGAGGTATTTGATTTTATTCTAAAAAATATGACTTAGAAATTCAAACTACTTACAAAATGCAGACAGATACTAGCTGACCTATGAGCTTTTTAGTTAATGGTCAACTTTGGAATTAAAAGAAATAATACATTAATTCAATAATTGTTTGTTATTTGAGACATCATTAGCCAGTTAAGTCTCTAGCAGACATTTAGACTTAAAGGTCAAGAGCACAGCTTTTAGTCCACTAGAAAAAATGATGTTCTAAATGTATCTCGATGACCTATAGGAATTAATGCATTTCTTAAGCAAGCACTTTAGATCACTGTTAGTGTTGAAACAACCCTAGTAATGTATAGCTAGCAGAGCATAAAAACTATAAAGATATGTGTCTTACTTGAAGCACTAAAGGTTAATTGAGGATGTATTTGAACTAGGAGAAGGAAGCTTTCCTTTAAAAACAGTATTAAGCACTGAATTGTTAGCATAAGATTCCTAAACAATGCCAACACATAATTGAGACCACAAAACAACGTCCCGCTGAAATGCCCAGCCCGGAGGAGCATTTCTCAGGCGGTTAGGATCCTTCACAACAGGATTTATGAGCTAGGGTCAGCACTCTGAATTACACTAAACCAACAACTGGAGCTGATGTCAGGATAATCAGAGGGCAAAGATCTCAGTGTAATAATTACTCCGAACTTGCAACATGTACAGAATCCAAATAAAAAGCCTAAAAATGTACATCATGTAAAGGTGACTGATGCTAGCAAAAATCATAGAATACAGGGGCACTGCAGCCCCAGTGTGGAGAACTTGACACAGTGAAAAGTTACACCATGCTAAACTTCCCAAGACCAAGGACCTAGTCCATTAGGTAGCTGAGCCAATATTTCAGTCCTCTGACTACTGACTACTGGTTTGCTCTGTGCTACTAATATGTCTTCCCCATTCATTTCTTGCTTTGCGTTCAGTGTGTGACTTTAATTTATGTATTCCCTTTACCTAGTTAAGTTCTGGGTTTTAGATAGGTTGCTTTGTTGTTTTTTTTGTTTTATTTTGTTTTTCTTTTGTTTTTTATTCATTGACTGTGTTTTTTATTAGTTCATGTAAAATTTTATCTCTACTTTTATGACTCCTGTTTTTATTTTATTATTTCTAGGGTTTGCATCCTCTACCTCAATAACCTCCTCTTCTGAGATCTTTTAAAGGCAGTTCTTATCAACATAGTCTCACTGAAGTCTAGTGATAATGTTTTATTAAATGTTACACTGAGGCTGAAATTCCCCACAGCAGGTAGCCCAGCATCATTACCAGTCTGAATATTTTCTATACCAAGATGATAATGATAAACACAAAACCTCAGTTGGAGACTTACCACTTATTACTTAATCTACAAACCCCCTGTGGATAGATTTTGGTGTCTTCAAATGCCCACCCAAGGGCTGTACAAAAAGCCTAAATCTAAAATACATAAATAGTTTTTAAAAGGTCTTATTATACAACATAAGCTTTTGCTTTAGAGATACTGTTGTTATCTTACTAACAAGAAGCCCAAAGTAACCCAAGTATTTGGGGGGAAAAAAAATGTGCACATCCTTAAGTGCCCCTTCTAAGTATTTTGAAAACTTTTCCTAAAATATTTTTCTTATTTAGACTAAGAACCAAGGAAAATACTTCAAATTGCTATTTAACAAAATGTTTAGATAAGAACGATGAAAGAGTTTTCAAAAGAAGGATGGTCTCCAGACATCATCAATTCTGCAAGTCAGGCTGAGCACTGTTCAAGTCCCAGCAAGGACTGCATGCCAGGGACAAAGGGCCAAAGGGCTCCAATATCACCTTAAGCAAAACGATGGTGAGAACACACATGTATATGAGAGCGGGACATTTATATTCTTAGCGGCACTTGGTGTCTCCAAGCTGCAAAGTCACGTAAAATCCGTTTCTCATAATACCATGCAGACTTGCCAGATCTGCTTTTGTTAAAGAAAAACATATATTGGAGAGGCAGATAGGTTTTAAGATCAAAACAAAGAGGTGAGAGAGACTCACACAGACGCTGCCAGCCCCCCAGCTCTTCCTCACTGATTCCAAGGAGGGTTTAAGATAGCAATCACAAAGTGAAAAATTTAATCAACGGAGAGTTGAAAAACAAATGCTCTCCCCATTTGAATTCCATTTTCAGAAGACTACAGGAAGGAGGATTCAAAAATCACCTTTTTACAAGACAAAGCTTTTTAATTTCCAAGTAAAATATTTATGCTGTTTGAGCTATGGCTTGCTTTATAATAATAGCTAAGCCACTGCCCCGCGTATCCACAGGGAGTCACAGGGAGTCCTGGGCGAAGCTCTTGATACAGATTGGAGGTGACCTGGCAAGGGTCTGACTGTACACATTCGGTTCTATGAGACGTGCATTCAAGAGGGCCAGGATGGGGCTGGACTGTGCTAAAGGTCGTACATATCATAAAGAAAAACAAAATGTAGTGCCTGTCCCCGAGGAACTAATGAACTAGAATTTCTTGGAAAAAAGGAAAAGTTAGGTATAACTGGGATACAAAACAAAAGAAACAAGTGTTTGAAGAAGAGTCGTTTCCTTGTGACTGGAGAGACTGAGTAAAGTCTAATGAATGGAAGAAATGGTGTTTGATCTGGATGTAAAAGCACGAGGGTAAGGTTCTATTTGTGTGTGTGTGTGTTTTTAGTTTCTCATATCAACAATAACAACAAAATACACATTCATGGGGAGCTTTAGAGAATATAAATAGGCAAAAAGAAGGAAACAAAAATTCTAGCACTCAAATATAGCCAGTGTTGACATGTTGGTATACATGCTCAGAATAACTTAGTTACATGTTAAAATTCAATTAACACATGTAATTTGAAACATTCTGACACTAGAACTGATAGAATGGATATGATTGACATGAAATATGTTCATGATCTACTGTTTAGTGAAGACTGGTTATTTATACATACATGCATATGAATACATAAATGATTCATGCTGTGGTAGAGTAAGACTTGTATTATACTTATTACAGATTTTTTTATTTAAGAGAGGGAGAGAGGGAGTACGAGCGGGAAGGACAGAAGGAGACAGAATCCCAAGCAGATGCCGCATTGAATGTAGAGCCGGACACAGGGCTCGATCTCACATCTATGAGATCACAATCAGAGCTGAAACCCAGAGTCCAGCACTTAATCGACTGTGTCACTCACGCACCTCTGATTTGCATTGTATTTTAAAAATAAACTACATTTCTTCCCTTGCCCTTTTTATTTTAGGAGGAGGACTTTAAAATACATTTTGTTTTTCTTTAAAGGTTTTATTTATTTGACAGAGAGCACAAGCAGGGGGAGCAACACGCAGAGGGAGAGAGAGAAGCAGGCTCTGCACTGAGCAGGGAGCCTGATGCCAGGCTGCATCTCAGGGCCCTGTGATCATGACCTGAGCCTAAGGCAGATGCCCAACTATCTGAGCCACCCAGGATCCCCTGCATTTCTAACTTAATAAAACATTTAATAGTTTTTATGCCCTAGTTAGTTAAACAAAAATCGATAAGATAGTATCTGCTTAATTACCACAAAGTTGGTGAGCAAACTCAACCACTCAGGACAAACCTGGTTTACAAATTCAAGTGAACAGGAGTCTTTTACAACAAACATTCTTACAACTGTGGTTTTGTAGAACAAACATATGTTGTCTCAAGGTTATAAGCCAACAATTCTTGAGGGAAAAAAAAACTATTAAAGCAGAACTATGAATTTTACACAAAGCCCTTTGTCCTCTTTAGTAAACAGAAAGAAACTCAACTTTATGATGACAAGATACAAGAAAAGTATAGATTTAACTTAATATTTATGGTAATGGAATGCAAATATTCTCTAACCTTCTTCCTTATCTTTCTAAACAAAGGGTAATATCCAAGTCCCTGCTTTGCATTCTCAGAGACTCACAATGTAAACAGATTATTAAAGCCAAAAATTTTCACTAAGCACCATTTGAAAATTACAGCATATGGTTTTGACTATAATTTTAATCAAGACTGAATCAAAGTATTTGGGCCTTTATAATTTTCTGTTTTCATAATGCATACTGTTGAATAATATGGTGTTTTACTTAACAATATAACAAACACCTCTATTCCTACCAGGGATTAATATAATATTATTTTAATGGCTGCATTATAGTCCAGTCTAATAACAAATCATACTTTCATTAACAATTACCTTATTGTTAAACATTATAAATGTTTCCAATTTTTTATTAATATTAATAATGCTTCTCTGACTATCCTATCATGAAATACTTTCTATATACAAACATATATTTTTGCATCTTCTCATAGTCGTTTTAGATAATCACTGAAAAGGGGAAACTTTGGCACAATGCCTACTTCAAAGGCTGTTCAGTGTTGTCCAAATGCCTTCCTGAGAATTGTATAAATTTATTCATTATAAATCCCCCCAAAAGGATGTTATTGTGCTTATTTTCCCCACGACTTTTTAAACACTGGGTGTTAGCATTTTTCAAAACTATTTCCCAACTTTTGAGTGAAAAGCAGCAATAAGGCTTTGTTATTTCCCAAGTTATATTTGGGTCATTATGGGGGTTATTCTGGGTCATTTTCATTTGCATGTGATCTGCCCATATTGGGAGGTTGGATTACAGTTTCCCCATATTCAGCGCTTCTCCCTAAGGTGCTTCTCCCTGGAGAAGGATACATCCCACCACCAGTGGACTTCGGTGTGGCTACACGACTTGCTCTGCCAAAGCAATTGGAGTGAAAGAGACCTGCCTCTTAACTGAAATTTTAGGAATTAGCTCTTCATTTACATTTTCTCTTTTCTTCTGCCAGGAGACTCAAATCTTGAAGAAAAGCTATGCCCAGAGAGAAGTGTTCTAGGGGAGAAGCTGTTCCTGAGAGCAACGACCATTGTCACATAATGATCATAGAATGTGAATGAGAACTAAATTTTTATTGCTGTGAGTCAGTGATAGTTTGGGGTGAATTGTTTTCTTAGCATAACCTAGAGTTTTATGAATGATTTAAAAACTTGAACCGCAAATTAGCAACAACAACAACAAAATAAGTGGCATTCAATTCAGGACTGGCAAGCGGTGAGCAAATAAATTATTATCAGAATCCAGTGGATGGTGATCCGTGTCAGGCAAAGGTGAAATATTCCTAACTTGGAAGTCAGATTTTGAACCAAAGAAGTGTATTACTTATTGAAGAACCTGGAAACAGAATGGTACTAGCATGTCTTAGTTATTATTTGGTTCATTTAGCAAGAAACTTTAAAAAGAAAATGAGTTCGGGGTGCCTGGGTGGCTCAGTGGGTTAAGCCTCTGCCTTCGGCTCAGGTCATGGTCTCAGGGTCCTGGGATTGAGCCCCGCATCGGGCTCTCTGCTCGGCAGGGAGCCTGCTTCCTCCCTCTCTCTCTGCCTGCCTCTCTGCCTACTTGTGATCTTTGTCTGTCAAATGAATAAATAAAATCTTTAAAAAAAAAAAAAAAAGAAAAAGAAAATGAGTTCTTAAAAGAATTTACCTACTTGCCACAGAGAAAAGACGGTCTAGAAATATTGAGATCGCAGTGTTGGAAGCTGCAGCTAGTTTTCATCACCAAGTAGTGGAAAACAAAACGGAAAAAGCCTCTGAGTGACAAAGGATAATTAAAATTCAGCCTCATAGCAAGGTGCAAATCAAGATTGTTCAAACTAAATTGGTTGTTACCACCCAGTAAATTGAGGTAGAAGAGACTAGAGGGATGACTTTCCCAAATCCCAGCCTGATAAATTCAAGTTCCCCATGATTAAGTGTAGAGTTAAGTCCTGAAAACATTGTGAATATGAGTCCTGGCACATGATGCTAACTGAAAGCAAATAAATGAGAAGCTGACTATGTTTTTGAACTGAATGGTCAAAGCTGCCAATGACCTGCCCTCAATGAGACTATGACTGTTTGAGAATTAAAATAACCCTAGTGTACCTAATAATTGAGTACGCTTAAGGAAAATGTGCACTGCACAGCAAAGGAATCAATCAACAGAATGAAAAGAATCCACAGAATGGGAGAAAATATTTGTAAATGATATATTTGATAAGGGGTTAATATCTGAAATATATGAGGAACTCATACAATTCAGTAACAAAAGAACTAATAACCTAAGTTCGGTTTATTAGATTTGAATTGTATTGTTTTCTTTGCATGTCAACGTTCTCCAAAGTTGACATACAAATGGCCAACAGGCATATGAAAAAATGCTCATTGTCACTAAGCATCAGGAAACTTCCAATAAGAACCACAGTAAGATATTGCCTCACACTTATCAGGGTAGCTATTATCAAAAAAACTATACAAAAACAAACAAACCTAAAGACAAGTATTGGTGAGATGTGGAGAAATTGGAACCCCTTCACACTTGGTAGGAATACAAGATAGTGTAACCACTATGGAAAACAGTAGAGATTCTTTAACAAATAAAAAGATAGAGCTACCATATGATCCAGCAATCCCACTTCTGGGTATGAAGAAATTAAAATCAGGATCTCAAAGAGATTATCTGTACTCCCACATTCTTTGCAGCACTGTTTACAATGGCTAAAAAGCAGAAACAAATGTCCATCAACAGATGAATGGATAAAGAAAATGTGATATATACATACAAGGGAATACTATTCAGCCTTAAAGGGGGAGAGGTTAATTTTACAATATGTGACAACATGGGTTGACTGGATTGAATTTAGGAACATTATGTTAACTAAGTACAATAAGTACAATAAGCCAGAGACAGAACAAGTATTGAATTAGTTCAATTATATGAACTATCAAAATAGTCAAATAAATAAAATCAAAGACTGGAATGGTGGTTTCATGGCCTGGGGCAGAGAAGAGGGAAATTAGGAACTTTTAATGAACTAAAACAGGTAAAAAGTTTTAGTTAAGTAAGATGAACAAGCCCTAGAGATCTGCTATACAGCATTGTACCCATAATTAACAATAATGTACTGTACACTTAAATTTGCTAAGGTGAAGGCTCTCGTGTTAAGAGTTCTTACCACAATAAAACAATAATTATAATACCAAAAAAGGTGTTCTTTATAATCTCTGTTGTCATTTCAGAAATAATCAAGGAGGAAAAGGGAAAAGAAAGAAATTCCAAGAGAAAAGAGACAAGGACCACAGAGAAGAATGGTCTGGGTAGCTACTCCCAGGGAAAATGATGAAAGTTTATACAAGGAATAGTCCTCATCCAAAAACTAGGGAAAATTACAACATCTATCCTGTAGAGTTTCAGCTCTGCTTCAGATCAGAGACTGCTGTGTCCCTCCATTTTCTCTCATTTCTCAATGAGAATTGTACTGTGGGGTGATCCTTTACTGCTCCAACAGTGTGTGCATGTGGGGATGCTAGGATGTGGGACATATAGTTTGTATTTAGTTTACAAGTTTCCAGTTTAAGAGGTACATTATTCATACTTGATATAGGGACAATGTAGCAATTCTTAGAGATCTGAAGTTTAAGCTCATTGTTGTACTTGGATGAGTACTGGTTTTTCTCCTTCAGTGAAAGTAGCAGATTAAATTACTCTTCACTCATACTTGGTACCGCTCCATCATGTACCATTCCCCATAGTCAGATTATAAACTCTTACCCTCTGAAATGTAAGGATGGCCATATGACTTGCTTTGACCAATGAAATATGAGTGGAAATAATACATGTCACTTCCAAATAGAAGCTTTAACAGTGAGATCATGGTTCAGAATCTCTTTTCTTTTGCTATAACAGCAGAAAGATTCCAGAAGAAGGTTGCTCCATTATCCTGTATCCCATCAGGAAGACAAGGTGGAGAAGGGCTGTAGCCCCTTCATGATGAACATGAAGCATAAGTGAGAAGTAAACCTTTATGGTTGTAAGCCAACCAGCTTGTGTGATATTTGTTATCTCTTTTGTGATACCTTGGGTGATATTTGATATGTGACCTAGCCTACCTACCCTGATTAATATACATGTTTTATCTTTGCTCAATTTATTATAAGTTTTCATTAACTGACATACACATGTATTTGTATATGCATATATATATATATATATATATATATATATGCATGTATATATATATATAAAATAGTTTTTCATGACAAATATTGGTCCTATTTTGTTGTCAAAATTTTTTATAGATATTGTAGCCTACAACAATGTTTTACTTTTATGTCACTCAGTCTCTCTATTTTTTCCATTCCATGTGTATGCCTCCATGGGAGAGAGAACAAGGTAGAGTAGGTAAATTTTACCTCACTGTCAAAGTTTATATAAAAGTTACATGTTACCCTTAAAATTTGTAGTCATTTTTTAAAATTATTTATTTATTTACTTATATTTTAATTTATTTTAGAGAGGGAGCAAATACAAACAGGAGAACAGAGGGAGAGAAAATCCCAAGCAGACTCTGAGCTGAGTGGGAAGCCCAACAGAGGGCTTGACCCTGAAGTCATGACTTGAGACAAGAGCAAGAGTCAGATGCTTACGCGACTGCACCAACCAGGCACCCCAAATTCTGTAGTCATTTAAAAAATGTATTTGTCTTCAACTCTTCTAGGAAATAGTCTGGTGAAGAGATAGAATGCTAACTTAATTATTCAGTTCTCAAGTATCATTTATTAATTTTTTTTCTCTTCTTACTGATTTGAAAGGCTATCAGTATCATACACTACATCTTGAATTGAGTCCATTTCTAGATTTAGTGTTTTATTCCATTTATCTGTCTTCTAGATACACATTTTAATGACTGTAAATTTATATATGTTTTTATATCTTGTAAAGTCAGGCCCTCTCACCATGACTACCATTACTCTGTTTTTTTCATTATTATATTGGCCATTCTCATCCATTCATTCTTACAAATTAACTTAATAATTATTTTTGTCAAGTTCTTTCCAAAATTCATCAAAAGAATCACTTCCTACACAATTTATAAGTTAATTGAGAGAACTGACATCTTTAAATATTGAGACATCTTGTAAAAATAGATAGATGTCACTTTACTAACTCAAGTCATCAAGTCATCTTCTTTTTTTTCCTTACTAGAGTTGTCATCTCTGAAGCCCATAGAAAGTTATAAATGTTAATACAATTGGGATAGTTTTGTCCATTTTAATTCTAAAACTGTATTTTAATAGCCAACTTACTAAGATTTTCTATGTTTTAAAACTTTTTCAACTAAATTTTTTTTCAACTAGGCAATTATTTACAAATAAGGATATTTTATATTGATTCCTAAAACTGATATATTATTTTTCTTCTTTAACTGCATGACTGGAATTTCCTGAATAATGTTGAATAACAGATAGCAGATATCCTTGTTGTGTTATTTCACAGGTAATACTTCTTATATTTCAATTTTTTAAATAACAGAAGCTATCAGTTCTTAATGAAACTTGTTTTCTGTTAAATAATTATCAAGCCTTAGCATACTATGAATTTTCATCAGACATATCTAATCATTTGAGAGTCTCATCATTTGAGAGGATTATAATATGATCATATTATCAACCAATAAGTCAATTCTTTTAATGTAATTAAGATATATCCTAATATCTTTAAATTTCAGGAATAAATCCAAGTGTCTATCATGCATTATTTGTTTAATACCCTATGGCTTCAATCGCTATATTTTATTAGGGATTTTTTTTTTTCATTTTGTGAGCATATCAGCTCCATGAGGATTAAGATCCTCCAGTGTATCTTTACCATAATTTACTGTACCTTATAACATTAAATAAATGATTATTAATGAATAGAGGCCTATATATCTTTAAATAAGATTGCCCTTTTTAAAAAAATTGGCTCACATTATCAAACTACCTCATTCTAATGTAGAGGCTATAAACCTGAATATGACAAGTTAAAATGACATAGATGATCCCTCTCCCATTCTCTCTACTATAAATATTTTTTAAATGGTGAATAAAATGTAACTTTAAAAAATTACCATTTCGTTTAAAAAATCACCATTTTATTTAAAAAAAAAAGAAGAAGAAGAAGAAAGGAAGGAACATCTCTGGTTCCATGACTAAAAAAAGGCAAAGTCTGTGTAGTAAGCTTGAGAACAGATTACCTGCCCACTCCAGCACTTTTAATTACAGATAGATGCCCAAGAGGCTGGAGGCTGGGTCCTATTGACCCACAGATTTAGATATGTGGCCTCAGTCCAATGGGAAGACACACAGGAATCCAAAAGCAATCCATCTGTTTGAGCCAGGAGTGTTCAAGAGGCTCCCTTCTGTTCAGAAGCCAAGGAAAGGATGAAGAAGTTTGCCTATATCTACAGCCGTGGGTGAAATGCAAAAAAGTCAAAAACTCAGCCTCACCAAGCTCGTCTTCGAGACCTAACGGTAGGACACTTCTGTAATTTGGCTGCAAGTAAAGAAATTAAGATTTTATAGTGTGGGTCCACTAGACACTCAGGGAGCAAGCACAAGCTTAACCCTGCTCTGAAACATCCTTTCTTACCTCAGGGCCCACAAGAAATGCAAATCAAACACTTCAAAGTAAAGATCTAAACATCAGGAGCTCACAGAGAAATGTTACAAATTATATTAGAAACAAATTATAAGGTGGTATCAGTGGATTCCACAAACAGTGTAATTAGCACAGGGTAAACTTCAGATTACAGAAAAGGCAGAAGAGATGAATAAATAATTATGATAAGTTAGAAAAATAAAAGAAGAAACTATTATGAAAAACAGCACACTGTTAATAAAATAAAGGTGGATTTATAAAATAACCATACATAATTTCTACAAATGGAAGGGATATTGACCCTAAAAGTTCAGCATATTGGTTAAATACCAGAATAGGTATTTCTGAAGAAAAAAAATAGTATATTAATTAATGTTTTAAGAGATAAATAATTTATAAATATTTACTTATATCTTTAGGACTATGTTTTCTCATTATAGTTGATTTATACATACTCTTAATTTTTACATTCACTTTATCTTTGATATGTTAATTAATAAAAATAGCACAATGTACCAAGTACTTAGATAATATATGGAAAGTGCCTAATGCTTAGATTGTGTTTTATTACTGTTTGCTATCATTATTTACATGATTTACTTCATTTAGTACTTACAGCAATCTTATAAAATTGGAATTAATAGTATTTCCTTTTTACCTGAAGTAGAAAGGTACTTGGAGGCTAAGTGACATAACTAGGTTCAAACAGCTATTAAGAAATAGAATCAGATTTTCACACAGACCCCTCACAGAATAATGACCCTCTGAAGATGTTCACACCTCTACTATAGGTCACTTTGTAATTACCAAGTAGTTCATGTTTTGTTATCAATTCCTAATAGGGGGAAATTTTGAATGTTAAAAAAAATTCATATATGTTATTTCTGATTATAGGTTGTATATTTTGATGTTCATTTATTTGATTCCTTAGGTAATTTTATTTGTCATCAAACAAATTTGACAAATAATTTTTTGTACATCTAAAAATGTGTGTGTGTATGTGTTTGAGTCAAATGAATGTTAATTGGGCAGTAAATAGAATTATGGGAAACCAGTCTTTTATCCTAAGAAAGCAAGTTGTACCACCTGTCACCGACAGAGCTGTGTTTTATCAAAACCCACATTGGTTCCTCCTGGGCGTTGTTTTACAAGCTTTCTGGGAAGTTAACCATGGCTATGTGAGTAATGGGACATTAGAAGCAACAGATGTCACATTTATGTTTGTCCCATAAAAACCTCACAAGCTTCTCCATTCTCACTCCTATCTACTGACTGAAAGGTGAGGTCTCTGAAGACCTCGAAAATCATGGAGCCCCAAAGTGGAACCCAAGTCTCTGAATGAGTACAAGGAAAGCCACTTGCTCAGAAATAAATACCTGCTGGGTTTTACATAAGCAAGAAGTAATTTCACTGTGTTAAGCCATTGAGACATGGAGCATTGAAACAATATCTTATATTATTCATCATAACCAATCTAAGACAGTTTTCTGGATCATAGTGTTTCACAGGTTTTATGCTAATGTTACTCTTTCCTTTTCTGATAACCAGCTTTTAAAATCCAATATTTGTTAAATGTTCTCTTTGCCCTTGTACCTTACATTACCTGTAAGTATGAGTGTCTTTTCATTAGTTCTGCCTTGCACTCAGTGAACTCTTTCCTAATGGATACATAGGTTGTGGTTAGCAGAACAACGGCCCTCCAAAATGTTCACATCCTAACTCCTCAAGTCTATGAATATGATACCTCTTATGGCCAAAGGGGCTTTGAGCTGAGATTAAATTAAGAACCTTGAGATAGGGAGATCATTCTGGATTTTCTGAGGGGGACCAATCTAATCACAAAGTGCCTTAATGGTAGAGAAATTTTCCCAGCTGTGGTCAGAAAAAAATATCACATGTGAAGCTGGGCCAAAGCAATATATAGTTGCTAGCTTTGAAGGTGAAGGAAGGGACCATGAGCCAAGGAATGTGGGTGACCTCTAGAAGTGGGAGAAGGCAAGGAAACAGGTTCTCCTCTAGAGTCTCCAGAAATAAATGCAACCCTGCTGACATTTTGACTTACACAAATGAGACCCACATCAGACTTCTAACATACTGAGCTGTAAGATAATGAATTTGTGTTGTTAAGCCACTAAGTTTGTGGTATTTTGTTTTAGCAGCATAGGAAACTAATACACAGGTCTTTTGTCAGCTCAGAAAATTTATTATATTATTTATTTTATTACTGCTTTTCTTCTGTATTTTCTATTGCCTCCTCCTAAAATTCAAATTATACATATATTGTATCATACAGATATATCCTTCATTATGCATAGTTCTTTAATTCCATCCCATCATTATTTGTCTTTCTTTGACTTCAAGTCTTCTAGTGTAAAAAATTTTGTTTTACTGATATTGAAAATGTTCTCCTTAGGAACAATTAATTTTTTTTTTTTAGTTTGGCAATTATTGTTTTACATTTCCAAAACTGTAACACATATCAACATCTTTTGTGACTGCAAAATTTTCTTGAGCCTCATTTAGAATATCTATTAGTCTTAACAAATTATCTCTAATTTCCTGTAATAATTGTGATACACTGGCAAGTATATGTTCTGAATGCTCAAATTGTTTCCCTCTTCTGAATAGCCAATTTTTTTTAATATGCCTGGTTATTTTTCTCTGCTTGATCATGCTTATAGAAGTAGATATAATGATTATTTTTGGTACCTACAATAGACAGAAAAAATACTTCAAATATATTGGATTTTTTCTTACCTGGATAATAACTGACATTTCCTACATGATAAAAATGGAGTTGTAAGCAATAGGAGATGTCCAAGAGGTTTGGAGTTTCACACTTTTTTAAAACCAGCCTATTCTTCTGTCTCTCTTAGCAGAGTAGAGCAAACTGGACATGGAAGCTCTCTCCAGACACAATTTGACAGGAGTTAACCATGTCTGTCCCTGCTGCTCAACTCCCACATTCAGCCTGCTCTTGTCTCCTTAGTTTTGAAAATCATAAGTGGTATTGGGTAGAATTGCTATCATTTTGATTTTCAGGCACTGAGGAGAAGGGATTTCAGGTATGGAAAGTAGTATTTCTTGTAGTAAGGGGACAGGCAACATATGAGAGGAGCAGAAGGGACCCGAGGTTTGATGGGTATCAAGGTTTTATATCACCAGTTTGTACCACAAAGGACTATTTAGAGCCATGAATTTTCCAGTTTTTCAGAGATACTAGCATAATAATCATTGTTGGTTAAAAAGGAAATAATACTACTAGTAGAAATGGCATTTTACAGACTACTTATTTTTCATAATCCAATTATATTATTTGTGACCTGCACATTGCTGGATAGAATAATCACATTTAATGAACAGTACTGTGAAAAATGCCTTTACAAATATTATCTTATTCATTCTTGTTTAATTCTTTTAAAAAACCTATTGAATAAACTTTGTAATCTATGTATCACAGAGATGATAACTACAACTCAGAGAATTAAGTTGTCCAAGAAAACATAGCTATAACTACTGAGCAGAACTTGGATTGGGATTTAAACACAGATCAACCAACTCTAAATTCCGTTCTGAAATTGAAGTGCAAACATATTTAACAGTAAACAATTTCAGGATGAAATGTGAGGTCTGTGTCTAAAGGAAACAATCTGTCTTAACTGAGACATCAGTGGTATAAATGACATCAGTGGTCCTGGCTGTCTCAGAACTCTATCAGAGCATCGTATGAGGTTACCTGTATCACAGTAGTAATGTGATTGATCAAGAATCTTTTGCACTTTTTAATATAAATTACATTTCTGTGATATTTCACAATGTAATTGCTTCTGTGTGTAGTTCTTTTTCATGCTAAATTTCACATTTCCTTGATGTGGTCAGTTCCCACGAATTCAAATCAGTGGAATTCAAACAGGATTACATTTCTTTCATCTAAATAATTTATCTTAAAAAAATGGATGTGAAGAGAGTGGCTTAGAAATAGAAAGCATTAGATACACAGAATCTGCTTTTGGTTTCTAGGATTATGAAGGAAATTGCACAATAAATCAATTTTTATGGATGCTATTGACTTGCAACATTTGCTGCTTTTAAAAATTAATAGCTGAAATAATGAACATTCAAAAACTCTCTCCACTGTCAGTTTGATTAATTCCTTGATATGAAGTGCAGATGACAGATGCAATATTTGAAACTAGATTTTCCTGCAGTCCAATCAGAGAAAACCCAGACACAGAAAATGATGGCCAATACAGTCCCTTAATTTTTTTTCAGTTAATTTGTGCAAAAGATCGCCTTGTATAGATATGCCCTATCCAATAAAATCAAAGTTTAATTATTTGTATAAATATTATTGTAAATGCACAATACTGCCTCCAAAGTCCAAATGTCATCATTTTATATTAATATTGCATTACAGCAAAACTGGTAATAAAGTGCTGCTCTGAAGAAATTGTGCATGGATTTTTAACATGGTGCTCAGGCAGTAGACGAGTTTATTAAAGTTACTGAATTATGTAGTGGGAAAAATGGAGTTACTAAAACCCTACCCATGGAAACTGCAACAAAATGAAGACAATGAAATGATTATAAGAAAGTAAAAGCCAAACTTTGTGATTCTTTGCACCAGAATTAAATCCATGAATAGCTTCAGCTTTCTATAAACCATATACAACCATCCAAATTAGTTTCCAGTAAATTCATGCAAGCCCATGAAAACAAGAGATAACATAAGGCAGAAAGATACATACAGAAGAGCAGACACAATTATGACTGTAGAAATAAAAATCCTCCCAGGGCTTTCCTTGAGGATCTTAGAGTCTCATAGGCAGAGGGAAAAGACAAAGAAGAATGCAGTTCCCATTTGGAGCTTATCAAAAGGTACTGATTTATCTCCAATTATATAAACTTGAATGGCTACTTCTTAAACTACTGAACTTACCTTGAAGTTGTTATTTTATATTGGAAGGCATTCTTAGATCACTTAACTGAATGTATATTTTATTAAAGTTAGGTCCGCACATCATTTGGTCCATGTGAATATAAAATACAGTGATTGAGAGCATGGCTTTGGAGGCAGTCTAGCCTCAGTGTGCTTTGCAGCTCTGTCATTTGCTGTGCAAGTCTATACAAGTTAACTAACCTTGATGGGCTTCTCCTGTTCTTCGAGAGCTGATGCAAAAAATAAATAAGGTATTCCCTGCAGTATTAAGGTATAAAGTATGACTATGGTAAACAGTTTGTGATAACATATCAAAGGCCTCCAAGGCCACCTTTAGGTTTGGTGAGTTGCTAGAAATACCCACAAAGCTCAGAAAAACTGTTAGACTCATGGTTATGGTTTATTACAGAGAAATGACACAGTTAAAAAATCAACAAAGAAAAAAGTTGCATAGCCTGGAGTCCGGGAAAAACTAGGAATGAGCTTCCAGTTGCTCCCTCCCAGTGGGGTCACATGGACAGCTCTTAATTCTCCCAACAACAATGTGTGATGTGTGCCAATTATTTTCAATTCATCTAAACCTCGTGTCCAGGGCTTTTATTGTAGCTTAGTTATGCGGGCACAGAGCATCCACATGACTGACCTTGGCTACTCAGGCTGCAGCCCCTCCAGAGGTCAAAATAATACAGCATGGCCCAAGATCCCAGGTAAAGAGAAAGAGGCATTCACCATAAGTCACATTGTGAGTCTAACCTATTCACAAGTCTGAAGGCCCTACATATACAAATACACTCTTCTCAGGTAGGATAGTCCAAGGACTTAGAGGTTTCTCCCAGGAGCTGCTTTGTGAAATAAGGGTGCTAGCCACAAAGCAGGGGCTATTCCAGGACATCTGGAATCAGAAAAAACACGAAGGGGCACTTCCTTTCCCCTGATTCCCTCCAATGAAAAAGTGGCAGACGTAAAGGAATGAAACAGTTCTCAAACTTCTTAGAACCCAGTCCATTGCTAAGCTCTCAGAAATAATCAGGATTCAGCCAGGATCAGCATCAGGTTTGAGAGGGATTCCCTTGCTTGAACACTGACCCCATTACAGTGGTCATAGCTCCACAAATAGTGTAAGGCATCTAATATTGTGCTTCATTAAGGCAAGTAGTGGGGGCAACTATTTGAGATAGTTTGGTGCTTAGGAGAGAATCAGTGCTTGATAAATAATTTGTTAAAACTCACTCTCTTTCTCTTCTGTCTTCCTCTTTCCCCTCCTTCTTTTTAAAATTTGCTCAAGAAATTTCCATGCTCATTTGGAGTAGGCAGAACAATGGGCACACAAAGATATCAGATCCTAATCCTGAAACCTGTGAATATTATCTTACTTGAAAAAAAGGATATTTACAGATGTGATTAAGGATCGTTATGCTGGATTGTGTCTCATCAAAATTCGTATGTTGAAGTGTTAATCCCAGCATCTCAGAATGTGATCTCATTTGGAAATAGGATGGTTGAAGATGTTATTAATTAAAATAAGCCCTTAATATAATATGACCAGTGTCCTTATAAAAGGGAAAGTTTGAGACAGATATACATAAAAGGGGAACACAATGAGAAGATGAAGGCAGAGATGTGACCACAAGCCAATGAATGCCAAAGATTGCCAGCAAACCTCCAGAAGCTAGAGATACAGGCATGGGACAGATTCTCCCACACAACCCTCAAAATGAACAAACTCTGCTGAGCCTTGATCTCAGACTTTTAACCTCTTGAACAGAGACACAATAAACTTCTATTGTTTAAATAACCCAGATTGTGGTATTTTGTTCCTGCATCCCTAGGAAGCTAATACAGAGAGATTTTCCTAGATTATCCATGTGAACACTTAATGCAATCATATGCGTTTTTATAAAAGAGAGGCACAGAGAGGTTTCACATAGACATAGAACAAGACAGAGAAGAGGAAGGAATGTGCCCACAGAGACAGAGACTAGAGCGATGTGGTCACAAGTCAAGGAATGCTGGCAGCAATCCAAAGCTGGAAAAGATAAGAAAAGGTTTCTTCCTAGAGCCTCTGGAAAAACCACACTGCTGCCAACGCCTTGATTTTGGGCCAGTGATACTCTTTTTAGATCTCCATACTCCAGGACTGCGAGACAATACACTTGTTTTGTTTTAAGCCACCAAGTTTCTGGCAATTCATTACAGTAGTCATGTGAAAATAACACATTAAATATTCATTTAACACAATACTTATGAATCCTTATTATATTTTCAAGAATAGAAATTTGACTTTAGGGTTGGCAAAGGACATTCTCAGTACTGTAATAGTGGATGATCAATATTTCATCTACACATCAAGTTTATACTTAACACATTTAAGACATTTTATCAAATATAGCAGTCAGATTACAGCAGCTATGAAGTTTAAGATTTTAAGGATATTCTATCCTATGATACTAGTATAAAGTATTTTGAATAACTGGTCACTATAAAGATGTAAGCCTTTAGACAAAAAATAATGATCACTGAAAAACAGCATGGGTTCCGTTTCAGACCAAATGTATTTATTTTCTTTGCCAGCATTAGTAGACAGTAAATTCTCAGGTATATGATGGGTCTGGTATGCCTAGATGCAGACATTTGAGCCAAGGTAGAAAAAGACAGGCTGGATGTAAAATGGTAAGATGGTTAATCTATCTACCTACCTATCTTTCAATTGATGAATCAATTGATCAATGTCAGGGTGAAAGAAGGTTTTAGGTAACATGGGCAGACATTTGTGGGGCACTTTTTATGGGCCAGCCACTGGTTTGAACTCTTCTGCTTTTACACGTTATTTGTTCCCTCCAGCTTCTCAGAATTCCTCCTTGGCCAAAATTTTCCTGCTGTCCCTCTTACTTTGTCTCCTCCCCCTTTTTCTTTTCTACTTTCTTTGTCACATAGTATTTTTGTTCATTTCTTAGGCAGATTTAAAGATAATTAACTCCAGGGTCAGCTGGGTGGCTCAGTCAGTTAAGCATCTGACTCTGGATTTCAGCTCAGGTCATGATCTTAGGGTCGTGAGATGGGCCCCACAATGGACTCTGTGCTGGGCAAGGAGCCTGATTAAGAGTCTCTCTACTTCTGGCTACCACCCACTTCCATGTTAGCTCTTTCTCTCTTAAAAAAAAAAAAAAAAAAAAAAAAAAAAAAAAAACAACAACAACAAAAAACTAACTCCAGTTCTGTGCTGTTTTAAATTAATAGCTACTGAGCACTTGAACTGTGGCTAGTTCAAATTGAGATTTCTGTCAATACAAAATACATACCAAATTTTGAAGATTTAGTATTAAAAAATGTGAAATGGCTCATAAACAATTTCTTACATTGGCTACATGTTGAAATAATAGTATTTTTGATATTATTCTGTAAAATAAAATACATTCTTAAGATAATTTGACCCAATTAATGTGGTTACTATAAATTTCGAATGACAAATGTACCTCACTTGTGGCTTTTCTAGGTGAAGGCTAAGGACCTTGCCTTTGTATCGTAAGAAATAAATTTTGTTAACAATTTTTGCTAAAGATTTCTGGCATAGGTAGGTAATCTGCCTCAGGAAAATTTTTGTGCCACTCCTATAGAGCCAAAAGTGAGCACAGGCAATTGTAGTTTGAAATGACAATTATTTTTTTCTGTAACCAATGACAATAGCTACCTAGTCAGTTTATTGAACTTGTTGGACACAATTGTATGATCATTGAGAGTAGCCATCTTCCTCCACACTATGTCCTTCCAATAGTGTTCTTTGGAATTGATCTTGCCCACCCCTGATGAAACCTCAAGCAGTTCCCAAAGGTTTTCTGAATAACAGAAAGAATAACAATCTCATTTCAAAAATTTAAAAATCTCATCAAATCTAACATTACAGTTTAATCTATTATACGATTTAAATTATCTTTCCACAGCTGGGGCTTGCCTCAGCTGTGCATCCTGCAAAGAGCAAGGAAAGCACACTTGGTGTCTGAATTCTTCAATGCTCCCCTCCCCATGGCTGCTGTTGTCCCTTCAAAAACAGTGGAGAAGAGAAGTGCCAGGGAGAAATACTTTCCAATACCACCTGACTTGTACAGTTAGCACACAACCTCAGGGCCCTGTGGGCAGCAGAAAAGCAACTGCTTTTTCTCTCTGGGCTTTGTTGAATGCCTCTGAGATCCTCCTGGTACAGACCTCTAACCATAGCCTTGGTGAGGCAGGAGATGTAGATCTAGCTGACCACAGTCTCTGAAGCCTGTGTGCTTCCAGCAGGCTGCCCAGTGCTGGCTCTGTCCACTGCTTCATCCCTTTTTGGTATGATTCCCGACCAAGATGGCTGCAGGCTGCTTTGTTTTAGTGGAGTGAACTTTTGTTTCTGGGAAACTTGACACATTTCTCTCTCCTCTCTCCTGGCCACTTTCCTCTGTCACCATCTAGTCTGCCCTAGGTTTTAGAGAGTTACCAGTGTGTCTATGTGCCCAGATTCTAGGGAATATAAAGCAAGTGTTCCAAATGATTTGTTTCACACACCCCCTAATTTGGCTTGAGATGGTGTACATTCCCCTCACCTCCTTCATAAGTAGCTGGAAGGAGGAAATGCCGTAGTACAATAGCAGCTCTTTCCAAGATAATTTAGACTGTCTGTATGAATTAGGGTAGTCTAGAAAATGAGAACAAATGGAACACCAACTTTCAGTAGCTTAAAAAAGTTTATCTACCTCTCCCATAATAGTCCTGGATGGGGTTTAAGTTAGTGGCTTCTTCTCTTCAGACGGTCATTCAAGGACATTTTCCATTTTCAGCTACATGAGTTCCTATAGTCTCATCATCATCTGCATCCAGACTGAGAAAGGAGTGCATGGGGAGACACATCCAGTCTCTCAAAAGCCCTGGCCTAGACGTGGTGCACATCTCTTCTGCTTATTGGCCAACCAACTTGCATGAGAGCCTGAGAAACACACTCCAGCCACGTGCCCAACTATAGCTCTCTCTGTGGAAGGAAGAAAGGACAGACTTTGCTTTATGATTGATGATATTTGCCACAAGCTCCAGGAATCCTTGTCTCCCTGTGAATCTTTGTCTCTTCCTTATATACCGTAGGAGAAAAACAGCGGCTAAGGTTGGGACTTAATGAACTTGTTGGACACAATTGTATGATCATTGAGAGCAGCCATCTTCCTCCACATTATGTCCTTCCAATAGTGTTCTTTGGAATTGATCTTTCCCACCCCTGATGAAACCTCAAGCAGTTCCCAAAGGTTTTCTGGTCTCTTTCAGAAAGAATAAAAATCTCATTTCAAAAATTTAAAAATCTTAGAAATCACTTCATAGTGCCTTACAGCATGCCGGGAAGAGGGGGCATGTCCCAACATGAGGGACACAGCCCCTCTTCCCTCAAGTAGAGACACTTGTACCCATATTGTCGTTGCTTTTCTCAGCCTTTTGAGTCTCAGTGAGACAGAGTCTATCCCGATATCTATTACTCAGTCATTTAATAAGTACCCATTCTATGCCGTTGCACTTTTTATTTCTCATCTCATTTATTCTTACAACAATTCTTTGACATAGTTATAAGGCTCAAAGAGTTTATTTGACTTATTTTAACTAATTAAAACAGAGTACAAAGAGGAAATGAAATCGAAGCTCAATTTTTCAGGTACTTAACAATAAACCAACTCTTGGCTATCCCCTTTTAATACTGACATTTTTTAATATTTACTTTTTTCCCTTTTAGCCACTTTCAACTTTCCTTTTAGATTTTGACATCAGGGGCACCTGGGTGGCTCAGTGGGTTGAGCATCTGCCTTTGGCTCAGGTAGTGATCCCAGGATGCTGGGATCAAGCCCCACATCAGGCTCTCTGCTCCATGGGGAGCCTGCTTCCCCCCTCTCTCTCTGCCTGCCTCTCTGCCTACTTGTGATCTCTGTCTGTCAAATAAATAAATAAAATCTTTAAAAAAAATTTTGACATCAATGATATAAATGAAAGAAATATATATGCATACATATATACAGTATTTATTTCTAATGTAAATATGCTGTATATATGCATATGTGTGTGTGCGTCTGTATATACCGATTGCACTTGAAAGAATATAGAAACAATCACTGTAAAAAGTAAATAAGATTTTTTACAGAAAAAATTCTTTCTTCAAATTATTTACTATCCATGGATTATCTCTTAAAATTTATTGCAAGAGAAATATGCAAAATGGAAAGCATTATTCTGAACACAATATTTGCCAATCAAAATAAAGCCAACTGCCTCTGTATGAAAATTAAAAAAAAAACTTGACTATACAATTTCTAATATATTCAAGCATTTACAAAGTCTTTAGGGAGAAAGCACTGTATTATCATTTTTGACTTTCAGTGGAATATTAGTCAGGGTCCAATTACAAAGTACTTGGAAGTGTTAGGGAAGCAGATTCTAAACTGAGCTTCAAGAAACAACTCCCAGAACACCCATAAGGGGGCTGCCGAAGAAGAACCATTGCCTCTGCCATGATTCTGACACAGAGGGGTTCGGGAAAGGCCACCATGGCTGCTGCTTCCAAGACAACATCCCTCGGCGTGCTCTGAGCCAGGCAAGTGATCGCCACAGTCCTCCTCACTTCACACCCCTGGATTTAGAGGATGGGCATTTCAGACCTCTACCGTGGCTGGTACCAAAAACCTCCACAGAGACACGTTGTCAGCAGAAAAAGCAGAAGCAGCCCAAGTGTGGCCTCTGCCTCATGACATTGATATCTCCCTTTCACGTGTCACCACGGCTCCTCTCTTGAGTGAAAGCTCGATTGTGTTCAGAAGCAAAGGTGTGAAGGAGTCTTGCTTTAGCCTTTGGCCTGCACAAAATTATGCTGCACGAAGTGGGAATGGAGCAGGGGAGTCAAGCTGCATCCACCGCAGGGGGGAGAGCAGGGAGGTTTGAATATCTTTTTTACGTGCAAAAAGGACAAATTAATGCTAGATAATTTGCAGGCAGGCACTGGTTTTCTGATTGTGTGTTTAAATGTGCAGTCACTCTTCAGATGAAAATATTACTCCTATTTGGAAAAGTCTTGACATGACAAATAAGCAGCTATCCGATGACTTCAATTATAGCTGTTTTTACAAGGACCCTTCAATGGGTCATGCTACGACTCATTATTTTTTCCATTTCAAACAAAATAATTAATTGTACTCATTTGGGAATAGTTTTGTCTGGATAAAGAATATAATTTTATTCAGAAAGTCTATTTCTCTTCATTTAACTATGTGTCAGGCACTGAGATAAGTCTTTTCATCCTTACAATAGTTTTTAAAGGTAGGAAATCTTAGTCTTGTTTTATAGGTAAGGAACTGAATTGCAAAAAGATTAAGTAATTTGTCTAGAGTCATACCACCAGGAAAAAAGTCCAAGCGAGGTTGTGACCCTGGTTCACCTGACTCCCCCTTAATATTAGGAGATTGCCACACAGTGGGTGTTATCCTGTGTGTTTACTAACTGCTCACGCATTTTCTTTATGCCTGTGTACTTTGCCAGCTTTCCAAATAAGCAGTGGCATGTCTTCTTCATGGCATGACATCGGCTGCCTGTGCAAGCTGTTGAGAAAGAAAGGCTGGGCCCTGCCATTCCATTAAGGAGACAGAGAGGGCCACAACAGTGAAGGAGCTGAGAGAGAGAGTATGCCTAATGGCAATGTAATCAGATGAAAGCCAAAGCTGCCCAGATAAGAAGGGGGAGGGGGGTGGAAGAGGAGTGGGAAAAGAGAATACAATCCCACGGAGCTGCTATAGTTGACACCAAAAAACATTCTGCCCCCACAGCTAGGAGAGGAAAAATGAAATGGAGCAAGAGGGAGGGGCACTATGTAGAGGAGGGTGCATGCCAAAGTAGATGCATAAGCCAGTCAAATGGGTCATTTTGGTTATGGTGAACTCGTCAAACAGCAAAGAAAGTCAACAGTGGAAAAGATGATTAAATTATGAGTTTGAATCCTTAGAGACCAATCATAAGTAACCAAAACCTATAATTATGTCTCAAATTGCACATATAATTATAATTTTAATAAAATACGTATTTATGAAAATTCATGGGGAAATCACTTTGTATTAAGATAAAGTAGATGACTGTGTCTTAAGTATAATTCAGCTGAGTTTTAAGCAGCTTGATAGAATTCAGAGTAAAAGTAATGTCACCAAACACAGATATTTTTAAGCATTTTATTTTATTTTTTAAAATATTTTATTTATTTATTTAAGAGAAAGCACAAACAAGGAAAGCAGCAGAGGGAGAGGGAGAAGCAGGCTCCCTACTGAGCAGAGAGCCCCCATGCAGGGTTCAATCCCAGAACCCTGGGATCATGACCCAAACCAAATGCAGACATTTAACTGACTGAGCCACCCAGGTTCCCTTTAAAGCATTTTATAATTATGATATAAAAATATACAGTTTGGGTGAAATTATGGGTATAATATTTCCATGTTGATATCTTAACTTTGGTACAGCTATGGATAATGTAAACAAGGGGAACTCTTTACCCAGTATTCAATACATTTGAATTAGTATCTAGTGATTTTTTTCCTGGTTATCTTGTTCACTTATTCAAAGAGTATTTGTTGAACATATCCCTATGTGACTTGACTTTAAAAAAAGGATTTCCAAGAACTCTTAGTTTTGCAATAAACTCACTGTCTAATGTCTCTTCACATTCACCACTCCAAATGCTCTCCCCAAGTGGAGAGATTCTTGTGCTTGTATTTTTGTTCAGCCTTATTAACGTAAATAAAAGTATATTACCACACTAATCCAGACTACCTGCATTTAAAGCTTAAGGAGGCTACCTTAGAGGTAGTATGAAAATGCTATTGGAGCTTAACTCTTGAGCTAGAGAACTGTGACTTATTTTTTTTTTAAATGGAAGGGCTATCCATTTTTATCATGAACCAATAAATCATTTAAAAGTTATTTTATGGCACTGATAGTTCAGATATTTTTCAGAAAAGTTTAAAACACCTTTCCATTTAAAATAATTTTGCAGGGGTGCCTGGGTGACTCAGTCAGTTAAACGTCTGCCTTCAGCTCAGGTCGTGATCCCAGGGTTCTGGGATCGAGCCCCAAGTCGGGCTCCCAGCTCAGCGGGGAGTCTGTTTCTCCCTCTGCCTCTGCCTCTCCCCCCTGCTCATGCTCTCTCTCTCTCTCTCTCAAATGAATTAATAAAATCTTAAAAAAAATAAAATAATTTTGCATTTTAAGTAATTTATTATCACAAGAAATAATCATTTTTTCAAATTTATTCCAAATTTAGCATCACCTCTGATATCAAAATAATGAAATTTATTTTCTAATGACATCTTTTTTACTAGGTGCCTAATTTAATTTGTTTATAAACTATTTGATAACTTTAGTCTCCTAATCTAAGAGGAAAATTGTGAGTCCAAATAGCTATACATCTACATCGGAGTTTCTGGTTATGAACTGAAAACTAACCAAGACATAAACTGAAAAATTATGGATAGTGAATCTCTCTGCAGGGTGTTATTACTGCATCCCTAAAGGTCTCATCTGTATGAATGCAAACATCTTCCTGAACCATAATGAGACTCAGTGTAAATCTCTTCAGGGTCATGTTTAACAGCCTATGCCTATGGAAATCATAAGATTATCTGCAACACTGCTCAGTTTCTTTCTGTTTCTAGCTGAATTAATTCTGCTCTATTGCACAGTTAAGCATCTGAGTGATTTCTAAAACAATAAATAACAGGCTCTGAGAGGCTGACTTTAACTTTCCTGAAACTTCGAAAAATAGTGTATATTAATCATAAGGGTAAAAATTCACCAGATATTTATTGAAATAAAAAAAATATAGCTTAAGATCTTTACAAATCCTACTGTCTAGCCTGCTGACTCAGGGCCTGGACTAGCAACATTCAATAAATATGAAGACAAAAAACCACCCATCTACAAAGCTTTACTGGGATTTTGCTGTTAGGTATTATACACTAATAAACGAGAATGTGGAAACTATGTTTATACCAATAATGAAGTAGTGAAAGGAAGTAAATACAAGAGGAAACAGTTACACTTTCTTCTGGATATAAAATACAAACAGTTGTGAAGATAGAGAAATATTGAAACAAAAGCTCTAAGTCTACTTTTTTACTACTACAAGAAACATAGTCAGGGAGCCATAGTGGATAGCATGTGAGGGAATCAGACAGTTTTCACTAAAAGTGATTAGGTGAGGGGCACCTGGGTGGCTCAGTCAGTTAAATAATCTGCCTTTGGCTTAGGTCACAATCCTGGGATCCTGGGATCCAGCCCTTGATCAGGCTCCCTCCTCAGTGAGGAGTCTGCTTGAGATTCTCTTCCTCTGCCCCTCCTCCCCTCTTGTGTACCTGCTCTGTCTCCCTCTCTCTCTCTCTCTCTCACACATAAATAAATAAAATCTTTTTTTAAAAAAATGATTAAGTGATAGAACATGTATCAGGAAAAATATATACACATACATATGCATATATATATGTATGTGTGTGTGTGTGTGTATTCCTTTTCTTTACACAGAAAGACTACATCAGTTTTTTTTTTTTTAAATGTAGGAGGGTTTTTTTTTTTTTTTTTTTTTTTTTTTTTGTCAGAGAGAGAGGAGCAAGAGTGAGCACAGGCAGACAGAGTGGCAGGCAGAGGCAGAGGGAGAAGCAGGTTCCCTGCCAAGCAAGGAGCCCGATGTGGGACTTGATCCCAGGATGCTGGGATCATGACCTGAGCTGAAGGCAGCTGCTTAACCAACTGAGCCACCCAGGCATCCCGACTACATCAGTTTTAATAGATAAATGTAATTCCATGCTTTGCCAGTTTTTGAATGAGTAAAACTATCAATGGGACCACCATAGAAAAAGAAATATATGTTAGAATTAGTTTTACAGTCACTGATAAATTATTTAAATGAAAAATTACAAGTAACAAAAATAACTTTCATGACAAGTTGAGAAGAATTTTCTTTGTATTTCATGTCATCTAATTAGATATATTATTCATGAAAGGCTCCAGATGACCAGAAGTGAAGACTGAGGTAATTTACACAAAAACAAGGTACAGTTCATGAGGTAGCACATTCTCATGGTCATTGTGACTCAGGTTAAAATCCTGCTTCTTCAGGCACTTCACTAATATCTGTTTCCTCACCATGAAATTCAAAATAATACCATCAACCCTATCCCAGCAGATGATCTGTGGCTAAACAGATGAAGTGTTCTCTAAACTGTTCTCCGTGTTCTAAATGTTCTCTAAATTACAGTAATGTATTTGTCCTGTATAAACTCACAGTTACAATTAAATTAGTAAAAACTAGTTTTATTTATGGGTTTGTTACTCATTTTTAACATAAGGTCAAGTTCTTACAGAAAACTATTTCAAAATGTTTTAACTTTCCATTGATTACTTATCCAATTTTTTTCCTCCAACCTAATTTCTGGGCATGCTGAGTTTACAGAGAAAATGGTAGTGATTAATGACCTTGATTTGAAAGGTCAGAGCAATACAGAGGAGGAGGGCCGGAGTCAGAGCCCACATTTCATATTCACACTCTGACATCATTTGTATTATGATAAGCAAGTTTTAAATCTGCCAGAATTAGTCTTCTTATCCGCAAAATAGGAGTGACAATAGCTAGTTCATAGAGTTGCCATGAAGGAAGTTGCCCAAGTACTCAAAAAGCCCTTGGCTGCATCAGAGAGTCACTGAACTTGAAGATAAGTCAACATAGTTAAGGTATTTTAGCCATTGTCAGTGAATGAAGCCAGGGGTTTGTATTTTCCGTCCCAAGGAGTAATACGTTAAATAATATAGGGGCAACTTGGAAAACATCTCTCCTGGTCTGTTCCCCCTTCTCTATTGAATCTGTGATAAATGTTTGATTTTAAAAGTTTATGATAAATACAGTAAATACAAATCAAAATATAGCTCCATGTTAACTAGTGACTTACATTTATATTAAGCTCTCATCTGGCGAAGAATCTAGTTAAATATCTACAACTTTCTGGTAGCCAGGGGGAAATGAAGCATGAAAAGTGTGGTCCAGTAACTTTTATGTTTTGAATCACTTTTCATCAACAGGAACTCTGGTCAGTACTGGTCTCAAGTTAATTTGCAAACATGTGAATTTGTATTAAAATGTTGTCACTAGGACAATTGATATAAAATTATTAATTTCATGTTCAAAGTGTGAAAATCTTGACACAGACTGTGTCTTGTGGCTGTGTGTGTGTTTGTAAGTGTAGACATATTTTACTCCCAATCCTTTTCCATGAAAAACAAGTAGGAAGATATGGGGCCATTTATTTTTATTTTTATTTTTTTTAAGATTTTATTTATTTATTTGACAGACAGAGATCACAAGTAGACAGAGAGGCAGGCAGAGAGAGAGGGAGGAAGCAGGCTCCTTGCTGAGTGGAGAGCCTGACGCGGGACTCTATCCCACGACCCTGAGATCACGACCTGAGCCGAAGGCAGAGGCTTTCAACCCACTGAGCCACCCAGGTGCCCCAAGGGGCCATTTATTTTTTATTTTGGGAAAAAAGAAAAGACCAATAGTGGAGAGTGACAGATAATGTCTTAAAAAGAGATCTTCTCCTCCAAGCCCAAATTCTCTTAGCTGTCTTTTTAAGACATTATCTGTCACTCTCAAGTGATGTGTTTACTTTCCTTCTCCATGCAAGTATCCATCCCCCCAGTTATCCACCACCTCCTATACACACACACTGATTACGGGAAGACATCCAAACTTGTACTCAGAACAAATGCCCTTTGCAGCCACCACGTGGGCTGTGAGCCCTGCCAAGGCAAAAGCAAGGGTTTTTTAGTCATTCTTTGTCTTATTCTAATGCTGACTGAAGATTGAATTGAAGTCGTCCCTAAATGCACCCTGTGCTCAGAGACTCCTTGCTGTTCCCTCAGCCTGAACTAGCTCCAGTTTTGTTCCCAACTGGAAAACTCTTCGATGTCTCTTAAGGCTGACTTCCATACCCGTTCATCCATGAAACTTTCTCAAAACTCCTGGACACTTGTGGCAGACCTGATCCCTACTCACTTCTTGGTGCATACATTGTACCTTCTACTTACCTTCATTACTATTTCTCTTTGTATATGTAAATAATTATAAATTATTTCAGTACTTCTCATGAGCCAATCACTATACTGTGTACAGTTAGTGAGATATGAAAAAGAAAGGTCCAATGAAAGTATATAAAGTGGGCTATAGAGGAAACTTTATATAGCAGAGTCCTGAAATCAGAGTGGAAACAAAATCTACCTTCAGCTATAGATTTCTTTCTTTATCTCTTCTCTATCTCTCTGTGTATAAATATAAATACAGGTATTTTTATACACACATTTTTTGGGTCTACTCGGACAGTGAAGGGCCTGAACAGTCCCTTCTAGAAACTGAAACCCCTTATTCTGGGATCTGGGTTCTGTTAAGCTATTATAGCAGCATATCTCACCTTGCCTACATAGGAGTCTAATTTATTGATGTTAAACATTAGGGAAGATACATGGCTCCAGCAAATGTCCTTGATGCCAAGATACCAGGAAATATGATTGAAGGCTCTCCCAGTGGGAATGGGTAAGTTCCTGTGATATATCAAAATACATCAAGAGTCCATACAAAGACAAGATCACCAGATTAGGCCTTCAAACTCAATGCAATTTTTTCTCTTTATAGGCTCACTTCTATTTCCAACCATAACATTCTAGCTTTTATAATGGACTGTAGGTTGCCATGGCAGTAGAAGATTGATATGGAAATGGAGTTTGGAAAATGGGTCATTGGAGAAGAAGTGTTTTAACCCATAAAAAGACATCCTATTGCTTAACCCTACGTTGCTGGCAAACATCCTACAGACTCTAAAACATTCTAAGATTATCTATACCAAAGACAACTCCAGGGGACAGAGTTCTAAAGGGCACTCACCTTCACAGTCATTCCACTTAGTCTGTATAATATTATCTCCATTTTACAGATGGAAAACCTAAGGTAATGAAGGATTAGTACAGATTACTCAATTCATTGAGTTGGTAACAAAACCAAAATTTCAATACGTACCTGTTTAGTTCAAAGCTGCCTTCTTTTCCAATCTTCGGTCATTCATTCAACAAATGTAAATGTTGTTCTGGCTTGTGTGAAACATGGGCAGACTCTGAGGATGCAATGGGGAACTTGTATTCTCAGTTCCTATTCTTACAGAAAGTTTATAATCTAGTGTGAGGTCTATATAATAAACAAATAATAAACAGGTAAAATAATACATAGGCAAAAATGTAAATTACAAATTGGGCTATGAAGGGAAAACTCAAAATCAAATGCTAAGGTAGGAAATAATAGAGCAGATCCTAATTTAGATGAACTACACAAGGAAGACCTCTATAAGGTGTTATTTAAACAGAGACTCAGAGGATAAAAAAGAGCTGGGCATGTGAAGGACTGAGGGAGGACATGGCAAGCAGGGGAAACACTATATAAATATATTTATATTTATATTATATATTTATATACTTATATTTATATATACACATAAATAAAATTACTCATATATATAAATTTATATATACATATATATTTACATGTGTGTGTGTGTGTGTGTGTGTGTGTGTGTGTGTGTGTACATATATCGTCCTTGAGCAAGGGAAGAACTAGAAAGAACTTGACAGGTTGTAGGGCCAGAAAAGAAAGGCCCAGAAAACTGGGCCGGGGCACAATTACTACCATGAGAAGCCACAAGAAAGGAACCTGGAGAAGGGAGGAGACAGATCATAGGTGGCCTTGCAGGCTACAAATATCAGACACATCTAGAGTCCCAGATCACATCTTGAGGCCAGTGCATCTCAAATTTTTATATGCACATTAAACCACCTGGAGATCTTGTTAAAAAGTAAATTCCGGTTCACTATTTCTGGAGTGGGACTAAGATTCTGCATTCTAACAAGTTCCTGAGTGACACAAATGTTTCAGGACTTGGACCACCCATTGAGTAGCAAGGTTCTAGGGCCCACTTTTTTTACTCTACCATTGAAACCTGTGGACCCATTCAGCCATTCTGATGTATGACAAAACTGGAAGTGTGAGAGCATTGACACTCCTTAGGACAGCCCTTAACAGATGGGAACAAAAGCCAATGTACTGGCTTTCTCTCCTCTGCAAACTCTCAACACTATTCTCTATATGACTCCTCAGAGTATCCCAATGGGATGGAGCCTCAGTTGGCCCCAGTGGTGACCAGCTCAGTGACACACCTTTGTTTCACCCACGCCTACTTCTTTGAATTATCTTGTTAGAAATTTATACATGGACTAATTTATTAATTTGTAAATTGTTTAGTTTTGACCAGTCTTCATTGTCTCTGACTGTGTTTCTATGATAAGTGGGAATAAGGGAGTGTTGGGGACCTGTGTAAGTTCGGGTTTGAGATTGGAGATCTCCTTCACACTCAACCAGCTCTAGGAGTCAGAGGTAAAGTAGCTGCCTAACTCAGGATCAAGAGAAGGATAACTAGATTAACCACCACCGAATGACAAACATTTATTACATGGGAGGTGAGCGCCTAGGAATTTGCTTTTTTTTACTTCTGAGTTCTTTGTTAATTTTCATAATCAGATTCCCACTCTCAGAAGTACCATGACTGTCCTGTTCAAGTTGTGTGCATTTGTCAGCTCCTAAATATGCCACTCTTTAACTTACATCATTAAAAATTCACACATCGGGGTATTAAATTTACATTATACATAAAAATTAACATTTACACCATAAAGCACCTGGAGATTAATAGATAATATTAAGACCTGGAATAATATTCTACTCAGAACTTTAAAATACTAATTGTTTTAGAGTTAAAAATTTATAGTAAATGAAAGAAATATGCCTTGATTATGACTACTTTTTAAACTTTTTCTACATGTGAGTTTCCAAATTGAGAATATAAAAGCATTTTACCTGTTTTTCAAAGACACAGTGACAACAAGAACCTTGATAAGAATATTAGGTCTTCATACTGGCCAGGCACATTCATGCCCTCTTATCAAGTGCTCTAAGAATGACTTTATTTCTGGCATTTTAAACACCTTGTGGGAAGTGACAGAAAAAGAAGTAGGCATTCATTTCCTCAAAAAAAAAAAAAAAAAAAAGTCTTAGGAGCAGCCTCACTAAAATTTAATGATTAAAAGAAGCAAGCAGACTGAATCTAATCTTTTCATTAAATTGCCTAACTTCAATTACTCTAAGTGGGTTCCAAGTGCCCTAAATATATTTGAATAGTGACTGCCCCTTTCCCACAATTCTCTTCTTTCAAGATGGCGGAGGTATTTCCAAGCCTCACCTCTACCTGAGGGCTCTATCCTGGCTGAGCTGATGTGCAGACAGGAGAATCACAAAGAGGCTGTGCCAGTTCCTCTGAACTAGCTGAACCCTCATTCAGAAGAAAGGGAAATAGTATTGAAAACAACTGCAGGGATGTGTCTAAAAAGAATTAATAAAAGTATTTATGCTGGATGATGAAACTCACAACTGCTCTGAAGGATCTGCACACAATAGTTTAGAGCTTGATATTCCTTATGAGATTTTCCTACTTTGTACAAAGCAATTGTTCTGTATCTACCTGGATGTTGTAGCGAGTGATCTGTTGATGGAGTAACGTACTCTGCTCTTCTTTGTGAAGAAGACTGTTTTTATCTATTAAAAAAATAGTTCTTGTATTTCTATGTAAAATAAGGCCATGCTCTATCACCATAAACTTGATTCACATGAGCTTTTTTATAGGTCTATATGTTCATAGCCAAGGAGCAAAACCTATTTGGTGGGAGGCACTGACATTTTGATTGTAAGAAGAAGGAAATGGCAATAGTTTCTCAGAAGCTGGGCAGATTATAAAAGAGATATAGAAAATGCGACCCAGGCTGATACTGTAACACCTCTAAAACACAGATGGTTGGCAGCACTCTGATAAGATGTCCCCCCTACTGAATAAAAGTACAAGGACTGAATAAATCAAATGCCCACCATTGTGAACCAGAAAGCACATGGAACCATTTCCCCTGCATTCCATCCCTTGTTCTATATGAACACAAATTACATAACCTCAGGCAAGATGAAGAAGCTGTGTGTGATAACCCCCCAAAACTCCCTAACCTTTTCAAATTCAGTAAGGTACTTTGTGATAACAGCTTTCCAGTTAGATATATACAAATTGCCTGCAGCACAGAATAATTGTTCTGACTAGCTGCACACTTGCTGTATCCTCACAACTGACTTTTTTAAAAATGTAGGATCCTAGATAATAAGCATAACTACTAAATGTCCCCAAAGTCACCATTTTGAAGGTATCATCAAAGAAAGACTACAGCATAGGCATAAAAATATTGGACATATTTATTCTTTCTCTAAAATAAGAGATGGGTTGCCTGGGTGGCTCAGTCAGGTAAGCCTCTGACTCTTGGGTTTTGGCTCAGGTCATGATCTCAGGGTCCCGGGATTGATCTTTGAGTGGAGCTCCATGCTCTGCAGGGAGTCTGCTTAGGAATTTCTCTCCCTCTCTCTCTGCCCACACCACCCTCTTGGGCACGTGCTCTCTCTCTAATAAATCAATAAATCTTTAAAATAAATAAATAAATAAAATACGAGACCAAAATAACTAACAATAATTATATGTTGAGGTTGTTTCAAGATAGAATGGTGCCACTCGCTGAAATATTCTGAAAAAAATTGGATTATCTATTCTTCTAAATGTCTTCAGAATACATTATTATTATCCTCAACTTGCCCAAATACCAAAGAAAAAAGCAGCCGAGGTATCATAAAATATATTAGAAGAATATTATTAGCCAGTTGAGGTATATATAAACTATATCCCCTTTGTTACAAATTATGTGTGTTAAAATACCAGAAAATTTTCCCTACCAAAGTCAGAACTGTGCAGTTCATTTTCAAAATCTAGTCTTAGTGAGGAAAAGAGGGAGTTTCTCTTTGAAGTAAGCCTGGGCTCTAGGCCTACAGAAGCCACTAGAAAAATTTTAGAAGAATAATAAGAAGGTAAAAATATTAGACAATAAAACTCTTACTCAATATTCCTTACTCCTGATAAATTATACTATAGTGGAATACACAATTCTACGGGTACAATGCCACCAGAGCTCCTTACAGTACAAAATTAGGTAGCACTCCTGTTTCCAGGCACATGCTACTTCCTGTTTAACACACCCACCCCTTATGGCAAATGAGGTGGTATAATAATTAATTTGGCCTTTGTCATGCATCCTGGTAGGGAGCATCAAAAGCCTTGAAATTCCTTGAATGATGAGCATCCATGTTACGCTAATGAGGTGTCTCACTGTAAGCCTGTTTAGTTTCAGGCTGGAGGCTGGTCGCCAGAAAGACCAATAACATGCTTAGAGTGTCCATACATTCAGCTGCCTGATCTGCGGGAAGATGAGAGGGGCTGGAGATTGATTCAATCATGCTTACATAACAAAATCCCGAAAACCCCGGATGAAGAGGCTTAGTGTAGCTTCCTGGTTGGTGAACACATCAGTGTGCAGTGAGGGTGGGGAGCAAGGAGACATGCCCTGATTTCCACAAGAAGAAGGCACAGAAACTGTGATCCTTTCCAGCCCTCACACTATGTGCATCCTTTATAACTAAACTGCAATCAGAAATATAACAATTTTGAGTTCTGTGAGACACTCTGGCACTTTATATAACCTGAAGGGGTCATGAAAATACCCAAATTTGCAGCCAGTCATTCAGACTTGTGGGTGACATAGGATACCCTGAGGGTTGTGGCTGGTGTCAGAAGTGAGAAAAAGAATGGAGGACTTTGTCCCTAACCCATGGAATCTGTGCTAATTCCAGGTAGTTAGTGTTAGAATTGAATTGCACTATACGTAGTTGGTGTTAGATCAGCTGGGGATGAAACAGAGTAAGTGGGAATATTTTAATAAGATTAAATTTCTAAAAACTTCTAAAGAAAGATCATTTGAATAAAGAAAACTATGGAAATCTCTAAGTAATTGTGAAAGGAAAAAAAGAAGTTAGAAGTTCATATCACATTTATCCTTTCTGAAAACAAAAATTTGAACTTGAACTTGACACTGTTATCAAGTGTGCCACAGAGGATTTGTGCCATGTGAGATTAATAAAATAGGCATATGTTTCCTTTTCTAGGGTATAATCACACACACATTTGGTATTCTATTTAGTAATATTTGTATAATCATAATATGATAAATGCTATTTATTGGTTTTCAATCTCTAGACTAATCAATATATATACAGTACTTAATGTTGGTGGCACATTAAAAATTGCTTAAGTATCTTATGAAAAATAATAATCATGGGCTCAACACCAGAGATCCCAATTTAACTGGTCTGGGGTGAGGCTTGGCACCAATAACTTTTTTTAACATCGTAGATGATTCACATGCAGCCAGGGTTAAGAACCATTGCAATAATAGCATGGGACACTCAATTATACAGAATGAAATGTAAAGGTTACAAACCTCGATGAAGTAAAAGAAAAGAATGGAATAGCTGACAGAGGTGCGGGAGTAGGGCAGAGAAAAATAATGGACAGAGGGTAAATTTAGCAGTGTATTCAACGTGGTAAGAACCAGTGGTGTCTATTTAATGTAGGTAAAGAAATAGAAGTTGAAGTATATTATTTACAGTCACGATGATAACCACAGAAGTATTTAAAAAACAGCAAAATGGACTAATTAAGGAAATCTGTAAGTGATAGGTTAGTAATGGATGTAGAATACGGACAAAGAATCTAAAATTGATTAATCAAGAAATAGAGGCGAGATTCCTGTGCATCCATGTTCATTGCAGCATTATTTACAGTAGCCAAGACATGGAAACAAGTTAAGCATCCATTAACGGATGAACAGACAAAGAAAATGATACACACATGTGCACCTGCACGTGCACGCACAAACACACACACACACACACACACACACTCCACAATGTGGTATTATTCAGCCATGAGAAAGAAGGAAATCCTGCCATTTTTGACAACATGAAAGGAACTTAAGGCATTATGCTAAGTGAAATAAGTCACACAGAGAAAAACAAATACTGTCTGATTTCTTTTATATGTGGAAACTAAACAAATAAAAACAATGATCTCATAGATACACAGAGAGCAAATCGGTGGTTTCCAGAGGTTGGGATGGGGAATGGGTGAAATGTGTGAATGAGGCCAAAAAGAACTATAAGATAAACACGTTCTGGGGATATAATACACAACATGGTGACTATAAATAACAATAAGGTGCTGATATTGAAAGTTGCAAAGTGAGTATATCTTAGAAGTTCTTATCACAAGAAAAAAAAATGTGTAACTCTGTGAGGTGATAGATGTGAACTAAACTATGTCCCAATACACACAAATATCAAATCATTACATTGTACTGTACAAAACTAATAGAATGATATATGTCAATTAAAAAAGAAATAGAGGCATAAACACTTCGGAAGAGCCAAATACATAATAAATTATGGCCACCCATGGAAAATGATCCTGGGAAGGGATGGAATGGAGGTAAATTTTGGCTTTTAATTTTGCACATTGGGTAAGGTGTAGTTATTTTTAAACTAGGACCATATGCTGCATTTAAGGCTTTTTTTTTTTTTTTTATTAAAACAGTATTTCTCAAAGCTGTTATCTAACTTTACAATTAAAGGTCACAAGGAACTTCTGCAATATAAAGTAGGGAAAAAGATGTAAAGTCAGGCACAATATTACATCAATCTTTTCTTTTGAAAACAAAGATCAGAGTTTAACCATCACACCCTTCTCTTTGTTAACTCATCAAGTCAATATGATTCTGTTATTCAACTTGAACCTAGAAATATATAATATAATTATTTTATAGTGGGCTATATTGTTATTCTAGATGAGCTTTTTAAGTACTTTATATTTCAATAAATGAGACAGAAACACATTTTATCAAACCATCAGATTTTCATAAAGGATTTTTAAAGAAATTAATATTACTATTGCCTATTCATTGATACACAATTTCTATAACTCAAGTACAAATAGATTTACTTTTTTTTTCTAGATGAGGACATTGCCCATTGTTCATTCTTCTTCTTTCAGTCACTATGGTCTAAAATATTATTTGTCTGTAGAGGAAAAGTAACATTTTCTGGCTGAGTTGGCAAGTACTTCAGAGTTCAAGGACATAGTAAATAGATCCTCAATTAATATGGATTGAAGTCCTTTCAAAATGACAATTCCTAAGGTTATATAGCTCACATTGAAAGGACATAATTCCTAACCCAATTTTTTTAATGTATTTTACCATTTCTGAGCATTGTTTCTATTATTAATAATAGTAAACTATTGTTGCATTGTGTATTATAAAATGTTCATAAAGAACTTTGAAATACTTTATCTTAGGTAACCCCACAAATAGTATGTAGAATTGATGCTATATCCTCATTTTAAAAATGATAACATTAAGACTTAATGTAACAATTTTCTAGAAATCTGCAGATTTTAATGAGAAACAGAATTTTAAACCAGTTCTTCTGCCCCTTTCCCCTGGCTCAGACTTCTTTTCTCACCTCATTGGGTTGAAAGAAATAACTTGTTTTGCGACTCTCATGTTCTTACGTATAGACCATTGGACCATTGGGTAGTTTAACCAGAAGTTTAAGACCATATTATCTGTACTCATTAAACATTTATATTCTAGTAGAGAGTTATATCCTTGCAAATTTTCCATTTCAGAATGATGTGGGGAAGCAAAATGACAATCTAACTTCTTATTTTTGCAGGAACTTTCAATTTTCTTAGATTAAATGTAATTTGCCTTGCAGCACTTAGAAATATATTTAAATGTAACAAATATTATTAAGCCCTGACAGTAGACAAAGCATTCAGCTAAAAATGTGTTCTATGGAAAATTGGTTAAGTTTTGCCCTGCTGCTTCATAGGCCTCCACCCCTTGAGGTTGAAGCATTTAGGGGCTGACTACAATTTCAAAATTGATTTACAAAATGAGCATTAAAAATTATTTCAGTTTCAATGATTATGAAAGCCAAAGCTTTATTTACATGAGCCAAATTTAAGAGAGATAAACTCCAGAAACTTCCCTTTAAATATCAAGAACCAGAGGCTATCCCACCAACAAAACAAAACTTTTCTAAAAGTATAAATTAAAGAAGGTACTATATACAAAGTACTTACAGCTTCATCTGTCCCTTAAGGAGGTAAAATGTCCTTTCTGGGATGGTTTGGGAGCAAAACTAGCAAAAGAAGGTGGTGGGGCAGGGGGAGAAAAAGAAAGTGGTGGGAGAAAGAAGGAAACAAGAGGGTTGTGATTCATGATGTGAATACATGGCCTTACCCTACTCCTCCTTCTGGGATTTGAAACCCCAGGATGGTGGTAGGATGGAGAATAAGACTTAAATCCCAGGTGAGTGGTGTCTTTCCAACTGCTCCTTGATGGGGAGCACCTTCAACAAGTGCCAGCATGGAGGCCTGGTCAGCCATCGGAGATAAATGGAGCTCCTTAGAGGAGATAAGTGGCCACAAGTTAAACCAGTAGTGGTGACAAAGCACTGGCTATGAGAAGGGCAGGGACAGCAGGTTAGCCTCATCTACCCTGCAGGAAAAAGAAGAGAGGGAAGAAGAAGATTCAAGTATTTTTACAAAAAATGATGGAAGGTTCAAGATTATGGTATTTTTAAAATTTTATCTTTTTGCAGGCATCAATTTATTATTATTTAATAATAAATATAGAGTTATATTGTGTTATAGAAAATAAAGTTGCATTTCTACATATCTAAGAGTGAAAATTGTAACCACCCTAGTTTATAAATGGAAGTACAGTAAAATGGGGGTGTGGCAAATAGTTAAGTTAAAAGACTATCTAGAGAAAATAATCAATATTACATTTTTGTTTTGATATGGTAAGATAAGAATGTCAAATCCAGAATTTAATATGAAGAAGTCAAAAGTATTTCTGTGTATAACCCAATGATAGGCAATATAATGAGTTTCTGGTTTCATCTCTTAATTCAACTTTTTGTTAGAATCTAAAAAAAGTTATATATTCTCATACTGTTCTACAGTAAGCTGTATCATAACATTAGCTTGGTAATTCTGATTCTTAAAAAATGGTTCTCTAGTTTAACAGTGAAATTTTTAATTTTAAAACTTTTAATTCTCAGAATGTTCCTCTCTCCTTGAGAATCCAATAGCTGTAAGATTGATGTGAGTCAAAACTTTTGAAAAAGTTTTGTATCACTAGTCCTGTACCACTAGGACTGTCTCCCCATTCTTTTTCTTTAGCTCATTTGGCAACTGCTACACTTATCTTGAGATTCTTTAGAGACTTCTGCCTTAAAGCCTTTGTGTTTGCTGTTCCTTTTGCCTGGAATGCTCTTCCCAAAAATCTCAATGTGTCCTCCTGCACCTCCTGCAAGTCTTTGCTCAGATAGCACTATGTCCATGAAGCTTACTCTGACCCCCTTTAAACACAGCAAATGGACCCAACACCTTTTGATCCCTCTCATCGTGCTCTACCCTTCTGTTTTCAATACCACCATTACCTTCTACATAGTATGCAATTTACCTATCCATTCCTTTATGGCCCCCACACTCAAACATGAGCTCCAGGTGGGCAGAGGTCTTTATCTTCTTTATTCATTGATCCCAAGCACCTAGAATAGTACTCAGAGAAGGTGTTCAATAAATACACAATGAATGAAAGGATGTTATCATTTCATATCCAACCTCAAATACTTCTTATATGTCATTTTATCTTCAGAATAAATCCTTTCATGTAAGAAACAAGAGCTGTTCTCTCAAATTCTGAAGATCAAAGGGGTCTGAAGGGTTCAGTGACAATTCTAAAATCTAGACTGTTTCTTTCACACATGCACTGAGCCCTTACTTTGGAACATTCGTTCTAAGGGTCTGTATTTTCGATTTAATCCATCTTGCATTTTTCCTTAGAAAGTGCTTTTGTGGGGAGTCTTGGTGGTGCTGTCAGTTAAGCATTGGATTCTTGGTTTTGGCTCAGGTCGTGATCTCAGGATCAAAATTGAACCCTGCGATGGGCTCCACACACAGCACAGAATCTGCTGAGTTTCTCTCTCCCTTTCCCTCTGTCCCTCCCCGTCTTAAATAAATAAATATACCTAAAAAAAAAAAAAAAGAAAAAAGAAAGAAAGAAAGAGAAGAAAAAGGGCTTTTGTGCATAAGGGCCCATCCTTATGCAAGTATCATTTGCAGAGACTCTGAACACTGATCAGAAATTACTGTAATGCCCCAAGATTCCTAACACTCTTAGACTCTGCCTGTTTTCATTTTACATCTTTTAAAACTCTTAGGACTCTCACTTCTACCTTGGTCTCCTGATGGTCTGGCCATCTCCAGTAATCAATCCCCCTTGACCTACACCTAAATGACAGGCTTGTCCCCTTCACCTGACCATTTACACTCCTCTTGAGAGGCCCCTTCATCCTTTATTTTGTAAGGGAGTAGTTTTCAACATATATCTCTTTATTTCCAGGCCAATAAGTATCATCCACAACCCTTCTTTGTCCTCAGGAACTCTAAAATCAATCATTTCATGATCCCTACCCCTGATGGCAATTAAAACACACACATACACACACACACACACACACACACACACACAAAACAACTTTGATGACTAAAGGAGTTAATTTTGTTCATCTTACAACCATGAAGCAAGTTTCTAAAATAATTTAAACAAGGACATTTTCTTCAAAATGTCATTAATTACATTTAAAATTTCAATGCTTTAATCTTGACCTAGAGGAAAAATTTTTTATCAGTCTAAGAACTCCATGCCTATTTTCCTTGTCTACAGACAGCGAAGACTGTGAACTTTTAAAAAATTCTGAATTCTAACTTTGCAGACACTCAAATATCGTCTCCATTCCAACTTCTCTTCTATGCCCTCAATAATCTCACTTCTGGGACCTTTCCCCTTCAGTCTGGTTTTTCAGCTGTTTAATAATCCTTCTAACTTCCCTTGACCCTGCTCTACAGAGTTTCATCATGATCATTTCAATTTTGCTGCTACTTTTCAGCCACTTCTGCTGGCAGAAAAGTAATTTTTTTTTACAAGAATGCAATATATCAGATATCTACATTAAGGTGCAGCACATATAAAAAGTCTTTTTTTTTGTCTTTTTCTTTTTTTTATAAAGAAAATGTCTAGGGTGGCCTTGATGATAAGAACAGAAATGATATCAGGCCTCTCACTTTATAAAATCTTTTTTTTTTTTAAAGATTTTACTTATTTTATTTGACAGAGAGATCACAAGTAGGCAGAGAGGCAGGCAGAGAGAGAGGGAAGCAGACTCCCCACAGAGCAGAGAGCCCGATGTGGGGCTCGATCCCAGGACCCTGGGATCACGACCTGAGCCGAAGGCAGAGGCTTTAACCCACTGAGCCACCCAGGTGCCCCTCACTTTATAAAATCTTAAATATGAAGAACATTAAATAGAATGAATCAAATCATATTCATATTATATATGTACTACATACACACACAGACACATAAACACTCATGCACATACATTAAGAGGGAATAAGGAAAGCAGAAAGAAGCAGAGCTAGATTGCATTCTTTACTAAAACATAATATCCTCATGCTATCTATGGCAATTTTTTTCTTTTAAATGAACGAGTGGGATGAAGAAAGAGCAGGGCTTTGGAGTTGTAATTTATTTCTGAGACAGAAGGATAATTGTGCTCTTCAGCTCAGTAATTCTCAGTCTTAGTTGAGTTACAGGCAAGTACTGACAGGACAAACTGAATAGTTGAATTCAGGCAGTATAAATGATAAGAAAGGCATTTGAATAAGAAACTATTAAGTTCAAAGATGTGAGAAAACTAACATGGCAGTGTGCTGGCTCAAACATACAATCAAACCCATGAACTTCCACAAAACACAATTTCTTGGTTGTTACTTGACTATTTTTCATACTGATAGATGTTTTGCCCTTGGGGTGTACTGCTTTGCACATAAAGAATGATTCTGCTTTGTTCCCATTAGTTTGAAAGACAAGACAGTGACACGGTGCAGAACAGAGTCCAGTATGAACACTGTATTCAGAACAAACCCACTTTCAAAAGCCCTATTCCAATGATAAAGAAACAGATGATATTTTTTCATGTCTGAATTTGTGATCCCTGAAGTATGAGGGGAAAGACATCGAATGTGTTCCCTGAATAGCAATGAAGTATTGGAAAGCAATGACATTCTAATCACTGCTTCAAATGTCAGTGCAAGGATGCCATGGGTAGCAGCCCCAGTACATAAGTTAACGGCTTTACTGTAAAACCACAAGGGAGCAATTAATGGGAAGCTGTTACTAACCTTCATGCATTCCATTGCTCAAGTGTCTAGAGAAAAGGTCTAATTATAGTTCTAACCTTTCCCAATGGGCCATGAATGACTCTCCAAATATAGGATGTTGTGTAAGAAAAACTATGATGAAGACATAGAATTGACATATAATTGAATTCCCCAACACAATGTGCCCATAGTAGAATAACCAATCATGCTGGTAACTTGATTTTCACCAGTTTTTCATTAGAACAAAAATATTAAACTCTGTGAAAAGATATATGATTAAGAAAAATGGAGTGGTCAAACATTTAAAACTGCACATAATAGATATAGTAAACTGGATCAGAATATACATTATATCTTAACTAAAGCATAACTATTTAAAAAATAAGTATTTTATTTGAAGGAAGAACCAAGGCCAATATAGAATGTGAGACTTAGCAGCCCATTAAGCAATGTGATTAAAAGGTGTCTGGTTGGAAAATATTTTCATCCTCCAACAAATTTCAATAATTAGAGACAACGCAAAAAACAGTTGCTTATAACAACAACAACAACAACAACAAAAAAAACAAAAAAAAAAACAAAAAAACAAAACCCAACAACACCAACCAAAAAAAAACCAAAAACAAAAAACTAAAAGCACATGAACGCTTTTTGGTGGACACATATTTCAAGATAATAGAACATTTGTTGTTCCAGGTAAGATACCTACCTCTTAGAGTGTGGGAATTGACATTTCCATAAAGTCAAGAGACCCTATTCACTTACAAAACATTCATGGAGTTCTTCCTGCAAGGCAGCTACACTGAGAAGGATAACAAAACCATTACTTTCAAGAAATTCATAATGTATGCAGAGATTGAAGAAAATACTGGATAAATTTATAAAGCAAGAATACAGTAGGAACACTGTGAGTGCCTGGCAAATCCAGTGGTACATGATACCCAGACAGGCTTCCTAAGGAAGTTGGGGCAGATGACCTTGCTGGGCATTCATTCAGGGAGAGGCCATTCTCTAGGTAATCCTTACTTATTCCTCTCCTTGAATACAAGAGGAGAGAATTACTGCCTCCCATTTCATCAAAGAAAAACCTACAGATCTTCAACAGCCTAAGAAGTCCTACATGATCAACTCCTCCTCTCCTCCTTTCTCTCTCCACTCCTCCTCCCTTCCACCCTACCCCCACTTCATCTTTTTACTACTTTGTCCTTTCCTCCTACTGCTCCAGCTAGACTGGCCTGATCCACAAACACTCCCAAAACTCAGGCATACTCTGCCTTAGACATGTGTACAGCTCTTTGCCCTACCTGGACCATTTCATTCTGCCTGGACCGTTCACTCTTCCACCAGACATAGACATAGTCACTTGCTGCACATTTCCAACACAAAGTCCCATAACCTGCACTCCAAGCACTCCTCTAGCACATTTTCCTTACCTTCCTCCAACTTTTTTCACAGTATTTATTATCTCCTAATATGTATATGTTTGTGTATACATACACACTTACATATATACATTTAGCTACACACACACACAGACACACACACACTTTAATTGTTGTCAATTTTCTCTCTTTCCTGCGAGAATATAAGCTCCCGATAGGCCAGAATCTTTGTTTTCTTCACTGATGTGTTTCAAATCCCTGGAGCAATTCCAGGTACAAGACAGATGCTGGTAAATATTTGTTGAATTGAATCAAAACTTCCAAAAGTTTTCGATAAGTAAATTTTTAATTGTAGATTCATTTTGTAATGAATTGATGAATAATGTATTTTCCCAATTTATAAAGCAGTATCCTTTTCTTTTCATGTATATAATCTGGAGTCACAGTCACCTATTTTTAAATTGGTTTTCAAACACATTTAATTTCCTTATTTTTTTTTCTTGTAAAGCATGTTAATATAATTGTGGTTATTTTGAAATGCATTATTTGGATAAAAGGAACAGGAAATGGAAAATGGGTAAATACTTACAAATGCTTCCTTTGTTTTACTTTAGATTCCTCAAGTCACTTTTACAAATGTAAACCATGTCTGATGATTTGGAAATAAAAGGGTTTTAAGAATAATTTGAAAAAGGGGTGCCTGGGTGGCTCAGTGGGGTAAGCCTCTGCCTTCAGCTCAGGTCATGATCTCAGGGTCCTGGGATCGAGCCAGCCCCACATCAGGCTCTCTGCTCCATGGGGAGCCTGCTTCCCCCTCTCTCTCTGCCTGCCTCTCTGCCTACTTGTGATCTCTGTCTGTGAAATAAATAAATAAAATCTTTAAAAAGAAAAAGAATAATTTGAAAAATACGATAACATAGGTCTTTCCCAAATTCTTTTTAACAATGCAATTAATTTTAAAAGCGGTATTATATTAGTATCATTAATACAGTTTTAGCAAATTTTATTTACATTTTTTAAAAGATTTTATTTATTTATTTGACAGACAGAGATCACAAGTAGGCAGAGAGGCAAGCAGAGAGAGAGAGAGGAGGAAGCAGGCTCCCTGCTAAGCAGAGAGCCCGATGCGGGGCTCGATCCCAGGACTCCGGGATCATGACCTGAGCCGAAGGCAGAGGCTTTAACCCACTGAGCCACTCAGGTGCCCCTTTTATTTACATTTTAACCACAGGTCTATAATAACTTTAGTTTGTAAAATGTTTAGGCAGAAATAAACTTTTTTATTCTTTTTTTCTTTTCTAGATTATACATACATGCATATATGGATACCTATACATACACTTATTTATTGATTTCATGGACGTTTGTTCTGCTTAGCCCCAAATCATGGGAACCCACATAATGAGTAATATAATAATCAAGGGCATATATCTATTATGCAGAGTGGCATAATGTTAAACACTAAGGAACCAAAATTTTAACGTAAAATCAGTGATTGGATTATTCCATCAATCTAAGACAATAATAAGAAGTACTGCAATGCTTTTTACTCCAACTATTCAAAGCATAGATGCTCAATAAATTCCTGTTAGGAAAGAATGCCATTTAGTTTATATATTAGTTTATATAGTTTTTTAAAAGAATATGGTTAGTTCATGATGTCTTTTACATAAGAAAGTGGAAATAAACTATGACAAAAAGTTAGACTCAATGCTTATTACTCATTTATTAATTTTACAAATATTTATTATTAATCACCTATTATGTTTCAGATGTTATGCTGTTAACAAGATAGAAAGATAGAGATAAAATAGACTGAGCAAATACTAGAATACTGGAAAAGAGCTTGAACTTCATGGGACAGAATTTTTAATGGTGAAGAATGACATTGTGCATAAATATCAAAAATATAAAATAATATCATATGTCCTTCATGTTTTCACAATCCACTTAAGGATATAAAATTTATACACAAATAAATTGTGTATTTGTGCCTTGCACTGTAAAGTGAGCTTTAACTGCTTGTGTCTTTCAATAATTTTGTCCATTGTATATAAGGTGTCAAGCGTCTGGGCATAAGTTTTGTTAAAATATGAATTTATCATAAGTTTTTAATATCTGTAGGATCTACATTGATGACCTTTCATCACTTCTTTTTTAATATTTTATTTATTTATTTGAGAGAGAGAGAGAGAGCAAGTGGGAGGAGAGAGAAGGACAAGCCAACTCCAAACTGTGCATAGAGCCTGACAAGGGGCTCAATCTCAGGACCCTGAGATCATGACCTGAGCCAAAATCAGGAGTAAGATGCTTAACTGACTGAGGCACCCAGGCACCCCTCTTATCACTCTTAATGTTAATGATTTTTGGCTTCTTTAATTTATTCTAGTCTCCCTTCAAATAACATTTTATTATATAAATAAAACTCTACTACAGTATCTTTCCATTTTGATCCTTTCATCCTTTGTGCTCATACATTTCATTTAAATGCCACTATTTTTATTTTAGCAAGACTTTTCAGTTTTTTAAACAGATTTAAAAGAACTTAAGAACTTTCATTTTTATGTACTTGTTTACCATTCCAGGTGCTCCTTATTTTTTTATGGATCTACATTTTTTTCTCTCATTTTTCTTCTAACTTGAAGAAGTTCCTTTAAAATATCTTCTAGTCTGCTAGATAATGACTTCTCTCAACTTATGTTCCTTTTTTTTAATGTTTGCTCTCATGTTTGAAACATTTTTGCTGAATACAGAATTCTTGAAAGATAGTGGTTTGTTTGTTTGTTTGTTTAGTACTTTACAGATGCCCACTCCACCGTTTTCTGTTATACAAAGATCTGGTGAGAAATCCACTCTCATTTTTTTCTTCATTTCTTTCATGTGATGTATCTTGTTTCCACCAGCTCCCTTCAAGATTATCTCTATATTTACTTTTCAGCATTGTATTAGTTTGTAAGGGCTACCACAGCAAAGAAACACAGACTGGGTGGCTTACACAGCAGAAATGTATTGTCTCACAGTCATGGAGGCTTGAAGTCCAAGATCAAGCTGTCAGCAGGGTTGGTTCCTTCTGAGGGCCTTTAGAGAAGGATCTTTTTCAGGCCTTTCTTCTTGCCTTATAGATGGTGTCTTCCCTCCATGTCTTTACATTGATTTCCTTCTGTACATTCCTGTGTCCAAATTTCCTCTTCTTAAAAGGACATGAGTCATATTGGATTAATGTGTACTCTAATATCTCATTTTCACCTAATTATCTCTGTAAAGACCTTATTTCCAAATAGGGTCACATTCCACATCTTATCTTAAAGTTAGGCCTTCAACATAAAAAATTTTTGTATGGGGGGGAACATAATTTAACTCATGACAAGTATTTGACTAGGATTTGCCTCAGAATGTTCTTTCTCTAAGCTTTTTGGATCTGTGGTTCTTTGGCTTTCGCTAATTTGGATGAATTATTAGCTATTGTCTCTTTCTAATATTTCTTTGGTCCTGATTTCTCTCTTTTCTCCTTCTGTGACTCAATTTCCTTTTAACTATATGATTTTGTGTTTTCCCACAGCTTTTGGATGCTCCTTTCTTATTCGCTTTTTATCTTAAAATTTACTGATTATTCCCTCTCTTATGTTCAATCAGCTAAACCCTTGGAAAGAATTCTTCATCTCTGAGATTGCATTTTTCATTTCTAGCATTTCTACTTGACACTTAATTATAGGTTGCATCTATCTGCAAAATTTTCCCATCTCTTCATGCATATATTTTCCACTAGATTCTTTAAAATATTAATTATAACCATTTTGAAGTCCTTGTCTGAATATTTTAACATCTGAACTATCTTTGAGTCTGATTCTATTGATTGCTTTATTTCTTGACAATGGTTTGATTCATTTTTTTTCCTTCTTGCTCTTTTAATATGCCTCAAAACATTTGATTGTATGCTGTATAGAAGAACGCTATAGACCAAAGTCAGTAATGTTTACGCCCAGAAATGTGCATGCCTTTCTTCTGTCGGATTGTAAATTTGTGGGTGGGGAGGTAGGTCATGGGAATGTGCAAGCTGTTGAACCAAACCAGTAAATAGTGGCATTAAGCTTGGATTTTGTTGTTGCCATAGTTACATTTAGAGCAACTTGGATGCCAAATTCCTTCACACACAGACTGTTGTGGCCTTGGAGTAAGACTAAGACAGAGAATCTCTCAGTGTTGCTCTGCTCGCCGCAGTCTCTGCACCACTGCATAACAAAGAAGGTGGCTCTTCACGTTCTCTCCTCTCCTCTAGCCATAGACTGCTTTTCTTCTTTTTCTCAGTTCAAATGCCATGATGTAGGCAGAGGATGTTTTTCAATTCTACTGCTTCAGCTTCAGCCATGATCATGCCAGGTACATCTGAGCTACCGGGATAGACCATCCTCAGCATTCCTGGTCCTCTTCCTTTATGCCAAAATGCTTTTAGTATATGAAGATCTTTGGCAAGAGTAACTTTCCTTCTCCTCTCCCACAGGCAGTGGAACTGTAATTTCTGTCTGTGTGAAACCCTGGGCATGAGTGGGTCTCCTTCCCCACCTTCAGTGGCAGATACTTTTACTGTTATCTTTCCTGTAGCAGCACCCAGACTTTTTTGTGTATTACTAGGGGAAGCAAAAGAGTTTCCTACCTTGCACCCAGCAGCAGACAGCTTTTGTTTCTTAAAAGGAAAAAGGTCCAGAATACAGGTGAATTTCACACCTGTGCACGTGTTAGACCACCAGTAGGTAGTATTACCACATGCACCACCAAAGGGTCCTTCCTGGTGTCCTCTGCTCTGCTCCCAGCTTTTCTCATGTGCATCCAGGGAAGGCCATGGAAAAGAATGGTACAGATTCTCCTATGTCTGGGGCTTCCACAGATTCCAACTATTACGCTAGCACACATCCAAACTTCAAAAATTCATTTAAATTTCAGCTATTTCTCTGACCTTCACATTTGGACGGCTGCCACCTCGTCCTCCTGTGGTCTGCCAAAGGCTAAAGTTTGAGTGTCCTACTCTCCTCCCATGGTTTTTGTGGTTCCATACAAATCTTACAATTGTTTGTTCTATTTCTGAAAAATGCTATTGGTATTTTGATAGGGATTACTTTAAATGTGTAGATTGCTTTGAGTAGCATAAACATTTTAACATGGTTGTTCTTCCAACCCGTGAGCATGGAATGTTTTTTCCATTTCTTTGTATCATCTTTAATTTATTTCATCATTTCATAAAACATTTTATGTTTTATGGTTCTCAGAGTACAGATGTTCCACCTCTTTGGTCAGGTTTATTCCTAGGTATCTTAATATTTTTAATACAATTCGAAATAGGATTGTTTTCTTATTTTCTCTTTCTGCTGTTTCATTATTGATGCAGAGAAATGCAACACATTCCTGTATATAGAGTTTGCATCCTGTGACTTTTTTGAATCCATTTATAAATTCTAGCAGTTTTTTGGTGGAGTCTTTTGCATTTTCTTTGTATAATATCATGTCATTGGCAAATAGTGAAAGCTGTACTTCTTTCATGATTTGGATGCCTTTTATTTATTTTTGTTGTCTGATTGCTTTGGCAAGGACTTCCAGGACTATGTTGAATAAAAGTATTGAAAGTGGACATTCCTGTCTGGTTCCTGACCTCACTTTTTCCCCATTAAGGATGATTTAGCTGTGGGTTTTTCATATATGGCCTTTATTATGCTAAGGTACGTTCCATCTAAACCTACTTCATTGAGGGTTTCTATCATGGATCTATGTTGTACTTTGTCAAATGTTTTTTGGCTTCTATTGAAATGATCGTACACACAACTGACGTGATGTAGCACACTGATTTGCTCTTCCACGGGCTTTATGAAATTCCAGTTACCTGGTGGCCTTGCAACCTCAACTCTATGATGAGTTCAAAGTGATAATTTTGCACATTATATAGCTTTTTCTAGTTGTTGGAGGGAAAGTGGGATTTTCTGTGGCCTTCTACAACCTAAATAGAAGTCAAACTTGTACTCAGGTTTTGGAGGAACACTAACAAAATGTAATTCTTCCAGATAAGGTGAGGCAGAATAATAGACTTTCTTCTACTTCTCTGTGTTCCACTGCAACCCTCAAGTCAAGCCATGAAAATGGCTTCCATATTGGTCTGCAGTTCCTGCTCCTCTACTCCTTAATCTAGTCTGCAAATAGTAGTCAGAATAATCTTTTCTAAAATACATCAGATCATCCCCTCTCACTGTTACAAATTCCTCAGTGGGGGAACCTGTGTGGCTCAGTTGGTTAAGCGTCTGCCTTCGACTCAGGTGATGATCACAGGGTTCTGGGATCAAGCAGCACATAGGCCTCCCCGCTCAGCAGGGAATCTGTTTGCTCCTCTCTAACTGCCCCTCCCCCTTCTTGTATGAGCTCTCTCTCTCCCAAATAAATAAATAAAATCTTTAAAATAAGTAAATAAAAATAAAAATAAATGCTTCAGTTGTTTCCTATGAACATTAGATAAAATGTGTTATCCTGATGATGGTCTATATAAACTTGCCTCATCTTTTCATGACCCACATTTCAAACTCCCCTTTTGTTACTTTTTTTCTACCATTTCCTTCTGTGTTTGAGTTCCTTTCCTATCTTAGACTCTCCATTGATGCTTTGCTTTTTGTCTGAAAAACTACAACCAACTACCTAAAAATTTACCCTCGATACACACACACACACACACACACGCACGCATACATGGGTTTCATATGTCTGGTTCCTTCTTATCTTATTCTTCACATCTCAGCTGAAAACCAGAGATACCCTTTCTAATTTTCTCTCCACCAACATTATTCTCCATCTCTGTGTATTCTTTGTGACACTAACCAAAATGTACTTGTGTGGTACTTTGCTTGTTTGCCTTCTCATTTATTTATGATCTTTCCATTCTACTGCAGTTTTCATGAGGACATGGACCATTTATGTCTTGCTGACCAGAGCTTATGCTGCACTTAAAACAATGCTCAGCTTACCACTCATTCAATAAATATTTTTAAGTGCATTTAGAAAGTAGGATACCTGATCATTATATGTTATTATAGATTAAGTTTTATTGGATACTAGGTACATATAAATAATTTTATTTTATATTAAATACTATAAGATAATTAGACTAATTTAACAATGTATATAGACTGGAGAGAGGAACACTAGACAAATGATGGAATTCAACCAATTATGGGATAAAATCTAAAAGTTAATCTCAGAATCTAGGTGGATTGACACTCAAATTACCCTGAGTGAGTTTCTAGCTATTTCTTAAAAATAGAAAATATTTATGTAAAGAAATATGTGGGTGAAGGTAATTTTCTTGGAAAAAATATCCAGGGATATAAATGAAAGTCAGTTTGCAACCTCCTATTTCATAAGAGTCTGTTCTTCAGGGATTTTTCAACTTCATTTTGCAGAATCAAGTAGCTCAGTTATTTTGAGTAAGCATATGTACTTTTAAGTGGTTATTCAAACTGAATTGCCTGAGTCTTAGGGTTTAGTGCTCACTAAATGTTATATAGAACCAGGAATAAATGGATAGTAAAATTGCAGGGACTCACCAAATTATTAACATTTTATTCTATTGTGAGCAAGAAAATAGCATCAAGTATGTTTATATAAGGTAGAATGGTGTCTTAGAAGATGTGAGTCATCCACATGTCTGACATATGCTTAGGGATATATTGAAAAGTTGGTTTAGTTTCTGTTGACATATCATAAAATAGAAGATTAAAATAATGTTTACTAATTTATCTAAATGAGGTTGTTCATTAAAAGTGACCCAGTGGTCTGAAGGATCTTGTGTCTGCAGTTTATTCCTTGGCATCGTTTTAAAATCTTCCAATAAATAGTTAAAAAAAAAAAAACCCTTTAAATCCACCCTCGACACATTTCAGAACTTTGCTTTTCATTAATGCAATGAGTAAGCCTGTGAAATTTTATCTCTGGAGGATTTACTTCTTTACAAAAAGCTGAGAGAGTGAAAATGGAATGGTTCAGAGGGCCTCTTTCTGAAAAGTCCTAACTTCTGGGACCAGATAATGTAATATGAGGCAAAACCCACTGATGGCCTAGTTTTGACTTAGCTACTGAAATCATATTACTAAACATAAAATAAAATATATTTTAAAATTAGGTGGTATTTATCTGGAATATTATATTTTTGTAATCGTTAGCCCTTTGAGACAACAGCATATAAAAGGCACTTTCATAATGAATTAATAATCATATACTGTCCTTTTAGCCTTAAAAATATGTCAACAACAACAACGACAACAAAATCTCAGCCTTATTTAAAAAAAATAGGCAGAGGACTTGAACACATAATTTCCTATAGAAGACATACAAATGGTTAATAGGCACATGAAAAGTTGTTCAATACCACTAATTATGAGGCAAATACAAACCAAAACTGCAATCAGATATCCTCTCACCCTTATCAGGGTGGCTACTATTAAAAAAATAAGAAAACAAAACAAAATAAAGTAAAACAAAATTTAAAATGTTGGCAAGGATATGGAGAAATTGGAATCCTTGTACAAGGTTGGAAGGGATGTCAAATAAGGCTGCAGCTATGTAAAAGAGTTTGTCATTTTTTTCAAACTTAGAAGTAGGATAAGCATATGATCCAGCATTCCTGTTTCTAGGCAGATACCCCAAAGTAGTGAAAGCAAGGTGTGTAGGAGGTATTTGCACATTCGTGTTCATAGAAGAATCATAGACAACAGCTAAAAGGCAGCAGCAATGCAGCTGTTCACCAATGGACAGATGAATAAACGAAATGTGGTATATGTATATGTATATATATATGTGTGTGTGTATGTATATATATACATACACACAGTGGAATATTATTCAACTTTAAGAAGTAAGGAAATTGTGACACCTGCTACAACATGGATGAACCTTGAAGACATCATGCTAAGCAAAATAAGCAAGGCACCAAAGGACAAATATTATATGATTCCAGTTATGGGAGGTACCTAGAGTCATCAACTTCATGGAGACAAGAAATAGAACACTAGTTTCCAGTGCCTGGGTTGGGGATTCATTGTTTAATGGGTACAGAGTTTGAATTTTGCAAGATGGAAAAGAATTCTGCGGATGGATGAGGGTTGTACAACAATATGAATGTATTTATTATCACCTGACTATATGCTTAAAAGTGGTTACAATGATAAATGTTCTGTATATTTTACAATTAAAAATAATCTTTTAATTCAAATTTTTAGAAGCACAAATATATATATATATATATATATCAACATTTTTCGGTATAAACTCTTTAAGCTTCTCTAAATGTTACAGTTGTGTCCATTTTACTCATCGCCTTATCTCTGAGTTTTCGCACACATTAGGCAGTCAATAAATACTCATGATTTAATTTGGTAACTGAGTAGGTCTCCATATGACCCTCCTGAGACTTACATCGTGGGCTATGATTGGTACTATCATCAAGTCCTTTCAGAAACACAGAGGTCGAAATTTCTGGTTTTTTATTGCTGCTCCTCTATTTCGGGCAATTATGCACGAATAAAGACAGGCAAGCAAAGACTAGAGTGATTCTGTGGTAACCCACATTTAGAACTACGACGGTGTCCATCATGAGAACTATTCCCAAGTGAACGATCGATAGATGGAACAGCTCTTTAGGGCGTCACACATAAACCTGCCAGTTTAAGCTTGTCAGGGCTTCAGAAATGAAGCTACAAGTTAAAATGCTGTTGGTTGGGGGGCAGGGGAGAGTGAGAGTGAAGAAGAGATGACAAAGGGAAAAGTAAGGTAATTATACGGAGGAAGGAGAACATCGGCAAAGCAGAAAGGTATAAAACTCACATACAGAGAGCATCTGAATCCTGGGGTGATGCAGGCATTTTTCTGTATGTCACCTCACCTAATTCTCCCAAGAACTCTGCCAATTACAACCACCATTTTTACAGAGGAGAAGACAAGATTTAGAGAAGAGAAAGGGATGTCCCTTCAGTGGCAGATCCAGGAAATAAACACCAGTCTTAACGACGTAAACTAGCATTATTCTGCAGCCGGACGAGTAGCTGTAGTTCACCGACTGTCAGAGAGGTGACAGGGCTTTGAAGATTTCAAGATTCTGTGGAAGAGGGATTTTAAATTATGCATTCAGTATTTCAGGGGCACTAAGTGGCTTCCACGTGAACCTGTGTCCAGCAATCATAATGATAAAAAATAATTGAACCAAATAAAAATTGTCTATAAATGTATATACATGAGCAAGAGCACCTCAGGCAGGCAGGAAGTTGTGTTTTCCACTTGTGCACAAACAGAAATTGTAGCACTGCCTTTTTGCAGAAACTGGGTTGTTACGGGGTGACTCAATTAGTAAACATTTTAAAGTGTCGTCCCTAAATCAGCCAGATGACACATGACTCTTCTTGTGATTAAGATTTAAATTCTTTTCCTCTCTTGTGCTCGTAGCAATTTTATGTTTTCTCTCCTCTTCCTACTTCCCTTCCTACTCCATTCTCTGTACTTTTCTTTTACAGAAGAACAACTTTTTCACCTTTACAGAACTCTAGCACTTTTCCCTATACAGAGACAGCAGCAAGCAACTTTACCACCAAGTGAGGTGGAAATTTTGTATGTCAAACAGGCTGGTGGGAGAGGCCCCTGGAGCCAGAAGATGAACGATGCCTCTCTGTGTGCATTGCCTTGCTTCACAGCAGCTCACGGAGTAAGCATTCATTTTCTTCAGGGGCATTGCTACAAAGCACATTTCTGGAACATTCTTAAGTGTTAAGTCAAACCTCCGTCTTCCAGCAAGTCTGTCTCAGGAGTGGAGAGACGAGTTTAGGCCATGACAAGCAGAAAACTGACTTTGAAGTATTTCTCACTTACGTTTCCTCCATGTCCTTATTTGTCTTTTTTGAAGTGGAAAGTAAAAGGGAAGGGACAACAGTCCGACTGTTACATGAGAGCTTGGAGAAAGAACGCATTTCACAGAAGAAACACTGCAGTTAGGCGAAGCAGAAAATGTGAGCCTTAGAACGTGCAGACACCCATTCCCCTTCCGTCCTATCCAGCCCTCCACAATGATCTAAAACAATATATACAGTCCTGATCCGGCCTCTCTTGCCCTTTTAGTGGGAGGATACGTGACTTTTCCAAAGTACTCGTCATCTACTTGGCCGTCGTCAGAATGATCAGTGAAATGATGTCATCATCAGAAAACACTCTCTTCCTACCTCAGAATGACGGGACATATGAGTCGGTATTCTTGGGCCTCCCTGAAAGCTTGTACAGTTTTAAAACTTTAAAATTTTAATACCTTAGACTATAGATGTGGTAGACTTAAACAGTAAATGGCTTTTAAAGGTAAACTGATATTTTTTTTCTCCACATCCAAAAACCATGAACATCATTTATCCTGGTCAAATGTGGTTCTCATTTTTCAACTGTCATAGCATCTGAAACAAAGTTCTTTGCAAACAATTAGGTAATGGCAAAGCCTTGTGCTTTCATACATTTGCTTTGAAATCTGCTTTTAAATTCTCTATCATATCTCAATCTTTTGTGTTTGATTTCATGAAAACCTGATCTATGAAGCATACAATTTTGGAAGAAATTTATTAAATAAAGTAATGGGCACAGCATTTAAAAGACATTAACATGAACCTATTTTTAAAGTTATTACCATGCAATAAGTTGTTTAGGTTACTTAGCGATAAATTACTAAAGCAATTTAGATACATAGTATATATATTGGCTTTCCATAGTTCCTATAACAAAAGGTCACAAATTTAGTGGCTTAAAACAATGTTTTGTTTTACATCTCTGTAGGTTACAAGTCCAAAATAGATACCATTGGACTAGGATCAAGGTGCTGGCAGAATTGTGTTCCTTTCTCCAGGCTCTAAGAGAGAATCTATTTTATTGCCTTTCCAGCTTCTAGAATCCCTCTGTATTCTTGGGCTCATGAAAGGTCATTTTCAAAGTCAGCAAAGCAGGCCCAGTCCCTCTCACATGACCATCTCTCTGGTTCTCTCTTTTCCACTTTTATATTTTTCCTCACTTTTCCACTTTCAAGGGGTCATGGGATCCGATTGGGCCCACCCAGCTAACCCAAGATAATCTCCCTATATCGAGGTCAGCCGACTAGCACTTCAATTGAATCAGCAACCTAGTTCTCTTTTGTCATATAAAGTGACATTCACAGGTTCCAGAGATTGGGATGTGGACATCTTTTGGGGATTGTTATTCTGCTGACCATAGCATGCAATTATTTTAGCAGAATATGATAGCTTATTACTATTATCCTTGGTCTAGTATACTGTTAATGTATCTACAATATGGGTTAGATAACATATAACTATAGAATTATGTATTCCATACTTAGTGATATAATCCATGTTAATTTGAATAATACAGCATTATTTGTGCATTTCTTCTAGGTATCACAGCCAAAATAATTTCTCCCCATTCTATATTTAACAGTGGAATATAAACTATGATAAAAGAAAAAGAAATAAGTAGGAACAGCAAGTTATCAGTTTCAAAGGGCTGATTGCTTCCTAACTAAAATCATTGCTAAGGGGGTGCCTGGGTGGTTCAGTCCTTAAGCCTCTGCCTTCAGGTCAGGCCATGATCCCAGAGTCCTGAGATCGAGCCCCATATCATTCTCCCTGCTCAGCGGGGAGCCTGCTTCTCCCTCTCCAGCTCCCCTGTGCTTGTGTTCCTTCTCTTGCTATCTCTCTCTGTCATAAATAAATAAAATCTCCAAAAAAAAGTCACTGCCAGGGATGGAACCAGCTGTGTGTCATGCAATCTGGAACAAATCACGACTTCACTATGCCAGTCAAATCTGGGCTCCATGACAGTCTCACCGAGATCAATTGAGGCCAAACACTGGAACTGGCCCTCAGGATTTTACAGGAACCCAGACTCAAAATTCCTGAGTCCTGAGAGTTCCAGATCAGATCTGGCCTCCAGAATGTGGTGATGCTTCAGAGTCACTCTTTACACTGAGCATTAGGGAGAGTGATAACCTTTGCCAAACAGCTACCGTGTGTCAGGTACTTCTCAAAGGAGTTATATAGCCTATCACTATTTGTACAAATATTATGCTTTGTTTGAATATTTTTGCTTGCATCAATTTTGTCCTCTTCACAGCCCTCAAGATAGACATCTTTGTCCCCATTGTAGAAATGAGGGAACAGAGACTCACTGAGTTATGAAGTTGGGATTTGAATACTGGCCTTTTTGATCCCAAAGGTCATATTCCTTCTCTTACATCACAGCGTGTCTCCAATCCAAAATTATGACACATCATTAAAAACAGGAAACTAAAGCAGAAGTTACATATAAGCTTATGTTTCACTGAAGATAAATTTTGAGTAACAGTTAATCTTAAGGGGCACCAGGGTGGCTCAGTTGGTTAAGTGTCTTATTTTTTATTTTGGCTCAGGTCATGATCTCAGGGTGGTGAGATGGAGCCCTGCCTCAGGATCCATGCTCAATGGGGAGTCTGCTTCTTTCTCTCCCTCTGCCCCTCCCCCTGCTTGGGCTCTTTCAGTAAAACAAATAAATAAACCTTAAAAACAAACAAACAAACAGTTGACTTCAAATAGTTCTCAGGTTTATGTAATTGGAAATTTCCAGAGTAATCTCAAGAGTTAATCTCATCTCTCTTTTACTTTAGACCTCTGAGAGGGTGGGTGTGGTAGGCTGCTATGCTACATGGCAAGGAAAAATTAAGGTTGTAGATGGAATTATATTTGCTAATCGGTGGGCCAGATAGTGATTATACTGAATCATCTGAGTGTGCACAGTGTAATCACAAGTGGCCCTAAATGAGAAGACGGAGGCAGAAATGTCAAAGCCAGATAACACTTGACTGACCATTGCCAGCTTTGAAAATGAAAGGGTTTCATGAACCAAGGAATTTGAACAATTTCTAGAAGTTAAAGAAAAGCAACGAAAAAGATTCTTCCCTAGAGCCTCCAAAAATGAGTGCAGCCCTGTTGGCACTTGGATTCCAGCCCAGGGAGACCCATGCTGGACTTTTAACCTCCAGATCTGTAAGATAATAAATTTGTGTTGTTTTAAGTCTTTAAAGGTTTGTGGTAATTTGTTACAGCAGCAAAAGAAAACCAATACAGTGGGTATTAATTAAAACCACTCAAAGACAAAAGAACCAGGCATTGTAAAGGGGCTATGTGACTTACTCACTATTTTCATGACCTGGAAGTTCATCTGTGAATGACAGAATGGCATACAATTGGTGGTTCTAGACCTAATGTAGGATTGAATACAGGAGAAGTAGAAAGACATTCATTGGGCTTCTTAGGAGTTAAAAGTATGAATTTTTTCTTTTGGATATTATAATTCAATCATTTGCTTAGCCTTTTCTTATTTATATTATAATCTCAATATAAAGAAAATATCACTTTCTTTTCATTCTGCATAATCAAATAAGAAGAGATAAATATTTGAAAATTATTAAAATAAAGAAATTTTTCAGGCTACTTGTTTTGCACATAGCATTGCTAGTTCATCAGAAGTAACTTGGACTAAAAAGAAAGAAAGAACGAACTTGAACTAGATGTTAATAGTACAATATCAGACTACATTGTCCCCCAAAAAACATAAAAGCAAAAATCCACCTCAAGGTCTTTCTTCCTGTATTTCTCTATAAAAGTATATTTCCTCTCCTCAGAAGTATCTTGAATTATTTTCCCAAAGTTATCTTAAAGAGAAATTGTTTCAGAAAAAAAATTTCTTCCTTTAAATAGAAAAATGACAACCAAGCAATGCCTATGTCAAAAATATTAGAAAAGTCATGGGTGCCTGGGTGGCTCAGTGGGTTAAGCCGCTGCCTTCGGCTCAGGTCATGATCTCAGGGTCCTGGGTCGAGTCCCGCATCGGGCTCTCTGCTCAGCAGGGAGCCTGCTTCCCTCTCTCTCTCTCTCTCTCTACCTGCCTCTCTGCCTACTTGTGAACTCTGTCTGTCAAATAAATAAAATCTTAAAAAAAAAAAATTAGAAAAGTCAGAGACACCATGGGCTTTTATCTTAATACTACTATTAGTGGAATTAAGTAATTGTAAGGCATCAAAGCCTAAATGCCAAGGTTCAACAATTCAGATGGGGTTTGCTTTGTGGGAAATCACTGGTGAAAATAACTGAAGATGGAAAAGGGTGGGCAGTTTTGAAACAAAAGAAGAGTTAATAAAGATGGGGGTGGTTGGGGGAAAACAACCTCTCTGTGGAGATGTCTCTGGCAGGGCTAACAAACACCTCCACAGGCTTGATTTCCCTAGTGGTGATCTCTGAGCTCCAGGGCTGGGCCGTGGACCCGAAATGGATGGCAATGATTAGATTCTGATGAGTGAAGGACGCACATGAGGGCCAATGTTTCTGGAGGAGTTAATGAAAGGAGAGGAAATCACCAGATTTCACAAGGATGTAAATGGATGCAGAGCCTCCAAGAGTTCTTTAAGTGACTGGCTTCTTCCCACTCACCTAACAGCACATTTAGAGGGGGAAATATCTTGCACACTGAAAACTGATCACAACTGGAGAATTTTAATATGTGCACACTTCCAGTTGTAAGATTCAGGGTCACCCAAGAGCTATTATTCAAAGTCAGCATCAGACCATTTAATTTTCTGCTTCAGTTCCTTTCTGCTTCTCCCCCTCCAACTCCAGCCTATTGGCCATACCCCATTTTCTCTTTTTGCTATCCTTCTGCCTTTTTTAAGCACTGTTTGTACTCTGAATGGAGTTTTATGACTGACGTCTCCAGGTACTGTATCTATTTTCCTTAATGAAACCCTAGCTGTAGCAGGTGCTAATAGCTCAACAAGCATTTTATGGTCCTTATAAAGAAAATGTGTGGAGTGGATGTGGACGTACTTAGCACTCAGCTTGGTAAATAGAAAATGAGACACAGGCAGTACAGTTACGGCTGGGAATGATTTGTGATGACTTTCATGTCAACTGGGTTTTTTTTCCCCCTCTTTTGTCCCTTACTGGAAGCCCCAGAATCCATTTTAAGTTAATTCCAAAAGCTAGCTCTGAAACAAATTGTATAGTGACAGGTGAAAAATGTAAGGGGAAAAAACGCTGCCAGGGGCTATAGTATGGCAATGCGTTAATCCACTTGGACAAAAGGCAGCGTAAGATGTCTGACAACACACCCGTCTGCCTTTAACTGTCTGGCACTTTTCCGTTTGCTTCTCTTAATAATCATATCCTGATTCATTTGATATTACAATTGCTTTCTAAACGTCACCATTTCCTCTTACCCACATCCATTTCCAGTTGAGAGACTTCATTTTTCCTTTTGTTTCTTTTGTTTTTCCATTGGTTCCATTTCTGGGATAGCATTTGTGGTTAAGGATCAGATTTGTCGGGCTGTAGGTGAACAGACACAGGTATATGCACTAACTAAAGAGATAGTACAACCAGCTGTTCCTGCTATTAGCCCAGCAGCTGTCTTCCGCTCCGTTCATCCTGGTGGGAAAACTAATAAACCTTACACTTTTTTTTTAAAAAAGGGGAAAAAAAAGAAAAAAGAGAAAAAAATGGACGTGCTTTTAGAACTACTGTTCTGGCAAGAGATTGACTAGAGAATGGTTGAGCAACAAAGAATCATGCGTTTCTACTGTGAAATCGGGTAGCACTCCATTTCAAGGACAATGTGACACCTGAAGAGGAGCTGGTTGTGTGTCCCTCAGATGCATAGGCACTTTCAGAAATCTAAACTTTTGGGGAGCTTTTCAGTCCTTGAGTAGTTCATTAGCTTTTCAACTGCAAACCACTGATTCATTTCAACACCCAAATCACGGAAGAACATGACCTTGAAGTAAGTAGCTAATACCATGATATGTCTATCATTTCGTATCAAATAAAACTCAGTTAAGGACAAGCATTCAAGTACGGGTGTCAATTAATAAAGGATGCCTTGAGATTGTGAGTCCCATAGTCAAGTTTACATTGAAACAATGACATTAATGGTAATTAAATTAAGACAGCTTAGGTTACCTGGATTTTTTTTTTTTTTGAGGCGATATTAAGATCGTTCCTTAACTCTGTAATATTTCCATAGCAACAATAGAGTATTGTAATGTACACTTGAGTCATAACAATTATTTGTTGTGTGTGTATCATAATTATTTGAGTAATAACCATCTGAGTAATAGCTACCAAGTGCTTAAGAAGTGCCTAATATTTTATTTAACCCTTATGAAAACCTAATACAACTGTCCTTACCCTGATTTTAGAAAAGAAGAAACTGTGACTCAGAGAATTGAAATGCCTAGGATTCAGTAACAAAGACAGTGAATGGTAAGGCTGGGATTCCAACATAATTCCATGAGATTCAAGAGTCCATGCTCCTTCCCTTCTGCTATTGGATCTCCTCATGTAATACTGCTATGGGTTGAATTGTGTCTCCCCAAAAAACATACACTGGAATACTAACTCTTAGCACATTAGAATGCAATCTTATCTGAAGATGGGGTCTTTACAGAGGCAATCAAGTTAAGATGAAATCATTAACATAGGCCCTAATCCAGTATGATCAGAGTCCTCATAAAATGGAGAAATTTGAACAGACATGCACACAAGGAGAACACACTGGAAGATGAAAGCAGACATTGGAGTGATGTGTCTGTAAGCCAAAGAATGCCAAAGATTGCCAGAATACCCCTGGAAGCAGACAGAAATGGGACAGATTCTCTCCATGGCCCTCAGAAGGAACCAACCCTGTCGACACCTTAATCTCAGACTTCTAGCCTCTGAAATAGTAAGATAATAAAACTACTATTTAAACCATCCAGTTTGTAGCACATTATTACGGCAGCCCTGGGAAACTAATACATAAATATAAACAGACAAATAAATGTGTAAAATATACATACATATAATATATAAAATACTAAAATATAATATGTTCTTTGTATTAGGTGTTTTATTTATAAACACTTTTACAACACATTTTCAACTATTTATTCTTTCAGTAAATTTTTGAGATAGTTTTAGAAATTAATTTGTAAAGAATCTAAAGAAAAGAATTTAAAAATCATGTAAAACATGGAAACACATCAGTTATTTAGCTTTTCCCTATCCAGGTGCTCTAGGACATGAACCTCTCTACCCTGTGTTGCCTGCCCTCCCCAAAACGTATAATGTCACAAATACAGCAGAAGCTGATTTTTTGCTCATGTAACAATATTGGTTAAGGGAATAGGTCAGTGGTGCACTCCTACCCTCCATTTGGTGTTCCAGGCTGAAAAAAGTTTTGTTCTTTTCAATCTGTGGCTTTCTAAGGTCATTCTAGGGTTTATCTCCATCCTGCTAGCTGGAGGCGAAAATAGAATGGAGTGATCCTGAGAGGCTAATTGAAGCTGGGCCTGGAAGTGGAACACATCACTTCCACTCACATTCCAGACATCAGGCCACACTTAATTTTAAAGGAGTTTGGGAAATTTCATTTGTGTGACCTGGAGGAAGAGAACATGGATTTTGGGAAATAGGTAACTATTACTGATGCAAATTAGCAGGCCCTCAATGCTTAGAAATCCTAAATCATTTCCCTAGTCCATTACACCTCACTTTCTCCTGGATGACAGAGGCTCATGTTCCTCCTCAAACTCCAACACCTCCCTCTCAGGTCTTACTTTGTGCTTATAACCTTGTGTCTGGTCTCATAACCTCCCCAAACATCTGCCAACCAACCAGCCTTTGTAGCCACACACTCAGTCTTCTCTCTTGTTATTATGGATGATTTCCTCACCACCCTGTCAAAGGCAAACTCTCTGGTTCCTCCTTCATGATACAACCAACAATTCTTGCCTACTCAAATACATTACTCCAACAATTCTCTTTTCACTCCAGATTCATCAATGTTCCTCTCTCAATGAGATCATTCTCATCATCAGTCAAACATATAATAATCTCTCCCACTAAAAATATCCATTTACTGTCTCATTTTTCAGCTTCACTTTATAAGAATTTGCTCAGAAGGGATGCTTATACTCTCTATCTCTAATACCATTCCTTCCATTAACTTTGAAATTCACTCCAATCATTCTTACCACTCTACAAAAGTAGCTCTTGTCCAGGTCAAAAAAGAATCCCCACTGCTATAACCAATAATCAATACTCCATTCTTATCTTTCTCAACAGCACTTGACACACTTGATTACCATTGCCTTTTTGAAACACTGTCTTCACTTGGCTGCCAGAATGTCATCCTCCCTGGCTGCTCCTCCTTGTCTGCCTGCTAAACACTGGACAGCCATGTTGGAATTTTCATTCTTTTATATCTCTGTGATCGACTGATCACTCAATAATCTGTTCTGGTTTCATGACTTTAAGTCCATCTACATGCTGGTATCTCTCAAATGTGTGTGTCCACTTCAGACTTCTCCTCTGGACTCCAAATCCATATATTTAACTGCTTACTTGACTTTTCTAGCTGGAAATCTAATTGGAATCTCAAGCTAAATATACCCAAAAATGAATGCTTGATTCTTATCATCCCCCCAAACAAGTATTTCCTCTTCCCTAATCTTCTCAGTAAATGGCAAGTCCATTCTTCCAATTTCTCAGGCCAAAGAAGAGTCTGATTTTCTTCATCTTTTGTTTATCAAATCTTATTGATCCTACTTTTAAAATGTATGCAGAGTATTTCTTACCATTGCTGCTTCCACCACCTTGATCTGACCCATCATCAACTCTTAGTCAGCAAGATTATTGAAACAGCTTCTTAGTCACTTTCCCTATTTCCGTCCTTGCTCTCCAGCAATCCATTTTGAAAGAAGCAGGCAGAGGAACTCATTTAAACTGTTAAGTCAGATTGTAGCACTTTTCAGCTCATACTCAAGGACCATGACAAAAAGTCAGTCATTACATAAGTCAGCCAGACCCTGTATATTCTGGCCACATCGCTCACCTTTTTTGACCTCATCTCCCACTCTTCCATTCAGTCTAACCCAGCTGTACATTGTGATTCCAGATCTGTGAACAAGAACACTCCAAGTATGCTCCTGCATTAAGGCATTTGCTCTTGTTAATCCCTCAGTGTGGAACTCTTTTCTCCAGATGGCTACATGGCTTGCTCCTTAATTTCTTTCAGATTTCTGCTCAAATGTCACCTTATCAGTGAGCTTTTCTTGACCTCCCTATACAAATACCAGTCCTCAACCACACCAGCAAGCCCCATACCTTTTATCTTGCTTTTAATTTCACTGCAGCATTTATTCTTACCACCCGACATACCATATCTCCTTTTATTTATTCCCTCAAGAAGCAAGGACTATGTCTTTTTTCCTTAATTTCTAGTTTCCATGTCAACTGTGTGACATGATGACAATAGCTATATTCTTCAAAAAACGCTTATAGAAGCTCTATGATGAAATTCACAATTTTTATTTTTTCATTTTAGACCACAGTTCTGAAAAGAGTGGATATTAGGAAAAGGAACCAAGAAACTGCAATAGTAGGGAACAGAAGGCAGAGAACTTACCAGAAGACAGAATTAACAGATCAAAAATTAACCACAATATTGAAAATTAAGCTTTTAGAAGTTGTGTTGATTATGTAAGAACGTTCTCTCCTTTTTTCATAATGAATTATATCAGCAAAATAAAATAATTTCAGAATCTAATTTTACCACACTTAGAGCCTCCTTCTGAAATAAATTACAATCAATGAAAGCCCAACTTTGCTTTACAGATAAGTAAAAGTGTTCACTATTAATATTACAAAAAACTTCATAAGTTTCCTTTCCCAGAATTAAAGAGTTTTCATTCACATTAAAATGATTTTATTTGTAAAAATATTTTTAACACAGAGATATGCCTATTGGGTAACATTAAATTTGCTGTAATAAAGAGTATAATTCACGTTAACAAAATATTACACAGAAATTCAAGATGAAATCCTTCTTAAACAAACACATAAGATACTCTAAATTTGAATATCAGATCTAACCTAAAACTGAAAACATAATTAAATAGGAATCTATCTGTTAATTGATGATGGCGGAGATTCACTCTGGATTCTTCCGTGTACTGTATTGTCTCCTAATATTCAGTCAACTATCAGGCCATCTAGATTCTACTTGCTAATCACCTCTTTTAAGTTTTTGTTTTGAGTTTTGCTTTAGCAAAACAAAAGCTTTGCAATTTTCTTATGACAAAATAGAATCTCCTCATTGTTAGAAAATTGGAAGTATATAGACTAATACTGTTTGTGTTTCTCTAGACAAACAAACAACAACAACAAAAGCAAAAAAAGCCCAACCACCCAAAGAGAATTTACTTCTTTTTATTTTACTCTTCTAGGCATGTGTAAGCAGTGATTTTTGACTGGTCATATTGCTTCTGATGATGTACTTCTAAATGTAAGATTCACCCTGCCCATTCACCCCATACACTTTTTTGGCACCCATTGATAGATACAAGGATAAAGAATGCTAAGGAAAGAAAGTAGGCTTATGGGGTAATTAGCTAAATTTTCTTTGCATTTTTAAAAGAAACAAAAAAGATAACAACAAAATAGGTTTTTGCAGTTTTAGGAAGCACGTAGATCTAGTATAAGACATATCACATTTAATTCTACTTAAATGAAACGTAGTCTCAAGAAACTGATCTTGAGAGTTATTCAACCATCAGATGATATGCTCAATCACTCCACAGTCATTTATTGAGGGTTTTCTGTTTGTCAAGCACTTTGTGAGGCTACGTGTGTACAACAATGGAGGGCATCCAGGAACACCGCCCCCCCCCCACCACTACTGGATGTGCTGGAGAACCAGCAAGGAAGTTCAATGCCATCTGGTAAGCATTATGACAGAGGTATTTGTGGACAGCTAGGGATGCAAATTGTATAATAGCTCTCTCTAAAGTCTGTTATAGGTCCCTGTGACCTTTAAGTTCTGTAGCAGAGATAAAGCCAAAGTGGTTAAAGGTTCCAGAGAATAGAGAACACAATATCTAAATTTGGAATGTGCTTGGAAGAAGGAGGTAGAGTTTCAGCAGGTAGCAACAGGGCAGGATACTTCTTGAAGAGGAGGAGTCAGAGTACAGATTCAATGGCATGGAGAAGTGGACCACAGCATTTGATCAGTGTGGACCACAGCATTCGATCAGTGTGCGGTCCTCTCTGCAAGCAAACAGGACATGTTTCTAGGAATTGTGACACAGAATGTGTGAAAGGTCATTATGGGCCCATATTCCAGGTGGTCTTCCATCAGGCTGGCTCTCAGTTTCATGAGCAGTGGAGATTACTAAGGGAAGTAAACATTTAAAGATTTTCTTTAGAAAATAGAGCTTTAAACGTGTGTCTAAGACTCATATTTTTACTTTTATTTTCCCAGTAGAAATACTTAGTGAGTTTGCTTTTAAACCAAGCACTTAATACAAGAGAATAGTAGGAGAAATCCCTGACCTTGAGTAACTTATAATTTAGTTATGAACAAGCTATAAACACATGATTGATTAAAGAACACGAGTTAAAAATACAAAGCATTTTTATACAGATACAGATCACTATATAACTGATTTGACAATGAGTTGGTAATAACATTAAATGTCCCTAAATATTACCTTTTGGTGAAACACCCTAGAAGTTCTTTAGTGAATAATCCCAAGCATTTGTATATCTTAAATTATTCCAGGAATTTATTCATAATGAGAAATATAAGATCACTTTAGAAAATTTCACTTCCATATTAATTTACTTTCCTGGGTAAATTTATCAAAAACAAAGAAAAACAAATATTTTTTTTTATTTTCACATTTCTACTGTGAGTTTCATTTACGTTATTTAACTTAATCTTCCTGACAATGTTATTGTTACTATACCCATTTTTTATTTCAGTTAAGGTTCAGAGAGGTTAAGTGATGTGTCACTGATGATACAGCTGGAAAGTACAAGGGTAAGGGTTCAAAACCAGGCCCAACTCCCAAGCCCTTCTCTTGATGTTATGCTGTTCTCTGCAGAGGCAGATAAATGGAGATTTTATTTCTGCTGATACAACATAACCCCTCTAGAAACCTCAGCAACTTGGCTCTAAAGTCTCCTCTTTTATAGTAAATAATATTTACATGTGTACAATGCTAACTACATTTTCCAACCCTTGGGAAAAGCAAATTTTATAGTATTAAACAACTCACATTAGAAATAATTTAATTTATGGTGTATTAAAAACATAGTAAGGCCCACATTTGTTCTTCATATGTTGTAATTGCCACTTTTGGGGTTTAGATATCTGCCAGAGGATTTATTTTGAATTCCCAAATGTAATTTTACTGCAGTATTTCAACATTTATGAGTTTCATATCTTTGAAAGTTGCTTAGTTTGATGCTATCTGTGGAAGAGCCTCCCATTTTAAAACATAACAATCTGTCTTCAATTTATCATGTGGCTACTTATCAATGTTATTTTAAGAATGTTATTATTTAACTCCTTCTATGCATTTTATTCTAGACACTGGCCACAGCTCCAAGTTTTTCTTCGATTTGCCAATTTCCTCCTATTTAGGAAAAAAAAATTCAAAATTTAGTGAAAGTCAGTATCCTTTCAGTAGGGTATATTCTTGGATATAAAAACTAAAGCGGATAGAATGGGCAACTGAGATTTAATTTTTTTCCCTTGTTATACATTTAGGATGAGTAAAATATAAATATCACAATTTAATATGGAGGGGAAAGTAAACCAGATTTTCTTTGAAGTTTGTTTCATATCCGCAAAACAACTCTGGTAGCTTGCTTTCTGACTTTCAGATAATTATAACAATGGCATTATGCCTCCAGAAGCAAAGGTAAAAGCAACAAACATCCATTAAAATTTGCTACTTTTCCAAAAATTTCTCTTTTTGGTAAAATCAATTGCACTATAAAAACAAAAACAGTTCCACAAGACCAAAATAGGCTGGAAACTCCCTTCTGAGGCTCTCTGGTATCTTCAGTCTGAAAGTCCTACGTTCCTCCCTTAGAGATAGTAGCACTTAGGTTTCCAGGTTTCCAGTGAGGATGAGATATAACATCTGGAAAGCATCTGGCACAAAGGCTAGCTCATGACAGCTATTCTTGTAACATGCTATTATTCGTTCTTCTTGCATTCTGTATTATGGAATGATAGGCCCTGCTGCACCCACTTGGGTCCATAATGAAGAGGCATTTTTTTTACTGATCCATTTTCTGATTCCTTGACTGGCTTATCCATATCAGCAGGAAGGCCACTTTCCTGATGTCTTCACCCTCTGCAAACATGAATGCAGGTGCACGTGCCACCACCATTACCCAGAGGCCCCCAAGGTAGATAACTCGTCCAAGTACTTGGCCCTGGATTACCCATCATCCAGAGGATGCTAGTTAGTCATGCTAATTACGAATAGGTGCATTTCCCCCCACAGCTCTATTGCCAGCACATAGCGGTACCATGTTCCAGAATGGCTGAACACCTGTGAGAGCTGCCCTGGGGTGAAGGATAAGGGTGAGACCAGAATGAGCCTTTTATCTGCATTTACTTCAGCCCAGGGGAATACAAAGGCAAAAAAAGTTGTTTAGGGTCTCAAATGACACATGCTGTGTAATAAGTAGTGAAAGAGGGGCAGTGTGGTCCCACCTCAAACATTGCCAAACCAAGGATAACCACATATTTGATAAAATAGAAGCCAGTCATTTTACTTCCTTGTATTGCAGCTCGTTAAATAACAATGCTCAGAAAATGATATAGACTTCCTTATTAGTGTAGGTGGTGGAACAAGCAAGGACTCTGGAGTCAGTCTCAGTTAGAACCTAGCACAGGTCTTGGACAAATTGTCTGACCTCTTTAAACCACATTCCACTCGTGTGCAAAATTGGCATAGTACATATTTTTATATATAATACATATAATGCCTGGCATATAGTAAATATGCCATAAATAGTAACTCTTTGATGTATAGCTACCTTTTATAAGCAGCAATTTCTTTTCCCTCTGAAAAACCAGTATAACATCAGTGTGAAGCTTGTTACAACAATTAGAAATAACATTTATAGAGTACTCTGACAAATAGTTGGTGCTAAAAATAATGGTAAAAAAAAAATATTTTGGAGATGGAGGAAGGAAGATTCAAAATAGTGATTAAAAGAAATTGAATGCTCTATCTGATTTCCTGTGGCTTCAGTCCTCTAAAATACAGAGCAGTGCTACCCCACAGAAATATAATGCAAGGCACACATGTAATTTTAAATTTTCTAGTGGCCACGTTAAAAAAGAAACAGGCGAAATTTATTTATTTAACCCAATAAATCTAAAATACACATCTCAACATGTAATTAACATAAAATATTATTAATAAGATAATTTGCATTTTGTCCCCCCAAAGTCACCAAATCTGTTGTGCATTTTGCATACCTCAAGCATACAGCACAACACAAATCAAACTAGTTATGTTTCCTTCCATAATCCTCAAAGACACTGTGAAGAATATTAGGTTTCTCACGATGGGCAAGTTGTGGGTTTGAGTGCATTCTATTTAAATATTAAGTACCCAGGTTCCTTGAGCAGATTGGAGACTCAGGCGAATGATCCCATGGATACATGCAAACTGGTTGACTAACCATACTCCAGTTGACCATTAGCCATAGGAACTTAATAACTATTTGCAAAATAAATGGATCATTGTCTAGACTAGCAATTGACTCCTAAACCTGGTTGTTCATAGGAATTACCTATAAAACTTGTGAAAAATAGATTCACTGGCCTCAACCACGGAGATTCTGACAATTTAGGTGTGGCTTGAAGTGTCAACATTTGTGCTTTTAACAAGAGTTCCAAAGTATTTCTGATTCACTGGTTCCACTTGGGAACAGGTACAATTCAAGAATCTTCCATTTCTGAAATCTATGTCTCTGACCACATATTAATAAATTCAATCATTGCAGGAGGTACTGAGAGTCCTTAGTGTAACTTCCAGTGCTCCAAAAACGGACCAGTAGAATCAACTGCCTGTGTCCATTCTCGGAGATCGCTAAAATATCTTCACTCACTTGGCATATCAACGAGGAAAACCCAAGATTTTTCTCTAGCTGGTTCCTGGATTAGAAGTCTGATGACAATCAATGTCAACCTCTTAAACACCAAGTAAAAAAATACATGGTTACTTAATATAATATTTCCATTGTCAATGTTTACTGATTAATAATGGAACAGCCCATTTTTGTGTATGTCTACATATTACAGAGCCAAAGTAGTAGGAGTTTCACACCCTCTTATGTTTTACTTTTCCCTGCTTTTCAAGAACAGTAAAAGCCAAATATAATAGGAAAAGAATTCTCAACTATTTTTACAACTTTGTGGAATGAGAGATGGAAAAATACATTTTTATTTATGCCTATTTATCCCTCTGAGTTTAAACTAATCCTGAAGGGTTTGAGCAAAGAGCCAGCAATGCTAATACACTGGACCAACAGGTGATTTTAATTTACTTGCTATAAATTGTTGAGGGGGACCTATGCTAAGTCCGTTCTCATTAATTCATCTACAGTCTCCTTTCCTGGAGTGAAAGTTGCTGATTGCACAGATAGGATTCAGAATGAAAGGCTGAACTGAGCAGAATATGGAGTGGCAGCTTTTTGTTGACGCTATTGGGATGCTCTCCCATTGGATTTAATGCATCAAAAATCCTTCAGGCTACAGCAACCATAAAATAATGCTGGGGGAAATTAATGAGGTTTCCAACATTTTGTCCAACTAAAGAAATAAAAAATGTATTAGTTCTTCTTTGAACATTTATAAAGAGCTAAACTTTATTCTGAAATCTCCAAAACTCAGAACATAAGGAAACTGCCTCAAATAGGTGTCAACAACACTATGTTCTTATCAAGATGTCCCATCTCTATTAGCAAGAATTCATTCCGTAAACAATTATGTATTTCCTTTTATATCCAAGACACTGTGTTATTTAATACTGAGAACAAGAATAGGTATGATATGGTTCCTGTCAGGTTCAAGAATTCCAAAAGAGGTAATATTCTGAAGAACACCTATAGAAAATCCCAAGACTTTCAAGCATTCTGTCTCCACTTGATTTCCCACATGTGGTTTAATCTCTTTTCTCACTTATCTTCTATGGTTTCATAGAGAGAGTAGCTGCAGGTGTATTTGCTGCCTCAGTTAGGGGTATCGAAGTGACCCTTAAGAGATAGCAGAACTGGAAGGTGTAGAAAGAGGTGATGCTTCAGAGCTTATTAGGAAAAACCTGAGCGCTCCTAAATATAAGATCAAAATTAGCCACTGTATATTACTGGTAAAGTGGCATGCATTGAAAATCATGCCAAATCCTGTCCCAAGTTCCCAACTCCAGCATCTATCTCACCCACATCTCATTTCTTACTGCTTCTGTTTGCCCCAGTTGAAGAGGCAGTGTCACAGAGTGGGTTATAAATAAGGGCTAGAGTGTTAGAGATACAGAGTTCAATTCACAGCTTTGTTTCTTAGTAGTTAAATGATACTGGCCAAGAGCTTACCCTTGCTAAGTTTTAGCCCCTTACCTGAGAAATGGGGATAATAACAACTACTCAAAAATTTGAGGATTAAAAACATAATGACTCTAGGCACCCGCATGGCTCGGCTGGTTGAGCTTCTGACTCCTGATTTCAGTTCAGGTCATGATCTCAGACTCCTGAGATTGAGCCCTGCATTGGGCCCGGTGCTGGGTGTGGAACATGCTTGGGATTCTGTCTTTCTCTCTCCCTTTGCTCCCACCCCCCACCTTTTCCCTCTCTAATAATAATAACAACAACAACAACAACTCTAAAATGTATTCACAGGCTCTGGTACTTAATCAGTGATTATTGTATGGTGATTAGTCTTATTATATAGTGCCTCTACTATGCTTTTGCCAACTTATTTCTACCAAGGCCCATGGTAAGTCCTCAACTTCAATCAACATTTTATTTGTAGCCTTGAACCATGAGCTTTGCCCTCTATCCTTGCCCATTCTTCAAAGATTTTCTGATCTCAATCCTTGTTATAAATCCACATCTTTTGTTCAAACCCTGCTGTAGTAACCATCCTAAGCTGTCATGTGTAATCAGAGTAGTCTGTGCCCTCATGAAAATTACAATCTAGAAGGAAATTAAATATAGTTATGATCAGAAAAGAAATAGTTGGTAAGCTCAGCTGGGGTGGTCTGCTTGGAGGCAGTGGCATTTAAACTTGACTTTCACATGCTGAGTTAAGAGAACTACACATCCAGAATACAGGTAGTAACATTAACAAAGGCGCTAAAGCATAAACACATGAAACATTCTAAAGTAGTAGGTGGTACCATCTGTTTTGTTCAGAAATAGTCTTTCCACAATTTCTTTTGAAAACACAGCCCATAATCCTTTATCAGAAGCCACTGGGGTCAGATATGTTTTGGAATTCAGATTTTTTTCAGATTATAAAAGGGGACTGCAGTTCACATACTATATATTAAAAATGCCCTGTTTTAATCACCTAGTAATCACCTAATAATCAAACAAAGTAGTATTTCTACACCAAACATGCAAAGTGACATACATAGGAAATAAATAATCCCATGTCAGTTCAGATCAGGTTTTGCCACCCAATGAGTAACAGAAGAACATTCAGTGTTACAAAATTTTGAAATTTCTGGATTGTAGATAAATTGTGGATTAGGGTCTATAGAGGGAGATGCAGCCTGAAAAGTGGGTTGGGAGCATATTATAAGAGGGTTAAATGTCTACCTGGGGAGTCAGCTTTCAAGAGAAGCTGATGGGGCATCCTTACAAATAACTTCACACATTCAACTTTTAGGCATTTTTTAATGTCTTTTTTGGAAATATAATTGTTGTTTCTATTATATCTTATTACGTGACTTTTTTCCTCTTAGCTTTTATATTAATGTGCTAATGCATCAATCAAGTCCCTCCTCTTACTCCTCTGTGACATGTAACAGAACTAGTCTAAACTGTCACTTAACTATAACGCTTTCTATTACTATTTCAAAATTTGCATAGACCAAAACTGATTGCTTTTGGTTTACAAGTCTATGTGTTTTAGCACAGGTAGAAATTGGTACAACCATGACCACAATGAAGGTACAGATTATCAGCCACTTCCTCTCCCCACTACAGTGATTATTTCTTGCCAAACATCACCAGGAATCACCACCTCGTTGCCTCCTTCTGTCCCTCTGCAACGTAGGAATACTGGCTGCAGATTCCAACCAGAATCAAGGACTGCTGTTGGCCAAGATGCCTGTGATCCTTACTCCTGTGTTGTAGGGGTTCCCATTTTCTGAGGATTGCTGACCACTGGGCCATTAGTTTCTCAACGGTTTAATGTGAGCCGAATTTTTTTCAAAAACTTACTCGAAGTATTGATCCCTACTGACTTTTGTGAAATACAAATGCAATTCTATTCAAGTGGAACTTTTTGAATGAGTCTTCTAGCACCCAGGTTTGTATACACACACCCCCCATCAGACCTCCCCAAGCATGTATCGTTTGGTTTCAGAAATAATCTCTGCATTGGAACAATTTCTTTAGACTCACCCCATACTATAAAAAATACCAAGTTCATGTAGGATGAACGAATGCTGAATCTCCACCTTAAATTGTCAGATAAGTCAGGTAAGTGGTGTCTGTAACTCTGGCTATGACACTGAGGAGTGATTGCTCTGTGGTCTGTGGGTATGAGAGAAAAACTCAGATATGAAAATACTGAGCCACTTGGTGCTGTGTTTTAGTGGTTCAAGGTTCCATATTGCGTAGAAACCAAGCAAAAACCCTTATTTGTGCCTCCCCAACTCATTGCGTTCCAGTCTCAGACATGTCAGTTCCAAATTGCTCTTTACAGACTGGTCCATCTTCAGGGCTCTTTTCATCACCTGATATGGCGCACATCTTAGAAAGTTGCTTAAAACAAACTTTAGAAATGAAGGTGCCCAGATCAACCTTGTGAAGTTTTGGGAAACAACACAAATGAATCAAACAAAAATACAACTTAGAACCTCCAGTCAAAAAATAAAATGTGTGAGATTTGGAGAAGATTAAACACTTTTTTTTTTTCCTTTTTATAAATATGTTCAAGCTTCAGAGTATTCTTTTTTCTTTTCTGATGTAGTTAAAAATAACTCAAGGAAGAAAACATTCAGTGAATTTTTGAATTTTTGTGGGAAGGTATGTGAAGGAGCCCTTTCAAGGAAGGACAGCTGAAAGGTAGGCACAGAGTTTGAATGAACTTATCTCCTGCTAAATTGACAAGGTTGTATTTCCCTAGAGCAGGACAAAATGACAGTAGAACTATACATTCTCTACCAGTAGAGTTCTTGTCATAGATTTTATATTAACAAAAGGAACACATATTTTATAGGCTATGAAATTACCCAGTTTTACCTCTACAAGGCAACTGGGAGAGCAATTTACAGGTGGAGAGGATATCATAAATGAACACTGGACTGGAAACATCACAATTAATTCAATAATTGTTTTTTATGAAGTGCTTGCTGAAATGACTGCTAGATTAAATGAGCCCCAGTAGTGCAGTAGAGTTAGCAATGTCATCTCTAACAGGGGGAAGAATGTTAATCTTATAACAGTTTACAGATGTTTTTTATGGAATATCTCTAACCCCAAAGTTCTGACAAAATGAGGCCACCCTGATTGTACAACGACAGACTCCACACGGCAACAGTTCCGGACAAGTAGCAAATCCTCACTAATCCCTCTGGAATTCATTGTAATGACACTAATCATGTTGAACTCATTGGGCATTAATATAAATGTTGTATGTAACTCCATAGGAATCCAGAACAAAACTCCTCAAATATCCCACATCTATTCCCCTGAACAACAACAACAACAAATGGACTGTGGCCCAGGTATCCAGTTATTGTGAATAAATAAGTTGCGCATTATAACACCACCTACTAAATACAATTCATTTATATCAAAGTATGTGCCCCATGTGAACAAGAAATGATTTGTAATTCACTGGTTTTCAGTACGAGCTAATGGACTCAAGAAAACAAAATAATTCTAAGTCAAGTCAAGAGAAATGCCCTCATTTCTCAGGCACCAAGAATCATACTTCTGGCAATGACGAATACGCAGCAAAGGTTCTTTCAGTGAAAATCCTGAGAGTGTGAAACAGAGAGATGCCTTGCTTCTTCAGGGATCAACCTTACTTTGATTCCCACACGTGTTACTGACTGGGCGTGACCTTTAATGGCTGCTATAACAGTAATTCCCTTACAGCTCAGAAAAATTGTGTTCTCTCCCCTGGGGGCCCTGAGCTTCCCCAGCACGGTGGAGTTGGCTCAGGGCAACTTGGGACGAAAGTGCTCAAGAGATGAAAATCCGCAGAGAGAAATATGGAGAAAGGAAGCAATTTTCACATATGTGTGTTTAGGAGAAGCAGTATCTCAGAAAAGCCATAATCGGCTGAATCTCTTTTGAGACAGCTTGATTTTGAAAATTACAATTACGTTATGGTCTCCAATCATATTTGCATAGCGATTGCAATTAACAGTAACATTATCCCAGCCACTCTCTGTGGAAAAAAAAGAAATTAAATGCCCACGACGCTGCATTAAGGGGTATTAAACTGGTGAGAGTCCACACTGCTAAAGAGAATTCTATGAATGCTTTGATTTAACTTAAATAAACGTTGACTGGAGTGAGCGATCTATTCCACACTAAGCATCTTGACCGAAGCACGGCTCAGATGTACGGATTCATCCTATCTCCGCGCGGAAGTAGAGAAGTGTTATATAAGAGCTCTGACAGAAAAGTGTACACTGGAAGCACCAGTCACAGAAAGACAGGCCAAAAGCACTCTATTAGATTGATAAAATGAACTGAAATCTCTGGGTGGACACTTTTGCACCGCACCCGCAATATTATTCTTGATTTGCTAGGAAGAAAGCATTTTATTCTGTCACTTTCTGGGGACTTAGAACTAATTGGCCTTTCATAGTTATGTGATTCTGCAAATGAGCATAAAAGTGAAAGCTGACAAAGATTCAAACAGGAAATCTGAATCTGCCTATTTTCATAAGTATCTTATAATGGTTTGTAGAAAGGGACGAGATTTTGATTAGAATAGCAAATTTCTTCATGCAAAGGGAAGTGCTCCAAATTACCCATCACTGTAACAAACAGAAAGATTGCTCTTCATTCAGGCTCCTGGATGAAAGAAAACAAATGTTCTTTTCTGAATCCCACCCCCGCCAGTTCCTGCAGACGGTCCGCTGCGGTCAATCAGCATTGTCATCAGTGGGCGTTCCTCGGGGTACGTGACCTCTCGGGGGCTCACCGTCTCTTTGTTGCTTCTCCCACCCCAATCCCACTAGAAAGGGCATGCATAATACATCACATCGTGGAGACCAAGGAGACGGCGTGTCTACAAATGCAGCAGCAGGAGAAAAGAAATAGAAAGAAAAATAACTGAAACCTCCTACAACCTTAATAGAAATGAAGCTGGAAAAGATTAAGCTCAACACATGAAAAAAAAAAAAAAGTCTTCAAAACCTGAAAAGAATGTTAAGGTATTTTCACAGGGTCTGGCACAGACGACAGAAGGAACACCACGGAAGGGAAACCGAACAGAAAGAAACCAGGGCAAATATGAAGCACCATTTCTCAGGCACAAAATGGACAGGGGGGCTTTGCCGAGGGCGGCAAACAGATCGGGGTCATTAATGAAATTTGAGTCCAACGTGGCCAGAAGTCAGTTTTAGATATTTTTTTGGTTTGACGCGAATGTCTCCCCTGCCCTCCCCACCCTTCTCCTTCCCTGCCCTCTCCTCCTCTCCTCTCCTCTCCTCTCCTCTCCTCTCCTCTCCTCTCCTTCTCTCTCCTAATGACCAACCAACCACCTCTTCTCTCCCTAGCTATCCATGTGACAAAATTTACAGGAAAAGCGGCAGGTCAAGCAGACCAATCTGGGATTTACCCTCTGTGGTTATGCATTTTGTAGAACTCTGCAGACACTGGGAAAAACTTATATTTCAAAAAGGCAACTTTCCTGACTACCAGTCTTCTTGCCATACTGAGGCACTGAAGCTTCTTTCTTCCCCCTGAGCTTGAGCTTTCAAAGTTATTTTCCACTCTGATGATTACAGACAGGTCGACAGACAAAGAGAAAGGGGTTTAAAATAGGCAGTGGCCACTAATATGTACTTTGCTCTTTCTGACCAGGGAAAAAGAAGCCTAGGGGTCATTGCCATTTCTTAATCATCAATGTCAAAACAAAACAAAACAAAAACAACAACTTTCTGGAAATGCAGGCATAAAAATGCACTTATACTGAAGAAATGAGAAGAAAAGAGACAAACCGTGCTCAGTGTCCTATGATCCTAGAGGAAAATGGGGACAAGGGAGACGGTTTGTGATCGTGAAATTTTGAATTTGTGACAAGTATAATTGAAAAATAGAAATAAGAAACATGTTTAGAATAAGTTTGCTATTACAGCATCTATAGTCTGAGAACTGATTCTGTAGTCAATGCCTTTCCTCACAGGCCCTTCATCCCCTGTCAACTCTTCCGTGTTCTGAGAAATCTACTTTTCCACAGGTTTCCAATGTTATATTTCAAATTGCTGGTCCATTAGTACTGTCTCTTTCTTCCTTTACTTTACATCGGGCTGTCATATTCAAATTTCCAAACATTGCAAAAACACAAAGGTAAAATTTACTCTGTATTATCTTATTTCAGGATACCGTAGGAACTGTTGACCTAGGGTGAGGTGAAGAGCCACAGGTATCAAATTCCAGGGGCAAAAAGGAAAAAAAAATATATAGGTTACTCTGGTTTATATTTGGTGAACTTCTTTCCTTATCACTCATCTTTCTCAAATTTATTTTATATACCTTTACATGTGTTATTAAAAACATAATGTTATAATGTTTTTAAGTGTGACTTTAAAGTACTGATAGCTAGTGTTTATTGAAAGTCTGCTTTGTGCTAAACAGTATGCTGCATGTGTGCTCTACATAAATAATTTCTCTTATTTGCAAATGGTCTGCAGTCTTTGTATCTGTCGTCTGCTCACACAAAGGAGAAACTAAGGCCTGTGGAGACTGTATCTTGGCTAAGGCCACCCCGCTAGTGAATGGTGGCTGGCATTCAAACCAAACCCAAGCTTCTCCAGGTCCTAAATTGACATTCTTTCCCTGCTATCATGTCATCCTCCCCACCACCAGGTAGTGTCTTCTGGAAACTAATTATTCTACAAACTGAGATAGAGTTAACAGATTTATTTCTTAGAGGACAAACCACAGAAGGTTTCAGTGACTGTCCTATGATGTCCCATAAATGAGTCAGCAAAGAACCAGAAGGCAGGACAGACGCGTCAGACCATAGAAATAGCCATAAAAGATTTATTGAAGACCTACAGCATTGACTTCAGGGATGTCGGGGAGAATGAGACGAGTTATCTGTCAACAAGGACCTTAAATTCTAGAAGGTAAAACTAGCCTAACATGGATATGAGAAAATACAATAGACTACAATAAATGCCTAATATACTTGGTCTTGTCAGAGAGTAAGAAGATTCATAAACTTATAAACTAACACATCTTTAAGCACCAAAAAACATTGTTTCTAATATTCAGTGTTTGATGGCATTCTAAACTCTATTACACACTTCCCTGACTTCATAAACATAGCTTATTGCACATAATTTTCCCTTTCCTTGATGACTTGGGATCGTAACTCTGCATCGCAATCACCGTACTGTGGTATGGGAGCACAGTGTCTCTGGGAGTTACTGAGTCCTAGAAAGCCATCTGCCTGGACACCAAGTGGTCCCAGGCTTTAGGACCTCTGAGGTTTTTTTCCCCACACAAACCATCCTCCCTGTCAAATGTCATTCCTTGCTAGTTCCACTGTAACTTTCTTAATTCTAATCTGCTGGTCCTAGGCATGACGTGCAAGGCCTTCCGTGAATGTATCTTTGCCTGGTTTATTCAGCTTTATCTCCTAGGGTTTCTTCCCTCTTGTTACAGCCTTTCTCTATAATTATATTTTAGCAATCCAGAAGTCTATTCAGTTTCTAAGCATAGATATATGCTGTTTTATACTTCCATGGTTGTGCCTAGAATGCTTTTTCCTTTACTTGTCCACTTAAAAAAAATAAAATAAAATAAATGACAGCAACAACAAATACCCTTATCATTCTTTGAGCCCAAACCTAGAAATAAGAATCTCCAGGGGCACTTCCTGGTACCATTTCCTGAGTCCAGGGTAATAAATCATCTGACTTATTTCTGGGCAACTCCAGCACTGGGTGTATTTTTTAGCTATACTACATTAAGTGGCAGTTGGCAGGTAATTTCTTTACTTATAAATCTGTCTGTTCTCTCTACTAAACTCTAAAATCCTTAAAGTTCTCAGCCTTTTTTGCATGCCTGGCATTTAACTTACGGTGTGGTATAGAGTAAGTGCTCAGCAAACGTCTGCACACCTAATGAATGCTGCTTGGATTTTGACACAAACTCGTACCTCTCCTCTGGAACCCAACAACTGAGTGCTGGGAGATTTGCCTTGGTGCTTCAAGGCAAACCTCTGGATGAAGAACACATGGTTAATTATAATTAATTGTGTGCTACAGAGAACATGTACATCACACTAGACTTTCAGTCCAGGGAAAACTCCCCTAACAGAGCAGCCCCCAGGCAAGACTCCAGGAAAGACGTGAACTCGAAATGCCCTACCCCACTTCGGCTGATGCGCAGATATCTGGCGCGCACCGATGGCCCACAGCTTGTTCGTGAAGTTTATGTGAGGTAAGTAGCTATGCATCTCTGTAAAGACCTTATATCTCCTTGTTGGTCTATGAAAAGAAAGTGCTATGATGGGAAAGTTTTTGACTCTAGTGGTGTCTTTCAGAGTGACTGAGAAGCAGGAGGAAGGCTACAAAGTTCACTCAGAGATAAAATGAAGCAGAAGAATAAATAAAATCAGCTCTGGAAGAATCATTATGTCAAGGTCATGCGCAAAAGCGAGAACTTCCGCCCCTGAGGACCAATGTGGGGAAGGAAAGGGTTCTGATTCTTTTTTCTGTGGAGCTCTCACGCCTCTTGTGGTAAGACTGGATAGGACTCCTTTCGGCCACATTACTCCTACAAATGTCTAACAGTTAATGCTGGATGCGGTTCTCTGACACTCGACTTGGCGTCTTGCCAATCTCTCACCTCTAGTCAATGTAAATCTCCTAGTAAATGGCATGACTTCTTTCAAAGTTGAAAATTTCCATTTTCGTTTCTCAGTAAATTTTCCTTTGGCCCCAGATTTTGCAGTGTTGCAAAATAAGCCAGTGGCCATTAAGGCGGTGCCCCACGGGTTTAAGAAATACAGGAGGAAAAATAGAAAGATTTTGTTGTTTTTGTTTTTGTTTTTAATCTAACCTCAACTCCAGCTGTCTTACTTGATGCAGTTTTCTGTTATAATACGCAGCATTTGGAGAAGCATTTCATGACACAGAAACCTTAAAAAAAAAAAAAGTTATAAACCGAAAAGCCGTTCATCAAAAAGGACAGTCAAAAAGTCCACTGTAGCAGGTTATAAATGAATTTCCATCAGTACAGGCACAAACACAGAAACCACTTATGTAAAACACAAACCCAAAGCAAGAGACCTTGGAATTGCATGTTACAATACCCAGAGCAATTTGTTTTATGTATGTATGTCAATGTGTCATGGAAAATGAAGCCACAAACCATGCTTCTAAGTGAGCCATTTCATAAAGCCATGCTATTTAGGATCTTAATGCCTTTTTCTTTTAATCTTTTTATAAGATAATTTCCCCAGTATTGAACGGCAGGACTTGATCTAACATTTTGTTTACTTTATCCCATTTCAGTGATACATTAGCACAGTGTTGTCGGCTTGCGGGGGCTTTCGTTTGGAACAAACTGCAGAATGTTCTTATTTTAAGCCTCTCACCTTCAAATTCCTTTTCTACATTTCCTTTGCTTTGCTTTTCCAAGGGAATGACTCTCCACGCCTCCTTGATCAAGACAGACAACCTAATGGCTGAGTGGGCTTTAATTTCTGCACTTCTGGCATTCAAACTTGATTTGCATTGTCATACGGAATTATTTGGTATTCAGTATAAAACGCTATTTCTTTCTCTCCCTTTTCCTCCTCTTTTCTCGACAACCAACCACTGGGAAATTATTGTCAACGTCTTAAAATGATTTCCCAATGATTGCTTGTTAGTACAATACAATTTCTTTCTCAGTCCTGGTCCCTCTTCAGCTCTCTTCTGGGTCCCAGTGAATCCCCCTGCATCTGCAGCACAACCGCAGACACGCTCCAAATGTGTGGGTCTCTCTACTCCTCTCTGTAGGGCACTTACGGGCATCTCAGTGAGTGAACGGGAGATAAGGAGGCGGGTGTAAAAAAGATAAATGTAAATGAGGAAGGCTGTGAATTTAAAAAGAAAAGGAAGATGATTCTCTACAGATATTTTAAGGGCTTCTTTACTGACAATGATTAACCACAGACATTTAGTTCATCCTCTTTTGCGTGCCTACTCTGTGCAAGAACATAAGATAATGGAGGATAGAAGAAAGCAAATGGCACCCTTGCCTTCAAGACCCTCGAAGTGCAGTCCCAGGGATGGATATGTGAGAAACCAGCTGTCATTTGAGGCAGACAGTTATGGGCTGTACATAAAAATGGGCTACAGTGAGCCCAGTGGGATCACGGGCTGGTGGTAATTCATTCTGATTAGAGGACAAAGATGGAGGGGTGCTTGTCCCATATCCATAGGAGGAGAGTTCAGGAAGGGAAGGAAAAGTGGACAGATCATAAAAAGAGAGGAGGAAATGATCTGGAGGTGAAAAGAGAAATGGGAATAGGAAAAAAAAAAAAGAACAAAATGGCAAGAAATAGGGCCAGATTTAATTTCCAGAGAATTAACCTGGGACATCCGTATAACTCAGGAGGCTATGAATCTACGGACTTTCTCTTAAATGCCAAAGGCATAAACTAATCTATTTAATTAGAAAAATATGCTTGTATTGCACTCTGAGTAATTTCCCAGAGGAAAACTTGTTTCTTTTACAGTTAAAAGTTTTTGTTTAAAGCCTCCCCCCTGCCCCCCATTCTCCTGGCTCTACCGCAGAGCCCACACCTCTTCAGCAGGTACTCACTCCTAAGCAATTATTGTCAGCCGGGATGTGAATATGACCCTTCCAAGATCTCACATTTGTTTTTTGGGTACTGAAATAGAAACACATTAACCTAGATATACCTGAGCCCTCCAGCAGGTACTTTATAATACGAAAGAAAAAAAATCAGAACTAAAAAGGCATTTCTTCACTGGCTCCCCAAATCTTCACAATAGCAAATAATTCAGTAGAATAATACAGTAGATCTTGCTATCTTACAAGGTAGTGAAAATATTCAAAATAAAGCAGAACATTCCCAGCCAATTCACCAACCTCTTTCAATAAGTCTGTACACTCTGGGACGCCTGGGTGGCTCTGTCGTTAAGCCTCTGGCTTAGATCATAATCCCAGGGTCCTGGGATCAAGCCCTGCATCAGGCTCCCTGCTCGGCAGGAAGCCTGCTTCTCCCTCTCTCACTCCCCTCGCTTGTGTTCCCTCTCTCTCTCTCTCTCTCTCTCTCTCTGTGTGTCAAATAAATAAATAAATCTTTTAAAAAATAATAATACGTTTGTAGACTCTAAAAATACCCTCTCCTATAGCAGTAGGGCAAGGTGCTTAGTCTTTCTTCAACCTGTATTAAGAGCAAAATAAGTTTGGGTACACTACAAACTGAAACAAGATAAGCTCCTTTGTACATGCCACACAGTCAGGAATGCTACTAAAAACTTCAGTGCTTTATCACGCTCTTGCGAAGTAAAGAAATTTGAACTTATTAATTGAGCCAACACAACAATCTATTCCATTTAAATAAGATGAAAAGACTCCACATACATTTCTTGAAATTTTGCTGAAGGTAAAAAGGATACACGCTCAGTTCTTATATATTCCCACCTACTTCTATACTATTAGGTCTTCCTACATTTATATACGTGGAACAGTCTCTGATGATAAGCACCAAATTGAGGATGATAAACTCAAAATAAAAACCCAAGGGGTGTGTAAGTGGCTCGGTCGGTTCAGTGTCCCAACACTTGATTTCCGCTCAGGTCACGACCTCCGCATCCTGAGATCGAGCCTCTGTTGGGTTCACGCTGGACACGGAGCCTGCTTAGGATTCTCTCTCTCCCGCTCCCTTTTCCCCTCTCCCACCACACACATGCTCTCTCAAATAAATATATAAATACATACATACCTACATACATAGAGACCCTTACATAAGAATGAAGCAAAAGTAAGCTGGAGATGTAATGGATGAGAAAGAAAAGGAGGGAGACTGCTGAAACTTTGCAAATACTAACCCTTTATGCTGAGAAAACACATTTTATAAATCTTTGTAGTGATAGCAAGCAAAAATTAATAAGTCTCAAAACCAGTTTAAGTCATATTTTCCCTTCCTTTAATTCTAAAAACAGAAAGGGATAACCTTGGGACATAGTGTAATGTGCTCTAACATGTGATGTGCTTTTGGCCCCATGGAGCTTTATAACCTCAAGATTTTGTGTCCAGAGTCAACCCTGTAACATTATTAAATACTGTGACAACTATTCATTTCAGTGAGTTTCCTCACATCCAAGTGACCAGAATTTGAACCTGTATTTTGGTGGCTAAAGGCAATGTATCTCATTATAAATAAAGAATGGGGTTTAAATCTCAAGGAAAGCTTTCTTAATATCTATTTTTGCACTGAATATTAAATACACTTCAGCGTATTTTTATGAACACCTATGACTTACGGCTTCAAAAACATGTGTATGTAATTGTCCTGTTTTATAGGTTATTTGAATGCATGCGCCATAATTCTTCACACATTCTGTATACATATGTGTAAGTGACTCAAAAATTCAATGAATGTCTTTCTAAAGGTTAACAAAAGTGTGATGAAAGCTTTATTTTTATTTGCCTTTACTATTATTTACTGCTTCGCCCAAACCATAAAACCATTCTTGTAACTAACAACTAGATCTGTTAAAATGATCTTACCCTAGGAATTATATAAACACAACTTGCAAGTTATTTTTATATCAAATCAGCTCCAGTTTGACACGGTTTCCTCAATTACTAAAAGGCATGCTACGCTCACATAAAAGGATTGATATCCCGCAAACGTGCTGCCGTGTGTTTTTTCCTGGAAAACTCAGAATAGGATCTGTCAGGTATATCCGCTAGCGTAACAAACATGTCACCCAGATTTGCATTGGGAATTAAAACATTCTGTAGCCTGACAAAAGGCTGTGTGTTTCTAGCAACCGTGACGAAAAGAAGGCATTGCAATACCTAGATGTTGTGAGTTAAAAGTCCCTCATCCGACAGTTTGAAAAAGCACTGTAATCCCAGGATGGAGCTTCCCCGAGTGGGAAGCCGATTTCCAGAGCCGCCGAGGCGGCATCCCCAGGCCAATCATCCAGGCAAGTCTAATTCCATCCCCCGCAAACCCAATGTTGTCTTATATTCTTCCGTTCACACATCAGTTATATTGGAACCGCGAAGGTAGGAAAATGTTTGTGTGGGAGGTGAGAAATGTCATTGAGATTAAAAATGCAACCCACATTTTCTCTAATGTCAAATGCGAAACAGTAATACAGTACTCATGAAATCATACTAGAATCACGGTGCAATAAGTAAACGATGTTGTTAATAAGCCTACAGGACAATACCATAAAACTTATCCCCGTTATTTTAATAAAAAGAATTGCATTGCTAAGTGAGGCACAGAGCTTAGAATACCTCCATCCATATAATACGTTCTTCATAACCTGCCTTAAATAATTTCACTATATTACCCCAATTCTTAGTTTTAGAAGAATGCCCAGCAGATATTTCTAACAATATTTGTACACTTCAAAATAGATCTGCGCATTTTAAAATCATAGATGTGTGATAACTGAAAGAAATTCTCTTCTGCATAAAATAGAAGAAATACTGTAATCAACACAGTTTTGTTTAATATGCCACAGGCTACACTTGTTTTTCAGGTTATTAATGGGAAATAGGCATCAACTTATTAGCAGTTCCATAGGGCAGTGTTTTAGAAATATTTCCTATCACTTAACTCTGTGTGTAATTCAGTTGTGTCATTATCCCCATAAGGAAGGCTTTTCTGTAAGAAATATGTGACAGAAACCAAATAAAGTGCTCATCACAAATGGATAGAATTTAACTCGTACAAACAAAAAACAGATTGCCCAGCAAATGTTCTAATAACTTTACTTTTTAAAACACAATGTCCATTAAAGTTATTTATTAAAAGTGCTCCTTTTATTGAGTAAGTGTAACTGGCATGTTGGATTCAACCTGATACATGAAATGCAGTCCTACCTAAATGTCTCTGCTTCAGCATGATGAAGGGGAAAGAACCAAATTCATCATCAAGGAATTTTAATGTTTCTATGAGACCAAAAAAAAAAAAAAAAAGAGGAAGTGACTAGGCTACCTCTTGTAAGCTGAAACCCAGCACTGTTTTTTGGCCATCTTATTACACAATACTACTTTTTCATATATTCACCTATTTCAATTGTGCTAATGATATGCTAAAGACATAAGCACATCTCTACGCATGTAGTCTACACCAACAAACAAAAACTGAATGCATTCTTCACACCAGAAGATTGCCTTCATATATTTGATCTTCCCCTCCAACAACTAGGGGTTGAACTTAATCATTCCATTTCCAGACAAGTAAAATGAGACCAGAGAAGTTGAGTAATGTAATCAAGTCACACAGCAAATAGTCACAGGCAGGATTTGACTACAGATCTGACTGATGCCAAATTATATTGTTAAGGACTGTTAGCAATGCTATAATGAATTCTGTTCATTATCTTTCTCCAAAATATAAGTAACTCAAAAGGTGGCTTTACTAACTAACATCTTTTGGTCTCCAAGGAAGATGGTTTCTTCTGTTTTCTCCCTACTTAATATACAAAAGCCAACAATATACTCAAAGACATAGTGGCCTGGAGAGTGCTCACTAAGGCACATGTAACTCAGTACTGAGCCCTCTGTGGGGTGAAGAGAGGGTTCGAATACATCCAGGCCCCATCTTGCCTGAGGAAGCACCATTTTGCAATTAGCCTGAGCAGAGGCACCTTTCTGCAATACACACTAAATCACCGTTTGTAAAAGTCATTGCCCCAAGTGCCATCAACACATTTTTATTATTTTCTAGTTCAGGATATAGGAATTTATCAAATATTTTCTTTTCTTTCTGAAAAATCCAGTTTTCTTCCAGGCAGAATAGACATAAAATATAGGACACAGTGAAGTCCATTGCTAGACTAGGGACTGGAGAGAGGTGATTCAGTTCAGTCAATTTAATTCAACACTCATTTATTGATGGGAGTTACTCAGCTGTTGATGGGTCTTTGAAGGAGGAGGAGTTCTCTGGATCTTTATGGAAAAAGATGCCTGGAAAGACGAATAGTGAATTGTCATGCCAGAGCAGAAAATGAACTGAGAGGTGTTAAGAGCTGCTACACCTCATCTTGGGATATCATTCTTTTCCTCTCAGGGAGACATGATGTGTAAGGAGGATGTCTGAGCAAGGTTTGAAGGAGGAGTGGAAAATGAAATATGTAGGAGCACACTAACCCTCCTTGTATCTTTTGCTTCTGTAATGATTTTTTTAAGTATGAAAATGCTGGTGTTTTAAATATACATTCAGTATTCAATAATACAAATAGAAAATGAATTACAAAAAGCATCCATTGGCCTCTTGACAGTTTTACCTACATCCTCTCACTTATAACTAGTAAATAGTTATACCAGTTTCTTACAAACTCAGTCTGAAAGTCATTTTTCTACTTTCTAGCTCTGTGAATTTGGATCAGTAATTTATCCTTTTTGAATTTTGATTTTTTTTCCCATCTCTTACATAGAAATCATACCTATAATAGGATTTCTGTAAGGATTAAAAGAGGCAAAGTATATAAAACCCTTAGCACGAGGTCTGGCATTTTATGAGCTCTTAATAATTGGTGGACAAGACTAACTGTTTTGCTTTATTGGCTGGTCTGTTTGTTCTATGGCAAGCATAACATGTCTAAAATGCCTGCAAGAACTCTGACTTTACAATATTTTAAATCAACGAACTTCATTTGATTTCTAGTTTCTTCAAGTACACTTTCTTCTCATTTACATGGCAATCTTATTTTTAATACATGCAAAGAGAAGCTGCCACCTAAAGTTCGTAGATCTGATGAATGGAATAAAAAAAGAGTACATTTTCCTCATGTTAGTGCATAATTGCTCTTGCTTAAAATTGATCCCTTCAGTTTCAAACCTCGCCTGAGAAGCAAGAAGGCTATCAGTTTAGGCCAAGATTATGTACTAATCATATATTCCATTCTTTAAAAAGCCTTACTATGAGAGAAAAAGCTGTAGGATTTTTATAAGACAATCGCAACAAATTTCCTTCTGCCTCCTTCCTCTCTCCGTGAAAATGAGAAACAGTATCATTAGAGGAAGACAAGAGGCAGGATTCATAGATAGACGGGCTCTGAAGAACAAAAGATAGCTAACAGTTAGAGATAATTCAAACAGTGGGCTTTGATTTTTTTTTTTTTTTTAGCTATCCTATTAAATACTTTTTCTTCTTGCACATTCCAATTGTACCAAATATGAAAAGCCCATATACAAAAGAAACAATAAAATGCTGGTTAATCTAATAACAGAATGTCGAGAACAGAAAACCTCCCCTACACAAAGTGTAATTGAGATTGCCTACACCACAGACAGTTTATGATCAGAAACCTTGAGGGAAAAAAGGCCATCAATAGAAATAATGTTGCTACTGTGAGCTCATGGTCACAGCAAGGCTACAAGACCAGGGACATAAAGCGCTATTAATTGTACTTCCCAGGGGTCACCAAACATCTCTGTTTCCTGCAAGAGCCCCGATTTATACCTTTTATCCAGTGTAATTATTAATAGAGTACCTTTAACTCCAAAAGTGTCCCAGTTTGGACAATAAATTACATAGTTGTGCTAGGCTTACCCATACTCCCTTTTACTTCCTTCTCCTTCTCCAAAAAAAAAAAAAAAAAAAAAAAGAAAAAAAAAAAAAAAAGAAAAAAAAAAAAAAACACCAAAAACCTGGGGCAAGCTATTTTAACTCTTCAAGTTACGTAAAAGGGAAGAAAAATGTTATGTTTTCTAAGCTCAGCTATTCATTTGACTACCTTTCATTTTCTTACAGCAGGGAAGATTTCTAGTTTGAATTAAATTTGACATGGCCCCATTCACCCACAAAATATTTTGGGCAGAATTACCCCTGTCTTTCCCCACCACCGTCTCTCTTATGAGTTCCTGTCTAACTCTTTGGCACAATGTTGAGTCTGCTTATTGAATTCTATTTGATATTTTCAAGGAATTATATCTCACATAAGGACTCCTTAATATAATTGCTGTTTCTTTAAAAAAAAAATCAAATGTTCAACTTAGGTTATATAGCCAAGAATAGCAGTTTGTATCAGCTGCAAGAAAGACTGAGCACCTTACAGCAAGAGCCCCTTAATCAAAAAGCAATCTTTTGGGATGAGTTAGTAGTACTTTGCCTCCAGCACTAACTAGATCCCCTACTTTCATTGTATATTTCCACAGGAGTCTAATGATGAAATATATTAGATCTTTTCACAGGTGAAGTAGAACACACTTAAAGCATTGCCTTCTGAGGGTGGCATGGTGCTTCTAAAAAACAGAGGCGGGGGAGGTCAGCAGCAATAACTGTATCCAAACCAACAATATATTTTACAAGCAAAAATCTTGACAAAGAAGAGGGGAAATTCCCCCTCTCCTAGGAATGTTCACAGGAAATTCCTTAGGTGTAATATTGCGAAGAGGAGAAACACAAAACAGTTTGATTTTATAATAGGTTGGGGCTGGTGGTACAAATTTTTGTTTAAAAATAAAAGGCTTACCTTTTAGTCACGAGGATGTCTCTGAACTTTATCCAGAAAACCTTCACAGCAGCAAAGAAAAAAAAGAAAAGAATCCATTGGAGGAAAAATATTCTCGTATTGGAGAATAAAGATTTACATTCATCCATGGGCTTTATCTGCTCTAGATCTACAAAAACACAAGCATCAGATGGTGGGTAAGAATATAGAAGGATTTGGATCTTTATCATTTGCACACAGAGGGCATGCATGACATTTAATTGAATTATTTTGTCTGTCTTTTATTTTCACAAATGCATTTAAGTTCACATAAATACAGACATACAAACAGACAGAAATGTTTGCTTTCTTTTAATATACACACACATACACAAAAGCATCCTCATACACATCAAGGTTTTACAGCATGTATGATAGGCACAGTAGCTCTCTTCCCCAAATCAGGGTCTTATGAACCACCCTCTCCCCAACATGGTGGGGCCCTAAGAACAGGACAGGAGGTAATATCTAAAATTTTTGCTGTACCTTCAAAACAGCTGCAGCTTCCTTTCTGTTCCGCAAGTAGCCTAAAGTCAAACAGATAAAAACAAATCATGAATCAGGGTGAAAGGCTACAAATATGCTATATTTGTTTTTTTCTGTTGGTTTTCTTTTTGTTTGTTTTGTTTTTAACCTTCATTGATTTGGGGGAAGTAATTAAGTGTTTTGGCATAAAAGATCTCCTGCTGGGTGATAGGCTACATGGGGAAGGGAAATTAGACAAAAGGTAGTGAGTAATAACCACAAATGACTTTATAGCCCATTCTGTTTGAATGTCAATAGAATTTGAAAGCAAGATTTGCAGAAGATAATCAGCAATGACTCCCCCAAGTATAATCAGGAATTGACTATAATCACTATTTGCAAACTCTTACCTGCCACTATGATTTCTTATCTTACTAGGAAAAAATAGCATAGTGACCCAAAAGCTCAAAATTACAAATGGCAGAAATTCCCAAATATAAAAGGCATTCACTAACTTTCCTAAATTTATCAGTCTTGAATTAATTTGGCAGATTCTTAATGACTTTGCCAAATGATGAAGTATGCATTACACAACATTGTATGAATTACTGTGAGCTTTTTTGAAGCTTTTAAGGCTTCAAAGGGTGAGCAGAAGGTGATAAAATAAGTAAATATAACGATACATTGTTCAAATAATGACTATATAAATAAACATTATATTGTAAATAAATAAAGAATAAACAATAACTTGAAATACAGGAAAAATATAGAGTCTCTCATGCTTACACTGCACAAGAAGATGAAAACTGGATTGGATTTGTTTCCTTAGTAGTGAAATATTCACTTAGATGAACAAATTGGAAGAGCAGATGATAAGAAACAATAATTGTTTGATACAATATTAATTCATTTACAATGACTTTCTCCCGTATACCCAGGCTAATGAGCTTAATCAGACAAGGCACTGCTGAAAATGGACTAATGGCCTTAAAATTATAAAACTCTGCCTTCCAAATTTAGATATAGATTGCTTTAAAGGGTCTTATTTTTTTTATTCCAAATTATAATCCATAAGGAAAGATGCTACCTTCTATCAGAAATCATATTTCTCAAGGGAGACTGACTATATAATCAGTGTGTCTAACTAACAGGTAAAAGAAAAAATCAGTTGGTGACGGATTTTGTTAAAATGCAGTCACTTCACCCACATGATATTTACCACATTACAATTCCTGGTCATGCTGAGCATTAGGAAACCCTGAGTAAGCCACGTTGATGGTTATTAAGACACTATGCTAAAGAAAAATATTTCCCAACAGGAGGTACTAATAAGATAGCCAACAGCAAACAAAAAGCATCAAAATGAGAAATAATAAAAAGACAGCAAGTGTGTCCAGGCTGGATGCTTCTATTTTGTAGCTAAAACATCACAGATAGATGATCTATTTCTTCAATGTCCAAGGGTTTAAGCTGTTAACAGATATAATTCCAAATTTTATTCAGTATAATTTGACACATACCTATGGTGTATCTAAAACATGCCCAGTTATATTCAGAGGACTCTAAAAGAGATCAGTTCTAAAATGAGGGGAGTCATCCAAGCCAGGGGCTCTAGATGTTTGGAAATAGAAACCATGAGGAACAAAAACATATAAATAAATATTTTATTAAAAAGCAGTTATTGATATTTAATTACAAGCCACCTTTCAGCATCAGATTAAAAATTATTGGTCAATATTGGAATTTTCTAAATGCCACACTATTTCAAAGTTTCACTGGGAACCACCAGATGCTCCCAGCAGGAAATTAAACCTCCTGAGGAAAAATCGCTTCAGCTAGCCATGCTTGCTCTTCCTTAACACCCTGAAGGGTGCATGGTTTGCCAAATCTCATGTACCCTTCTTTCTGTTTGTATGATTGTAAGCAACCTCAGGTCAGTCAGTTTCTACGGTGACCTACGGGGCGGAATGGGTTTCCTCCACACATTCCACTGAGTATCCACTCCCTTTGGGCAAAGAGTTGTCTAGAAGCTGAGTCAGGAAAGCTGGAATGTTAGGGTTCGTGAGGGGTAAGTTAGGTAGACAAGGTCCTCTGTTTCTCACACCAATATTTGGTGCCCTGTGATCTTGCACTTTTTTTTTTTTTTTTTTTTTTCCCCTGACACCTTCATTCTAAAGTATGTTCTCTGGAAGATTCCCATGTGTCTTTGCAGATCTGGAGGACTGGCTCACGAAGCTGTTAGATTTTTATTCATATGAAAGACTAAGACACAGTGTTAAGAATGAATTTATCCTTAGAAAGGGAGCATCAAACCACACAAATGATGTCCAAAGACAATGCTTCAGAATAAGAAGTGGAGCTTTTTTCCCCCTTTGGTTTTCTCCTGACTTCAAGCAGGAGGAAATTCTGTTGGCCAGACACCACTAGATTTCAAAGAGAGAAGAGCCACTGGAAAACTCGGAGTGATCTTCCTTGGGGAGAAACACCAGCGCACAGCCTCTCTGATGGTGGCACAGGCAACGGACGGCAGCATGAGTAGGAGTGCAAGGTCGTTGTTCTGAATCAACGTTGCAGCAGCTTCAAGCATGGAGTCAAGTGATAGGAATCATAGCAACAGCAATTCAGTTCAATGGAGCAGCTTTTATTCAGGGCCAAGTCTCATGCAATATCTGTGAGCTTCTAGAGCAGAGACGATCGCGTGGGTCAGTCTCAGAGCACAGGAGGCATGGCCGTCGTGACAACTCTCTCTACTGATGGTGGACAACTCTACCATAGTGACAGTTCAGGGATCTTACTCCTCTATGAGCAGAAGGGAGAGCCCGCACAGCACCCCAGAGAGCAGAGGGCAGAGCAGTAGATAAGAGAAACGGCACATATGAGACACCCACTGGGAAGCCCCAGAGTGATGGGAGACAAACAGTTAGAAGTCCCTCTTTCACAGTGTATGCCTTTCCCTCCTCCAAGGAGCCTTGCCTACGCTCCTTTATCTGGTTAGATTTGCTCCAATACTGTTTAATAATGCCAAGCACATCTCTCATCATACTCTATCTTAATTGTTTCACATATCTCTGTCATTTAACACAGCCTTGGCTTGTTCATTTTAGGGGTGGTATGTGGAGGTGTAGACACACCTATGCTCTGTTAGCACAGTTGCTACTGTAGAGGAGACAGATGTTTGTTGAGTGAATGGATGACTTAACAAACAAAATCTCAACTTGCTTCAGAAAAGATCTCCACCTACACAGGGATGTTGATCATCTAATTTCATATCTTTACTGGCCATGAGCTTTAGGGCTTCTTGGTAAAGAGACTGGAATTTGGGATGTGGGAACGAAGAAGATTAGGGGAAAAACATATATTGCATCTTCTCAGGGCCTGATTTGCCCCTTTTGTTTTAATTAAGATTTTTATCTTCTTTGTCTAGGCCTGAAAAGGGGAGAGAAGAGAGCCTGCAGCACGTTAATATGGAGGCATCAGCAGAGATACAAGAAAGTGCATAAAAGGGCCAATTGAGATTAGCTGAACCTCCCCAATGGCCCACAGCCCATGATGTGATACGGTTTTCTGGCTCATGAGAGAGACAGTTACCTTAATGTTTGGAGAATTTTCTCTAGGTAAATATTTATTCTAGATTTGGAAAGCAGTAAGCATCACCACGTTCTTGTGAACATGTTTTCCCTTTTTAAAAAAAGATAAATAAACATCTTCACACGAGGCGGTGGGAGACCCCATCCTGCCGGGCCTGCAATCAGACTGACTTCAGTTTCCCTCACAGATCACTAACCAAATCTATGATCCATGCTGGTTTTTAAACTTCACCACGTTAAATTATTTGGCAGAATTACATCAGACATGAAATTTGTATCTCTGTCTCATTAAGAATGATAATAATTATACATTTGCTCATCATGATAAATTATTACATCAAATGGAAAAGACAGGCCTGCCTAATACTGTAGGAGACTTGTATTTGCTAACCCTTCTGATATTCAGAAACTTTAAACAACCTGCATATAATTTAAGTTCATTTAAGTTCTTGGAAGAGAGGAGCACGAGGCAGCAAGTAGAAAATCTTGGCCCACATTTGCGACGATGTGGATGGAACTAGAGGGTATCATGCTTAGCGAAACAAGTCAATTGGAGGAAAGACAATTATCATATGATCTCCCTGATATGAGAAAGTAGAGAAGCAATGTGGGGGGTTTGGGGGGTAGGAGAAGAATAAATGAAACAAGATGGGATCGGGAAAGAGACAAACCATAAGAGACTCTTAATCTCACAAAACAAACTGAGGGTTGCGGTGGGGCGGGGGAGGTGGATGGGGGGAGAAGGTGGTGGGGTTGTGGACATTGGGGAGAGTATGTGCTATGGTGAGTGCTGTGAAGTGTGTAAACCTGGCGATTCACAGACCTGTACCTGGGGCTAATAATACATTATATGTTAATTAAAAAATTTAAAAATTGAGGGGCGCCTCGGTGGCTCAGTAGGTTAAAGCCTCTGCCTTCGGCTCAGGTCATGATCCCAGGACCCTGGGATCGAGCCCCACATCGGGCTCTCTGCTCAGCAGGGAGCCTGCTTCCTCCTCTCTCTCTCTCTCTGCCTGCCTCTCTGCCTACTTGTGATCTCTGTCAAATAAAAATCTTTAAAAAAAAAAAATTGAAAAATTGAAAAAAAAAAGAAAATCTTGGCCCAGTTTTTCACATTCTGGGGACAAGGGTAGCAGAGAGTGTGTGGGGTACTGAGGTAAAGTTCCCAACCGTAGACTCTGCAAATAACAGCAATGCGTCAAAGACCATGACTTATACCCACATGCACGTTTCTTTAGTTTCTTTAGTTTCTTTAACCCACATGCGCGTAGGAAGCTGAGTGCAATTTCATCAGACATAAAGATAATACAGTATGACCTGAAGAATGTCTGATTTAGATGGGCCAAAATCTCAGTCCCTGCCTAGATTTACTGCCAGTTGAATCAGAGCAGGTCCCATCATACCTTAACCCTCAGTAACTAACAACACCTATAAAATGGAATTGATGTTAATGCTGCTCTGGGTAGTTAGGAAATTTTAGCAAAATAGAGCAAGTGAAAAATTAAAAAAACAACTTGGAAATAGGAAGACCTCTACAAATGTCAAAGTTAATGCATTTATGTCACTACCTTATTCTAGATAGATTTTCATGTAGGTTTTAAGGCAGCTACATCAGTAAATATAACACGCTTGTCATTTGGAAGACAAAATATCTGGGAGTTGACTTCATTTTTCGTTCTCAGGTTTCATCCAGATGTTTTGGCACTTTGGAGCCAGCCTAATTTTTTTCTGCCTGATACATTTCATTTCTGCAAGGACTGCCAGAATTTCGGCTGACTATAATAAGTCACATTAATTCTTATCTTTTTCAGTTCAATTAATGTTGCCATTGGAAAATGAAGATGCAATTATAATTTCTCTTTTGGGGAATTCTGTCTGTGTGTGAGGTGGTGGTAATGACGGTGTGAGGGTGCTGATAGGGTGTTACTTCCAAGTAGCTGTCCTGGAAATAATGAAGGAATACAGCAAGCATAGCAGAAAAAGCAATGAATCAACTACAGATGGAAAGAGGTATTTGTTTTATATATATATATATATATATATATATATACATATATATATATGTATATATATATATATATTATATAAATCTCAGGAGGACAGAGAGAAAGATTTGAGTCTATGTTCATCACCAAATATGCATATAAATTGTAACTGTCCTTCCTCCTACAAGACCGATCTGCTAAGATCCCGTTTCTGTGGCTAAAAGCCCCCTGTGCACACTTGAAAGCTACGCTTCAGTGGGTGGCTATGAGTTGCTGTTCACATTCTGCTGTCACCTGGGGCTCCGCCTGCTCCCCTCCTAAGGTACATGCCACATTTGCTCACAGGGCAAACTCAGAACCCGGGTCATCTATTGGCAGCTGTTTCCCAGACTTCTGTAACTGTTCCACTCTGCCTCTGGAATGCTCTGCTTCTACAAATTCTCCACATTTACTTCATCCATGGCCCCCATGATTTGCACTTTCCTCCATTTTAAGGATCCTCATGGACCCTCCACACAGTAGGCACTCAGTATAGATTTGCTCAACCACGTAGTGAATAAATGAGTGAAAGAGGTCTGCTGATACCAAAGAAAATTCAGCCGTTGTGCTGCACTTAACACGATTCCTGAGCGGGGAGATCTCAATTCAGAATTATCCATTCATGCATTTTAATGGTCATATTTAGCGTGCTTTAATACCCCAAACCAGCTTGACATATTTAAAACTTAACAGAAATTAGGCTTTTAGAAATATCATCTTTTTGGCATTTTCTTATTTGATCATACAGCTGTGCCTAGAAGTATGTCCATGGGGTTACAATGCTCACACAGTGGGCGCCCTTCCCCTAGCCCAGCCCAACCCCCAGGAAAGGAAGAGCCCTGACTTGAAGTCTACTCTATATAGGGATACAGAGATGGGCTAACTACTGGCCATAGTCCAAATCTAGCCCACACAGTCTACTTTTGTATGGCCCTCAACCTAAGAATCGTTTTTACACTTGTAAATGATGACATACGATAACTGCATGAAATTCAAACTTGAGCATAAATATAGTTTTATTGGAACAAAGCCATACTCATTCATTTCTGTATCGTTTATGGTTGCTCCTATGACAGTAGAGTTGCAGTTGTGATAGGTACCTTGTGGTCTTCAAGTCCTAAAATGTTTAATGTCTGCCATTTGATAAAAAAAAGTTTGTCAATCTCCGTTCTAGAACCATGGCTATAGTTCAGTGTTGGTATTTCACACAATCAATGCAAATGTTTGTTTAATAATTATGTATACAGGCCAAGTCAGCTTCTGTCTATGTGAGGTTATTTCAGGAGCCTTAGAATTCAAATAACATCTATGATGACAGAAAGGCTGTAATGACACATTCATTTTTTTTTCCTTTGGGAGAAATAATATATGGCCCAGCTCTAACTTGTAAGACATATTTGTGCAAATTAGTCACCCTCTATGGGCACCCTCTGTGGACAGCAAATTATAGAAAGCAACCCATGCCTCCAGGAAAATCCAAACCTGTCCAAGATGTAGGACAGGGTAAACTGAGTGATGCCAGGATTTCGTTCTCCATTCACCCCTCGAATTGATGTCTAGGGGCAATATACTAAGAGTACAACGATAATGAGTGGCCTTGGGTATCACATAAAACCACATCGTCTTAATGTTTCTAACGTGACTAAGTTACCACTCTGTTGTAACTCACTTGCTATATACATTCTTTAAAGGATTTTGATGGAGAATTTGTAGAAACTGCATAAGTATGGAAGGGACTTTCAGATTCCAGGATCAAGGCAGGTTGGCAGATGAAATTCAAGAGGAAAGCTTGTCATCCAAAAACTTGTCCATTATTTCATCAAGGGCCAAGCAATGTCAACTGTCCAGGTATACTGAGTCCATCCTTAGGAGCACCTTGGACGTTTACTGTATTTTTTGAGAACTAGGATCTTTCAGAAATTAACACTAGGGGAAGGTGTTGTGAATATATGAATTGATCTTTCAGCCCAGCCAAATGGCTTATCAGGCAAATAACTGCTCTCCAGACCTTTGCAACAGAACCTGGTGAGAATTGTCATTTCAGTCTATTACAGGGGAGCAGGACTCCCCCTCCCACTGTTGGATGAAAACAACAAAGTTGGCAGGTCAAAAGATTATCATAATATACAGCCTTTCAAATCACAGTGGAGATTACAGATCTGGGCACTTGCTTTCCACCCAATCAATAATAAACCAGTTCTCATTTTCCAAAGTGGGATTGGTTTTCTGTGTTAGCCTCAAAACAAAAACACGCTGCTTAACATGATGTCCAAGACAGCACCTCACAGCCTGGCCCTGGACAGCATGCTGTCACCGGGTTTAGTCAAGTTTTCATAAATTTGTTTATTTCATAAACAAACAGCTTATTTCAGTGAATGGAAAGAATGCCCCATCCAGGCAAAAGGAAAGCAATTTCGGTCTCTCACAGAAATCCTGGTTGCAGGGCTGCTGCTCATATCTCCCCCTTTCCCCCTAGTGCCAGCTAAATCTCTGTTGGTTACAACCGGCAAAGCAGAGAAAAAAAGTGGTTATAATACACAAGTGGTCAATGAGGCAGCCTTTAAGGAAAAACACTGCTGATAAGATAAACAGCTTGTGATGTTCTTAATTATAATATTTCATACTCATTTAGCCATCTCCACATCACAGAGCTAACAAAGTGGATTTCAAACAGGAAATAAGACTCCTTTCCCACCAGCCCAGAGGCCTAATTATAAAATAGCAACCTACTTTTTCTGTAGTGAATACGGAGCTTTTTTTTTTTTTTTCCCTCCAACAGAATTTATTGAGCTCATTACTAGGCTGCTTATGAAGTGATTTGAAATGAGACAACATTAAAGCATTCCACAAATCCCTTGTACTTAGTCATCCTGACACTTTATTTGAACTCAGAGCATTGATAGGGAATAACTGCGGCAGCCCCACACTTCTGACTCTATTATCTGACAGGAGGTCTGGAATCCAAAAAATGATATATCATCAAACTTTCTTAATCATCACAATAATTTGTCAGAAAGAACCAGGTATAATTCGGGCAACACCAGAGGGGCTTTGCTGCTAGAAACCAGGAGAGTGTGGCGTGTGTTAGCCTTAGAGGAACAGAGCCACATTAATCAGGCAGTGAAAGGACTGAAGGCAGTGTATGTGCATGTGTATTTTAAGAAAAATTGACAGATAGGATTCAAAGCCAAAAGCACTGAACTCCCTGCATGCTATTAGAACAACTCTGACTTCTGTTCTCTTATAATCCAAGAGGCAGTTGTAGACTGACCCTCACTGGGTTATCGCTGAGGCTAATACAGCACAGTTAAAAACTGGATCTGCAGAAGTTTCAAAGAGGAAAAAAAAAAAATCTCTGAAGAAGGACACAAAAGTCTATGGCAGTTGACTATCAACTATGTGAAAATATGGCTTATTTTTTGCCTTTTATTGCCTCTTTCCCTAACTTACTGAACAGTAATGAATCAGAACCTTAAAAAAAAAAAGTCTCCTGTTAGAGAGGAATTATGTTTTCTATCTCATTGGTCCTATACATATCCTGATGAGCCATCTGCCTTCAAAAAAATGTCAGTGTTTAAGGAGAAATTTCATCGAGGAGAAGGTATATGGGTGCATGTGTGTACCTGAAGTGGGGGGAACATCCAGACTGTAAAAATAATGCATCTCAAATGCAGTTCTCCCCTTAGAATGGGGCTGTGTCTTTTCAGTGATAGCTACTACTAATCCTGAGTACATTTTCTACCACTGTTCGAAGTCCACTGGCCATACTTAAAGGTCAAATGTGGTTGTTTCACCAAGGACACATTGGAAGAAACTTCAGAACAATAGAAAGGACTTCTGGTTTTTCTAGCTCAGGCCATGAAGTAGTACTGCAGCATGACAGTAGGTTCTAGGGAGTCCCATCTTACTAGAATACCAGAACATGTGGTGTCTACTGTTACCCATGAGATCTTTAACTTTCATAGTTTAAATTCCAAACCAAGTCCATTACATCTCAACTGAAAATATGTCCCTCAAATGGCTTCCCTTGGGAAAATTATGCATCAGCATCCCTTAAGAAAATATGAATGAGTGGAGGGTACCTGATATAATATTTTTCTCAAAAGAAAGAGGAGCCTTTGCTCTAAGCACAATCTGATTATGCCTCCATTATACTGAATGTTGACTACATGCAAAGATTGGGACCAAGTTTTGTAGAATTTTTTTTAAAAGGAAATCCCATGAATTCCCATATGGAACTTCTTTTGGCTCACAGCTGTAGAATGGGAAGGAGCAAAACATGGGATTTAACATATTCTGTAGTTAAACTCTAAGAGGAGCAGACCCCATCATTGATATGTAATGCACACATCACCAATAATTCTTAGACACCATGCCTGGAAAAGAGGTCTCATTTTCCTAGATTTGTTTCCTGAAGCTCTTCTCACTTACTCTTTGAACATCCTGGTCTCGTAAGTCTTAAAATAATCAATGCTACTCACCTCCATTTCTACTCATTTGTACTATATCTACTAGTACAATGGATCTCAGTATCACTCAGAACCACTGTTCCTCTTAGAACTTGGATTATCTACCTTGGCTCCCATGCAATCCCATCAGACTTACTATTCATCATGAAATGCTTTTGTTCTTTGTTCCCTTTTCCCACAAATTATCAGCTCTTATTCTGATTTTTATTAATGTCCTATCTAGGCTCAATCCCATAGGACTCATGTCAAATATATAAACATTTGAGATGGTGTTGCACAAATGATTAGGAGCTGGGGATCTGGTGGGATGCCTGGGTGGCTCAGTAGGTTGGGTGTTTGCCTTCAGCTCAGGTCATGATCGAGAAGCCCTGGGATGGAGTCCCACATCTGGCTCCTTGCTCAGCAGGGACCCTGCCTCCCCCCCTCTCTCTGTCTGCCTCTCTGCCTACTTGTGATCTCTGTCTGTCAAATAAATAAATAAAATCTTAAAAAAAAAAAGGTCTTCCATCTATAAAATTCTTTAGAGTTTGAAAAGCACTTTTGTACTTATTATCTTATTTACTCTAACACTCATAAAATGCCTTGTGATGTAGATATTATTATAACATAAAAACCCTATGTTATTCATAAGTCATAATGACTTATGGGGACAGATGGGGAAACTAAGGATCAGAGATTTGAATTTTTCTTAAGTTACATAAGCATTTGTGAAGCAGAAGTAGGCAGAGTTGATGAGAGGATTTTGACCTAACAGTGCAATGAACACATCTTACTTTTGCAAGTAATAATACCTCTCATTATTCTCCTTTATGAAGCACAAAATAAAAAAATATATCAGAAATTGTAGAAAGAAGTTGGTGAAAGGAATTAAAAGTCAGCAAACCTGCATTTAAGTTTGGGCTTTTTATTAATTTCTAAGTCCATTGACAACAGTATGCTTTATTTTATTTTTCTGCAAGACAGCCTCATACTTCCTGAAACACATTTACTTCACAAAGAAATAATGAAGAGTAATGGAATTATATCCATTTTAAGTAATTAATTCTAAACTATGTAGCTATCTTCTTTGATATGATGCATCAAAGCTTTTTTTAATAATCATTAGGCATCTGTATTATCCCTACTTGTACAGAGAGGCAAATGTAAAGTTAAATACCTTCTTTAAGTAAGTTCACTGTCAGATAAAAACTCAGAACCCTCAACCTACACAATCAGGTAACATTTTTACTTCAGAGTAATCTATCAAACATCTTTAGTTGAGGGAAAAAAAAGGGAGTTCCATAATATCAGCTTACAGTTTATATTTCTAAATAAAGCAACCATATATTTATATAGTAAAGAAGACACAGAGTTCACAGCTCAAAACATCGGAAATAATTTCAAGGGCAATTATAATAAATCTTTCGACTTTCTATTGAAATTAGATCTTTTAACACCAAAATCTATATTTTTCACAATTTGCTGCTTTCAGAAAAGCAGAGAAGAAAAAATGAAAAAGGAATAAAAAAGAAAGAAAAAGGAAGGAAGGAAGAAGGGAGGGAGGGAAGGAGAGAGGGAGGGAGGGAGGAGGAAAGGAAGGAAGAAAGGGAATGAGGGAGGAAACTGCCTTAAGAACTGAATGATGAATCATTGCCAGGGTAACACACAGTGTGCCATCATCACCTGCTCATCACTAAAATGGAGAGGGGGGTGGTTGTGGTCAACAGAGTCAAGCAAAGGAATTTTGAAGAAGCAATGACAGGCACTACAGCCGCTACACTCAGGACCCACTGATCATGGTCTAGTTAAACACTCTCTAAAATCTTTTTCAGCTTAGAAAAAGGGCTGAGGAAAATAACTCCTCAGCTGTTGTCTGCTGATAACTCAGGAGCAGTAGAAGGAAACTCTACCTGTGTCCTCCAGGAATTCCTGATTCTGAGCCCACATGGCACTGGATATGGAACTTTAAAAATCATTTTAGGTTCAAAAGTATTTTGAAGATGTTTATTTCTTTGGGTATAACAGCATATCCTTTACAAAGACTCGAATTCGGATGCTGTTAGTCACAGTTAGAGAAAAACAAAACAGACCCAGAACTAGAAGGAAAAGCAAACTTAAGTTAATGATAAATTTCACGCAGAATTAATATAATTTTTTAAAAAGGTTTAGCAAGAGAACTATAGGTTAGTCATTGAGATTTGTGCTTGCATTCAGTTTATCACCAGTATATACATATGTGTTTGGTGACAATGTGCAGATCAGTCTTCTGATACTTTACTTACTTTATTGGGAGAAAACATACTTATGACTCACAGACATCTCATTGTACTTAGCAAAAACAAGTCCAGGTTTTCTCCTTTTTATCTGCCTTCTTCCAAAATTTAAAGTACAAATCAGCTCATAATTCCAATTTTTGGTCTTTAGATCAAAGTTTAATCTAATGAATTTCTAATCACCATGTATGGAGCTGGTGGCAGAATAAATAATTCCCTTTTAAAAAGATTTATTTATTTATATATTTGAGAGAGAGAGAGAGAATGTGAACAGAGGGAGAGGGATTGTAAGGCAGAGGGAGAGGGATTGAGAATCCCCAAGCAGACTCCCCAATGAGCACAGAGCCCTGACGTGGGGCTGGATCCCAGGATCCTGGGATCATGACCTGATCTAATATCAAGAGTCAGATGCTTATCTTACTGAGCCACCTGGCCACCTCCAGAATAAATAATTCTTATTTCCCACCTCTTCTCACATACCTTACATTTCACCTATTAGGTCGTCCATCATCAGTTTGAGCCACATATGTGTCAAAGTATTTATTTTTCCTGGTTAATTGAAAATAAGAATATTAACTAAACAAACAACCCAAACCATTAAAAAAACTCATGCTTCTTTCTTTTTTTACTTGATCTAGAAATTAAAATAAATAAATTCTGCTTCTAAAGAATCCTATAATGCTTTAGTTGTAAAAACTAGTTTGTTGCTCCATTTGAGATATGGGTCTGCCAACATTTACAGTTAAAATGCATATTTTAAAAATGAGACATGCTCTGATAGAAGCATTATCCAGTATGACATAATAGCTAACAAGACTTCCATCCAACTGTGACATTCTTTACCACAACTGAAAGAAAATGCGTTTGCATTCAAAATAGTCTCTTTGTTGTTCACAGTTACAACATAGACTCAGAATGCATTTCCTATTACTATTATTTATTCTCCAAAGCTTTTTACTAAGTCAGAGTCCTGTATATAGACTTTGGCTTTTGGTACCTGTGTTTCTTCTGTCTAGTAATGTAGAATAATCATACATAGGACATAAGCAATATCCATCAAACAGACATAGTTAGGAGTAAATGTTTCATAATTTCTGACAGTTACAGTGTACTGCTAAAGTATAATCTTATTTGATAAAACAAAAACTTGTTTCAGCAGTTAAGCTGAGCTTTTCATGGATCTAAATACTTACCATGAATAGTTTATTAAATGTGGTTACTTCTATTGTTTAATTAATGTACTTAGATCTTGAAAGTTATTAACACATATATGAATTTTCTTAATTTATAAAATTCTCATTAGGAAACTAGATACATTGGAAAATATACTAAAGAATATTAAAATTTTTTTTAGTTTTAATACATCTTAAAGAATATGAACTATGTTGTTAAGAGCTAGGAAATATAGAATTATATAATGGTTATCAATAGAGCCATTGGGTAGTTTAAAAAAAAATCAATGAATTAAAAATCCATCTACACAGACAGGTCATCAGTGGGATTAATGTGGTAGAATGTCCTTCTGGCAAGGAATCAACAGCTGGATGAACAAAGACAGGGTCCTTCAGTAGCTCAATGTCATTGCAAAGATGCTGAGATACACAGATATTGTTAGCATTATGGAATTGTGTGTTTTTCTATCCCAACTGCCATGTATATTCTCAACTTGCTGGGGGTCAGCATAGAGGAAAATGCTTAGCCACTATAGTTTTTATGAAGCAAGAAGTGGGACGTGTAAAACAGAGAATGTGAATTTAGCTGCCGTAATAGAATAAGGAGGTAGAATGATAAATGCAAAGGCAATTTTTTATTTCTGACAGTGATAAATCACACATTGGGTAAGTTCTGTCCAGAATTACTGCCTTGCCTGAACCAGTGACCCATTCACCATCTACCTATAGGAATAAAGATCACTTTCTATTTCTTCGTCTTCTCTTCTCTCTCAGGTTATCTTTCTGAAAGTTGTAGATTCTTTACAACTACCTGTGGGCTATTGAATTCCCATATATTTTCCCAAGTCTAAGTCATTCCACAATTGGTCTGGGAAGTGGTTGGGAGCATTGGTGGAACTCATTCAGACAGCCTTCTGATTACAGTTGGCCTAGGTCTCTAAAGGTTGCGCTCAGCACAGTCTGCAGTGAGAGCCCGCAAGCCGAAGTTTCTCTATGAGCAGCCAGAGCTGGGCAGCCTCTTCCCCCTCAAAATACAGTGGGCCTCCCTGCCCCTTCTGTCAAAAAGAGGGGGAGGAAGTAAGAAGCAGGCAAGGGAAAGGAAAAGACGGCTCTTCTCACATGTCAGTATATATAAATATTCTATCTGTGACATCAAGCTCTTGAGCACTAAGATAAAAAATCTCAGAGTTTTGATGGAAACCACAATGACAGCATCACTACAGTAACTAGATATTGCCTAGGGCGCTGAAGCATCCACCCTCTATTCTTGTTCACCACCCTTTTCCAAGAAGTCAATCACTATTTTGCCAAACTCGCTTTTCCAGTTTTCAGAAGTAAAAAAAGAAAAAAAAAATCTTATTGTTGGAGAAAGGGGAATTTAGAGTCCAGTACTCATTCTTACATGCATCTGGTAGAGGCCCCCTTTTATTAGCATACTGAGGGTGGAGGGGTACTTCTCAAAGAACACATATAGAGTTGGTCTTTTGTTCACCTACTGTCTAGAAACTTCAACCCAACTTTTAAAATGGTGGAGAAAAAAGCAAGTGGCATTTCAGAAGAGAGACACTAATGCGAAGTGATTGGAAGGAGGAGTTTTGAAGTTAGGCAGATTTGGTCTCCAAATCCACCTCCCACATTTAATGGCTCTGTGTGCTCTTGGGCATGTTACCTAACTTACTCTATAAAATTAAAAAATGGAATCAAACTCATTGAAGGATTTCATTAAATGAATATAAAGTTTTAGTCTTATTTCTGATAGCCATTATTAGTCAAAGGAGAACAGGAAGAAAGATGGGGCTGTAGTGAAGTTTCAATAAAAGCATTTTCATTGGAAATGCATGTTGAGTGAGTTATCATTAATTAGCTAAGCATTTTTTTTCCCTGAAATATGTATATCCTTGCTGAGTATATGGGGTATGGGCTTAGTCAAATCAGATCAGACCATGTAATTCAGGTCATCTGAATTTCACTGCCTGTCATTTCCAATCATGCTTCATGGTAGCTGTGGTTAAGAAGAGCCTCCTGCTCCTTGGGCTGCAGGATACAATGCAGAATAATGAGTCGCCAGACCCCACCACCTTGCTCAAGCAGCCTGACTCTGCCTTAGAGACAGATTGATACTCATAGAACTGTTGCTCTGGATTTAGTGTTAATACAAAACACAAGAACATTTTCTCCTTCATCAGCTAAATTTATGTGCTCTGTCCCTTTCCCTAGTAATGTTTAAAAAATAAGCGAGAATAGCTAAGGAAAGGAGATCAGACTAAATATAAACCCTAATCATGGTCTCCATATAGTCTACTTGGGTATCTACTGTTAGCTTTTATTTTACATTTGTTCTCTGATGCAATAATACAATTTTTCTCCTTTCTTTCCATCTCTGGAAGAACTATGGAAACAAAGACTCATTCACTTCTATGTACTATGACTCTCTTCACATGTGGTCTGCACAGTGCCCAGACTGCTGACAGCCTCTGTGTACAGACCCTGGTATGTTTATTTTGCCATTCTCTCAAGGGCCAAGAGAAACAGCAGGATGATTACGTTTCTCCCTCCCCACTCTCCCACGCCCAAAAGTCAGCTCTAAAATGTTCACAATAGCATCGACATCGGCTGTAAAACAATTCTTTTACAAGATTTTTTTTCCTACTCTCTTCTTGGTGTAATGCTCCTATCTTGAGATCTAGGCGTTGTAGGATCCTTCCCTTCCCTTATCACTCTTCAAGAGCAGGAAGTGCCCCCCAAGCTCCCTTCCCTCTCAACTTAGAACAGAAATCCATTGACTGTGCTTGCTGTATTTATTACTAGTCCTTAATGTGTTTTAAATGTTAATGAAATGGGAAATGCCCTCAGCCACCTCTAAATCTAGTATTTCAGACTAGTTTCTCAGAATTGGCAGAATTTGCCAGCTCTGCAAGACAATATGGTCAAATTTGGAAAGACCTAGGACCTCAAATTATTGATTCCTTCAACAGTGAATGTATGCAGTTCCCATTGCTGATAAATAAGCTTCAAATGAGAAGGTCAAGGCATTCTAAAAGGTGGGAGCCAAGAAATGCATGTGACTGAGGTGGGGATTCAAATACACAAAGCTAAATCCCTTGTCCAGAGCTTAATTCAATGACCATGGAGCTCTGATACTTTGACAGTACTGCATTCACTGAGGATTTTTAAAAATTTATTTGTTAATTTGTTTGAGCCAAAACAACCATTCACTGAGAATCTCAGCAATTAAAAGCAAGTTTTTTTTTTTCCCTATTGTGAAGGACAGATGATAATTTCTCCTCACATTTCATTTTTTTGTTCTTTAATCAAACTGTTTTATATATCTAAGGCAATAAAACTACCACTACTTTGGGAACAGCATTTTGCATTTTAATAAGCTTTAATATATTAGTTAGGCAGCATTATAAATAGACCTCTTATTCCTGGGGGAGGTGGATCGACCATGATTGCCTGAGAAAAACAGAAACTAATAGTACGGATTTAAAAAAGAGCCTGTGGCAAAGTGTACATCAGTTTCAGCAACAACTCTACATCATTTACAAGTGAGAGTAGCTCCACGGGACCAAAGGCAAGATGGCAAGCAAAAGATTCCTGAGATGACATCTGTCACGATTCTCTGTCTGAAGACTGATACAATCTGAAGGAATCCTTTACCCTAATTGTCTTCTAAGCTGTGAAGTTTCCATTATACAGCATATACTTTCCGTTCCCATACTCACGTTCCTTGATGGTAGACAGAGGAACAGCTTTTCCATAAGTAAAATAGCACCAAAGAACCTTCTGCAGATGATTCAAAGAAGCATGGGACCTCGTGGAAAATAGTTTAATGACTGACCACTAACTCTACATAATTTTCTCTTCTCTCAAAAAGCCCAAAACATAGGGCCCCGCTCAGACAAAGGCAACTGAGAGCAGGTAAATTACCAGTTATAACCCTTGATTCTTCAGAGAAGGTCAAAATTATGAAGGAATGGATATTTTGAGGCTCCACAGCATTAGGAGAATCAAGTGAAGCTTAATTACTGACTGAAATTGAAATGCGAGATAATATCCTGCTAAAACAATTCAAAAGATCAGTGACTGCTTCAGTGAAAGAGGTGGCCAAACATTATTGTATTTTTCTGTATGGTTATATGCCAGAATCACTTGTCATTGTAGAAAAACTGACTGTCACAGGACAGAGTAGGAAGCGTGCTAAAAGAACTGACGGCCTAGAAAACATAGACAGCAAAGTTTGGCAAAATCCATTCCAACTATTTGATCATGAGCATAAAGGTACTGGGTGGCAAAACAGTGAGCCCAAAAGTGATGGCCGGTAGAAAAAAAGAGAGAAAAGAGCTGACCCTGACCAAATGCTGGAGGGTAGAACTATCAGAATACTCGAAACAATAAATTAAGGACCACAGCCCATACATACCAAATCGGGCAAACAAACTACAACCCAAAGGCTGTTTTGTAAATAAAGTTGTGCTGGAATTCAACCATGCTCCTTTGCTTCTGTGTTGTCCATGGGTACATGCACGCTGCATCAGCAGAGCCCGATAGTTGTGAGACATCCAATAGCCTGCAAAGGCTAAAATGTTTGCTATGTAAGCTAATAGAAATTGGTGCCGACCCTTGGACTGAATAGGAGAGGGATACATGGCTGTGGAAGAAAGTAATGAGTGACTCCATCCAGAGCCACAAAACAAAAAGAGAAACTACCATTTCTAATCAGCAGACTACACTGAGTGGAACCATCAGATGGTGAAGAAGGTCCCCCCCACACCCGCCCCAATCATCACTCCAAGATTACCAGGCTGTACTCTCAGAAGTTTGAATAAAGACAGTTCAGGATGGGAAGAATAGGTTTTCCCCCAGGAAGTCATACAGTACAAACACATAGTTCATTTCAAAAACATTTGTTGAGCCCCTACTCTCTGCCAAGTCCTAAGCTGGGTAGGCATCAGGGATCTGAATGATTGTAACATATTTCTGATCCACCAGAGCTGGGGAATCATTACAGAGTAGATTAAGATGAAACATAAAGCTGGCCAGGCCACGTCTCCAAACTTTTAGAAATCAGTGCAGAGAGTAAGCCGCCTTCTTCTGACAAAAGTCTTTCTTCTTGCTACTGTCAGAAACATGGTCCTGGCTCACCTAGGCTTTCATAATGAGAGGCATCACTCAAGCGTGAAATCTAGATTTTCCTTTCTGGAAATTTATAGTCAGAAAGTGCCAAGAGATGATCCTACACCGAACGGGTTTTAAATTATGCTTTTTTAAATCAATTGACTTTTCAGTTGAACTCACTAATTTTATTCCTGTCCTTACATTAAAGCTCTCCAGACAATCCTTAGCTCTACAAGAAATATCTGTTGCCTTGTGTTTTCTTAGCCCTCTAATATAGAGAGAAATAATGAAAGGTTGGAAGACATAGGATGGGAAGAGAAGGATTAGTCTTTGTGATATTTGTAAACTCATTGTTAGGCTGAAAATTGCTTTTTAAACAGTAGGTCACCCTTGATATTCTATGCACTAGAGCTCTCTTATTGTTGCATTTTCACTGCAATTCAGCGATAACAAATAGAGAGGTTCTTTAATGGATCTTTGCTATTCTCTCACCCATGTGGGAAGTACCAACTCATAATGCTACTAGAAAAATTTTCTTCTCAAATTCATCTACTACCTTTCATTCACTCCCTCCCTGAAAACATATGATGGATCTGTGATGCCTATTAAATTAAATTTCAAGATCTCAGCCTAACATGTTATAACCTGCACTAATTGGCCCCCTCCTGTTCCACCGACTCCATCTCACACATGGACCCCGGTGCTTCACTCAAGCCAACAAGCCAACAACATACCCTGCATAAAGAGGCTCCGCTCTGCCTCTTGACCTTTACATTGTCCTACACACTTCCCAGCCTCTCTTTCAAGGACCATTCCATACTCCTTCTGAACTTAACACTCACTTCTTTCAAGAACTTGGCCATATTCTGCAATTGTCCCTTTTAAAATGTATGCATATATTTATACATACCCTTCATTATCTTACTCTCCCAAAATAAATTAGAATGTCTAAAGGACAAGAACCTTAACATCCATAATCCCCCAACCTGACAGTGGCACACAAATTGCAGCCTGACTGATAGACAGCATGGGCCAGTTGTATCATCTACCTTCCCACTTCCCCTTAGTATATTTTCTACCTGTTTCTCATGGTTTTATCTATTTAATGTTTTGTTATGCTCTCTTGAGGTCCTAACACACTGCTGAAAATGAAACATGGATATGAAATCATTATAATAGGGGCACTTAGGCATTTTGCTGCAGGATTTTTGATTTAAACAATTTTTTGTATGTGTGCTGGTATGTGCTTTTTTGTCTCATCATCCATCATGTTTGATAGTAAGCCATTGCCTCTGCCTTTTACTGATTTGCACAAGAGCCCAGTAAGATATTCTCAGCCCGATAGAGATATTCAGGGTCTTGAAATAAATAGGTTCCATCAATATTGGTGATTGTGGACTAATTCAGATGTGTTTTCCTGCAAAATATAGTGGGCTTTGTTTGAACCTCATGTCAGATTATCCACATTAGTGTTGATCTGCAGCAGAGACGGGCACTGGCTTCTCAAAATATCTTTTAGCTATTACCTATAAATGCTTGAAAGAATTCACAAATGCAGATACCTTGTTATGCATGCTGCTTCCCGAAACCGCCTCTGAGACACCAGATGGCACAGCAAGAGCTGTACAAGTGACAGATGATAAAGTGTATCAAGCCACATAAATTAACCTCCTCATGGCCATAGTATCAGATGCCACAGGGAAAAGCAGGAGGACTGAGGAGCAACTGCACTATATTACCCACAGGGATGAATTTACAATCCATCTGGGGTCTCTCATGTGAGGATACAGGAACCCCAGATGGCCTGTGAATTTTGAACATTTGTGTATGCAGGGGTTGTTTAATCTTTCTGGAAATTAACTGACACTTTGGTCAGGAAGGATGCTTTCGCCAGCACCAAAGCCATGTTTCACTGGGATCGGACAACTTCTGAATATCATTAGAGGAAATACCCCCAGGCTCACCATGCCGGTGCACCATGACGGCTTCTAGGCCAAAAGAGTGAGGAAGGGGCCTGTTTTCTGGATGAGCTTCAACCCAGAGCTAATGAGGCCATACCGTGTGTGGTGTTACTAAGTTTCATAAAGACACCGAGGGACATCACAGGAGACAGAACAACTGCCCACGACTGAGTTATAAGAGCCTGAAGGCATTCAGAACCAAGTAGAACATACAGAAATAATCATGGAATGATATATTTCTCAAGCTTGTAAACTGGGACTTAGGTCTATATTGGCACCACTACTCCTGGAAGGTAAACTGCTTTCTGCTGAGCAGTTCTAGAAAGAAGCAACTGCTATAAAACCATGCTGGAAGCAGGAGTATAAAACAGTTTTTAAAAATGGACTGGCCGGATGGGGGTAAAAAAAAAAAAAGGAAAAATAGATAAGTTAAGGAAGTAGGACAAACATTAATAAAAGCCGGTGAGGATATGGGCTGGAAGAAACAGAGAGCACATTATTATTGAATAAGTGATGTCTGAACAATCTGCATCTGGAAGGTCTGTTAGGGGAAAGCAACAAATCAGACCCTATATGCCTGCCATGTGGAAGGCTGGCATCAGTCTTTAGAAACTAAGGACCAGAATAATCCTTGGATAAATAGGGAGCCAGACCAGCAGATTGCATTATCAGAGTGAGCAAAGTGGTAAGGAAACTAGGATTACCTAAAACCATTGATGGTAGAAGGAAGGAAGGCACCTGAGACTATAATTCCATGATCTGATCACATAGTAGGGCTACAGCCTGGGACTGAGGAAGGAGCCCAATAGCCAGAGGCCAGGACTTCTGGGGAAACTCTTACTTCAGGCTGCAGTTGGTCCTGGGACCTTGGGTCAAAGCTGAACCTACAAGTAAGAATTCAAGTCAGCTCTTCTGAAAAAGCCTCCTTTTCCCCCCACATTCACTTTGATTCTCCTACTTCCACTCATAGAAATTGGTTCTTACCCTTATCTTGTCATTGTTAATTGTCTCTTTGTCTTACTTCTCCATCAACTGTGACTCCTTGAAGGTAGGAGCTAGTATTTGTATTCTAAGTATCTGGCACATGGTAAACACTCAAGAAATAAATTGTTACCTCAACAAATGATCAAGGATTGATGCAAATACTCAAACACAAGATCACACACCAGCAGGGCCACCTGTGAGGCTGGAGAACCACGTGGAGCCATCACTTATGACAGGGTTCCGCACGTTACGGCCACTTCTTGCCCACTGCCTGGTTTTTAAATGATTTTTATGGATGCACAGCCACACTCACTTGTTTACCTATTTTGAAGAATCACCACAGAGTTGAGTAGCTGGCCCACAGAACCTAAAATATTTCCTATGTGTCTCTTTAATGAAGTTTGCAGACTCCTCATCTATGGAGTTTGTGAAAATACCACTCCCCGAGCCCACTCTGAGGTTCTGATTCAGGAGTGGGGTGCAGGCATGAGTGTGAGTGTCTGTATTTGTGTGTATGTGCAGTGTTTTCAGGTAAATGTATTTTCAGAAGAGCCACAAAAAAAATTCTGGTGTACAGAATTCACAGAAGAGAAACACCCAATGCCAGGCTCGAACTACCTGGAGTAAGAGTTGGAGGTTTAAATAAAGTGACATCATGCTGGGGACATTAAAGTGTTCTTTTACACTCACGTAAAGTCCTACTGACCTAGCCACCGGGGCTGACCTTCCAACAAGAATTATTCCATGTTGAAATGTAGATGTTTTATTTCCCAGGGACATTGTATGTGAAATCATTCATATTTAGTGAAAAAAAAAAAAAAAAAAAAAAGACTTTTCACAAAATAAACTTTAGGGACTCCATAGGGCCAAGGGAAACTTTTAAGATATAAGTGATTACAGGAAGTGGATTCTGAAAGAAATTGAGCATGAGGTGCTGCTGGAGGTCTCCTTAGCCCCTAGGAACTGTCCAGGGGACCTGTGGCAAAGGGAGTAGAGAAAGGGAAGTGAATGGAAATACAGAATTCTCCAACCACAAGGATTGCCCAGGGCCATCCTGAGATGTTAAGAAGTTGTTAGATGTCTTGTTACTGTTTTGTGGCTGTTGCTATTCTAATCCATAAGAAGGTTCCTTTGCCTCTTCCACCGAAGTGTATGTCCAATCTATTCTCTTCTCTCCATCTAGATTTCCACATCTCCACCTGTCACCTACTCACTTCCAAAACATGGTTTGAAGTGTTGCATTAACCCGACAGACCTCCTCTTAGATGCACTATCCTATCTGCTCTCTCTGCTTCCACCCTTTCTACTTTCAGTCCACTGCCAACCCTACAGCCTGGGTGATTTTTCTAAATATAATCCACGTCATATTTCCCTTCTGCTTAAATCTCTCCTTGATTTCCCAAAAATGCTTAGAATAAAATCCAAACTGCTCATCATAGTTCAATGAGGTTAGGTATGCCCGAGGTCACATTATGAATTTGATAGGAAGCCCTATTTAGATATTAAGCAACCAACTGTTATCTGGTATGGGACCAAGAGACTTTGCTCAGCTTGCCAGAAACTGATTGTTCCTGGCACCCACACACACATCTCGTTTTGCCTTCACCGTGCCTATCCCTAACTCAACACTGGCTCCTGCCTCAAGTCCTCTCCAATCTAATTGACCAGCTAAAGTGAAATAGGCCATGCCTGGTTATAGTGTCAGAGACAAGAGGGAAGTAAGTTAAATGGAAAACATAATAAGAAATAAACATTTCTTCATGATAGTAAGAGCCAAATTCAATAGTCAATGGTGTAGAGCCTCCAACAGAGAGAGATATAGGCATGACTTTTATTGAGATATGAAAGACACATCTTGGTATGTATATACTTCTGTTATTTTCTTCTTATCTACATGTACAGATCAATGTAACAGCAAATCTTAAATATTCGCCCATGTCAATTAGATGGCCAAGATTTTGTTTACATAGCCACGTAAGTCTGGCCACAATGAATGAGCCAGTCCCAAAGCTTGACATAAGGGAAGCCAGTGGTCTGTCATATGAGACAGTATGAGTACTCTAACTAGCAAGAGAAGTGTACAACAGACAAACCCTCTAATCAGATCTTTTCTTGGGAAGTTAGGATCCAAGGCAAATAGATACATTCACATGAAAGAGGAAGAAAAGAGCAAAAAGACTCTTGAAGAGAAGGAGGTATCCATGAGCCATGAGAGAGTGAGAAGGGAGAGGCAGAGGAAGGTATCAGCTCTGAGAGCTGTTAGGAGATTGAGAAGAATGTTCCAGTTCTCCAGGGAGCTTTTCCATCACAAGGTTTTGCATGGATCCTTACCTCCTTAATAATACATAAATATTGCCTGGGTGACTGGAGGTCATATAATGATAGCTCTATTCCCTGAAAGATCTCAACTGAGACAGAACTTCCTAGCATCTTCTCCCTCATTTCTTGGACATTTGACATGAATTTTCTGCAGGAGGTCTGACATCTTTCGTAGGTACCTCCTCTCTGTTTCCTTGATGAGAAAATGAGTCAGATAATATGTAAATTCTTTAGCATAAATAAATCATAAGCAAACAAAAACATCCAAGTTCACACCAATTATATTTTTCAGTGTCTCTGATGTTTAATAGAGTATTTTCATCCATTTTAAGTGAAGAAGTCCTTTGTGGGTTCTACTATTAATAAACAGAAATCACCAAAATGAAATGGGATAGATTAAGATTTCCAACTTGAAGTTAAGTTCCTGGTCACTTACTATATATTTCTACATCCCACCACCTAAAGAGCAAGTTGGTTCACTCCCTGGCATAATAAAATACCACAGTCTGGGTGGATTTAACAAGAGACATTTTTATTCTCAAATTCTGGAACCTGAAATTTCAAGATTAAAGTGTCAGCAGGGTTGATGTCTGGTGAAAGCTATCTCCTGGGATTGCAGATGGCTACCCTCTCACTGTGTGCTCATGAGACCTCTTCTCTGTGCATGTGCAGAGAGAGAAAGAGCTCTAGTGTCTCTTCTTCTAAGGACACTCCTCCAATGGGATTCAGGGCCCCATCCTTATGATCTCATTTACCCTTAAATACCTCCCTAGGGGTCCCATCTCCAAATACAATGACATGTAAGTTAGGGCTTCCATATACAAATTTGAGGTGACACACATATGTGGTCCGTTGTACCCACTGTGAAAATAGGAAGACAATACCTTTTTCTCAGATCCTTTTTATCATATACCTTTTGGTGGAAACAACCTTTTTTTCTAAAAGACAGGATATTGGGGTGATTTTTCAGTGAGTGTTCCATTATTAGTATTTCAAAGATAAACAATTTGTATAAACCAGAGTTCCACTGCTTTCAAAATAGATTTCCACCCTGAGATCACGTTAGCATCAGTACAGTGAAGATTATTCTCTCAGAGGTAACCTTGGGCTGGTATGACTGCTCTAAAAATAAGCGAATTGTAGGCTGAGCTTTCGTCAGACCTTTCTGAGAACTCTGAGAACTCCTAAGCCTGCTGCCTTCACTCAGCTGGACATTTTGTTCAATGCCAAGCTTATGTCAGGAGTTTTATGTAAATTCTGGAATTTTCATCATGGATTTTATATGCTAAGCCCCATTTTGGTTAATCCCTATAGTTCTTCATGTTCATAGAGAAAATCTTAGATGCCTATTCTCTCAAACAGAGAAAGACAAAATGCTTTTCATTTCTTTCAGAATAGAACAGGTTTGGATAAGGCACACTTATCTTATTTCCTTGATGTTTCTCATTTTTCTTTTCAAGTTCAAAATATAGGTATATAAGAGCCATGGGAAATTTAGATATTTTATTTGACGTAAAATCATAGTTTAAGTAACCTCCAACTTTTTCACAGGAGATAACTGGAAATAACCATTATGTGAATCTTAGTAAAAAACCTTAAGCCTGTCACCTGAACACAGGCCTTTACCATATACCTGTCCCATATACAATTTTCTGACACAAGGTCACATACTATAAATCAAATTTGACCTTTGTTTCTCATCTTCTCTCTTATTCTGATTTTAAGTTAGTTTGTCCACAAAACTTACTTCTTTTATAAAACTGCAGTTTTATAAAAGTCTCTTGTTGTTTAGCAAAAATGTATGGAATGTTCTGGGGTACCTTGCCATACCCTGAGATTATGAGAAACCCAGAAGTCAGGCTTCTGTCAGTCATAATAAAGAGCAACAGCCCTTTATGGTTTCAAAGGATTTTCGTATTTAAAAGCATGTAATTCTTACAAAACATAGTAAGATAGATATCATTACCCCAATAATCCTACAAGGAAAGCAAGAAACAGATTTGAGCCAGTTAACTTTTCCCAAGTATCACAGCCACTAAGAGCCAAAATCCCAGGTGAGAGCCAGTTTTCTTTACCAGAGCCAGAGCTCTTCTCATTAAATTATAGCTGTTACCATTTAAAATTCAAAAGAAAAAACAAAATGATTAGTTTTCTTGGAAAATTGGTAAAATAACTATTCAACAATATGCTTAGACAATTAACAAACATTTATTCTCCTTTTAGTGAAAAGTACTACAAATGTGCCTCTTCCTCTAGTCAGGCCCTTTTGCTTACAAGTATCAGAGACAACCTCAAGTCACCTGCAGTGGCAGTTTATTTTCAGGATATTCTCACATAGATAAAGCGAACCTCAAGTCTCTGAAAAAGTAAGAAGAAAATGTGTTTCTACAGCTACAGGGACTATAGCCCCAGGAGGCCATGAACCTTCACTGAGAGCCAGTCCTGCCTTTCCCTTGACACAGCTGCGCTCCTTCCTCTGTAGTCCCTGTGTGTTTTACATCTCCTATGTTTAGCTAACTCATAATTTTGGCTTCCGTCTTACTTGTGAGTGCATATTACCAAGGGTAATAAGCTACATAATGGTCCCCCAGGATGCTTATATCCTAATCTCAGAAACCTACAAAGGTGACTTTATATGGCAAAAGAGACTTCACGGATGTGATTAGGTTGAGGAGTTGGCAATGGGGAGATTATCCTTGATTGCTCAGGTGGGCCCGCTTAATCATAGGTATCTTTATAAGAGGAGGGAGAAGTTCAGAGAGATGCACAACGGAAGCAGAAATTTGAAGATGCTTACAGTACTGGCTTCAAAGATGGCAATGAACTGAGGAATGCCAAGTATACAACTCTGGAATATGGGAAAGACAAGGGAACAGATTCTCTCCCGGAGCTTCCAAAGGCCACACAGTTCTGTGGACATTCGGATTTTAGCTCCAGTGGAACCCATTTTCATCTTCTGACCTCCAAACTAAGTGAGAATAGATTTGTGTTGTTTTAAGCCATTAAATGTGCTGTGATTTTTTATCAGCAATAGGGAACTAAGACTGTCAGCGTAGCTTCACCTGCCTACCTTCATAAAAGATCGTTTAGCCCCAGCCTTCATTGCTAGTGGGCTTTTTGCCGGGGTATTCCTTGGTTTAAATTACAAGAGATTTTTTTTTTTTTACAACTAATTTGGTTTATCGTGTACATGTGTACACCAGATAACATCAGATGTGGCTATCCAGCCTAAAAATTGGTGGGGCTTGGGAGGAATGATCATGCATTATCTCATCTCTGAGATCCGGCTGAGATCTGAGATCTGGCTGAGAGTCTGAGGCCATGTAATACAAAAACAATAGCAGCTGAACTAATTCCCTTTCATCAGGGGCTGAGGATGGAGCATGCCCATGTCCAAGGGGCTGAGGCAGAGCAGAGCATTTCTACTGTAACTTAATTCTCATTTAAATTGTAACTTGTTAGCTTTATGTCTCCTACATAGATATGTCTAGTTGATCACCCTTCATTTAGTTTGAAAAGAACAATGTTCACTGAGATATGATCCCAGGAAGAGAGAGATTGGTGTTTAATCTATAGCCTCTTCCTTCCCTTGGACAAAGTCTGAAAGCCAGGGATTCCAAAGAACCCACATGTCCAGAATAAGCTTCCAGCTCACAGTTGTAGTTATGAGGCCGCCGCATCTCTGAGGACAAGCTAGAGGTTTCATTACCCAAATGATTGGCTTATTTCTCAAAAAAAGGCTGAAATAGAAGTCCCTCTTCCAGCCTCAATGCCCTGAGGGAGGGAGCATTATACCGGAAGCAACTAAAACACAATCCCCTCCAGGGGAGTTAAACCACCTGTGGACTCAGAGATTCACTTCTCAAAGGAGAGAGTTGATCTATTTCATGAGTACAGAATTACTGTCTTTATTTTTAATTTATCAAAATATTTAGGCAGCAGAAAAATATCCTTGAAAGCTCATAAAGGAGACATTCATCTAAACCTATAAGCCATGCTGTCAGTTTCTTTCTTGTTTCTCCTTTTTGATTCAAGCGTAGACGAAAAATTTCCTTGTGTGGAAATATTTAACATCATACAACTGGTCAATCTCTATGGTGAGAAATTAGAATGTATTGATTATAGAGGTCTGTATATCTAATCTTTTAAAACAATTATTCCTTCTATTATTTCCGTTTAAATAATGAAGTTGGTACGACCAAATGATCAACATTTACTTCATTATATTCTTTATAAGACAGATCCTTAAAGGATAGGATAACAAATAAGTTAACTTAATGCAAAAGTTGTATTCCTGCTAAACTCTTTTACTATGATTTTAAAGAAATGTATCTGAAAATCACATCTACATAAATTTCTAGTGGGACAATCATGTGAACATAAAATCAGATAATTTAAAAACACGTATTTCTGGAAAATGCCAAATCAAGCCAAAATATAAGGAATGTATTTACACATATTTTGTATAAAATGTATCTAAATATACATGGTTACTATATTTATATGTGTTGTGTTGTATATATTTCTGTATAAATTACACAACTGACCCTTAGACAATGGGGGTATAAGGGACACCAACACACCATGCAGCCAAAATTCCACATAAAATTTTTGACTCCTCCAAAATTAACTTCTAATAACCTCTGTTGATTGGAAACCTTACCAATAACATAAACAGTCAACACATTTTGTATGTTATATGTATCATATACTATCTTCTTACAATAAAATAAGCTAAATAAAGACAATGTTATAAAGAAAATCATAAGGACCAGAAAATACATTTACAGTACTATACTCTATTTATTGAAAGAAATCCACATGTGAGTTACCTCACACAGCTCCAACCCAGGTTGTTCGAGGGCCAATTATATTTCTATATAATAGTATCTGTAAAATAGTCTTTCATTTAGATTTAAATCAACTGAATTTTTGACATATTATGGCAATATAGTAGGGTGGTAACATAAATCAAAAATACTTCACAAATTGCAATATTTTAATACCTTTCAAATTTCTCCCTTTAGACTTGTTTTGTTTTCTTGGTTTTTGTTTTGTTTACTTATTTGTTTACTTATTATCTTACTAATAACCCTTTAGGCTTCAGATCTCATCACTTCTCCCTATGACCTCAGATCAGTGCTGGTTAATGAAGCTTAGAAGTGTAAAAACCCTAAATGAAGGCTCTTGGAAGGAAAAGATGCAATAGGCTATAATAGTCAATTCTTGGATAAAAGAGAGGATAAAGAGAGGGCTACTAACATTGGATTGCAGTCTTCTCTCTGATATTTTGGAAAAGTAATGTGAGTACATAAATTGAAATAATGTTTTCTTTTTTACTTTTAAGTGAGCACATGGTTCTTTTTTCTGACTTCTTAAAGATTTATCTTCCTACTCTTCCCTTCTTGGAAACCTTGATTTATATTCTCTGAATACATAGCAACTAGTATGAGATGACCCAGGAATATGATGTCAGCCAAGAGAAACCAAAAATCTGCATAAAGAGAATTAATTGTCCCCATAGTCACAGAATAGATAAAACAGCCCAACTCATTTGGAACATATTTCAGTTTCCCCAATGGCATGCCTGCAGATGCATATTTATAAATCCATCCTATTTATAGCAGTCATAACAATAACAATATATTGTCATAAAATAACAATATGTAGCTCACATAAGCCATTACCTCCATTTCAGCTAATAATTGACTTCTTGCCCCTAAACCAGTTGCTTTTTCTTTTTTAGCTATATTCTCTCCAGTGCTTTCTACCTCATCTTTTGAATATCTTCACCTCATAAAATTTTATTTAACATTGTTTTTATAATTTACATTATGAAGAAAATATAATAGGTATATTGAATATGTTTTTCCAAAATATACAACCCACTCCATTTACATGTACACATGTGTGCTCATGCACATGCACACACACACACACACACACACACACACACACACACACAGATTCTTCCCCACACTATATCCCAAGGATCAATGTCTATCCACTTGGTAAATCATCATTTAAAGGGTGGCTGCTAACAGACACATGAAAAAATGCCCCACAGCACTTGCCATCAGAGAAATACAACTCAAAACCACAATGAGATACTACCTCACACCAGTCAAAATGGCTAAAATACACAAGACGAGAAACAACAAATGTTGATGAGGACGTGGAGAAAGGGGAACCTGCTTACACTGTTGGTGGGAATGCAAGCTTGTACAGCCACTCTGGAAAACAGTATGGAGGTTCCTCAGGACATTAGAAATAGACCCAGAAATTGCACTACTGAGTATTTACCCCAAAGATACAGATGTAGTGAAAAGAAGGAGCACATGCACCCTAATACTCATAGCAGCAATGTCCACAATAGCCAAACTGTGGAAGGAGCCAAGATGTCCTTCAACAGATGAATGGATAAAGAAGATGTGGTTCATATATACAATGGACTATTACTCAGCTGTCAGAAAGGGTGACTATCTACCATTTGCATTGACATGGATGAAACCGGAGAGTATTATGCTAAGTAAAATAAGTGAATCAAAGAAACACAACTGTCATATGGTTTCACTCATATGTGGAACATAAGGAATAGTGTAGAGGACAATAGGGGTCGGTGGAGACTGAATGGGACGAAATCAGAGAGGGGAAAAGCCATATGAGACTCTTGACTCTGAGAAACAAACTGAGGGTTGCAGAAAGAGAGATGGGTCAGAGATAGGATAACTGGGTGATGGGCATGGGCAGGCACATGATGTGATGAACACTGGGTGTTATACTGAACTGATGAATCATTGAACATTGATTGTATCACAAACCAGTGAGGGATATCTTGGCTAATTGAGTTTAAATTTTAATATAAAGGAGGTAGAGGCAAGATGGCAGAGGAGTAGCAGACTGAAATGACATCAGATCCCAGGAGTTCGGCTAGATAGGTATCAAACCATTCTGAACACCTACAAACTCAACAGGAGACAGAATAGAAGAAGAGCAGCAATTCCAGGAGCCAAAAGCAACCACTTTCTGGAAGGTAGGACTGCAGAGAAGTGAATCTAAAGCAACGGGAAGATAGACCATGAAGGCAGAGGGGCCAGCTCCCAGCAAGCAGCAGAGCAGTGGAGCACAAAATCAGAACTTTTAGAAATCTGCTCCACTGAGGGACATCACTCCAGAGGTTAAGTGGGGGTGGGGCCCTCACAGGGACAGTGTGGTCTCAGGTCCCATGGGATCACAGAAAGATCAGGGGTGTATGAGTATGGCAGAGCTGCCAGGTTTTGGAGCAGGGAAGCCAACTACAGAGACAGATCTGAAGAGTGAGTTTTCAGATCAGGGTTACCTTAAACCATGATCCAAGGCACAGTTGGACCACTGCTCTTCGATCAGGGACCAGAAAAGTGGCAGATTCAGGGAGACTCACCTTACTCCTCTGGAAGAAGCAGTGTGGCAGGAATCTGCTGGGTTTGGAGACTCCAAACAGGGACACGAACCAGGATAGAAACACTCAGTCACAAGCTGGGTGAGCTTAGAGTGCGGCTGGAGACCAGGGAGACAAGGAGTGATTGCTAATCTCTGAGGGTACAATGGGGAGTGGGGCCCTGAGCTCTTGGCTCCTCCAGGCCAGAGATTGGGAGGCTGCCATATTCATTCTCATCCTCCAAAGTTGTATGGAAAGTGTTCAGGGAACAAAAGCTCCAAGAATGAATCCAAACAGATTACTTAGCCCAGTCCCAGGCAAGGGTAGTGCAATTCTGCCTTGCGCAAAACATTTGAGAATCAATGCAACAGACACCTCCTGCAGAAGATCAGCAAGAACATCCAGCCAAGAACAAGCTTACAGATAAAGGAGAACAGTGGAACTCCAGAACCAGGGGAAAACAACGCATAGAATTCATGGCTTTTTCCCCCATGATCCTTTAGTCTTGCAAAGTAAAGTTGTTGTTTTTTTTTAATCTTACCTTTTTCTTATTCTATTTTTTAAACTTTTCTTCTTTTTTAAACCTTTTTCTTTTTTTTTAAACTTTTAAAGTTTTTTGACTAGTTTATCCTAACAATACCATTTAAAAAAAAAATCTTTTTAAACCTTAATTGCCATAGTCATATTTATCCCTTCATTGTATTTAACCTTATGTTTGTATACATATAGAGTTTTTTTTTTCCTAAAAAATTTTGGGATACAATTTCTTCTAATACATAAAAATATACCCTTATCTATCACATGGCTTTGTTCCAGTCTCCATACTGAGCACATTCCTTCCTCATTTTTTTCTTTTAACAAGCTTATCTTATCAATTCGTTTTTTAGAATTTCTTTTAATTTTCACCTTTACATTCATATTCCATTCCTTCATCGTGTTTACCCTTATTTTTGTGTGTATATATATGTGTGTGTGTGTGTGTGTGTGTGTGTATTTTTTTTCTTTCTTTAAAAATGTAGGAGGTTAGTTTATTCTAAGAGACCAAAATATACCCAAAATCAGGTGGGTGGCTCTGTTCTATTCACCAGTCTAATATATTTACATTATTTTTAATTTTAATTTCTCTTTTTATGCCTTTCTTCTCACCCCAGTATTGGATCTCTTCTGATTTGGTAAGTGTACATTTTTCTGGGGTCTTTGCCACCCTTTTAGTATTCTATTCTCTTGTTCATATATTCTTACCTGGATAAAATGACAAGGCAGAAAAACTCACCACAAAAAAAAAAAAAAAAGTGAAAAAGAACAAGAGGTAATACCTATGGCTAGGGACCTAATCAATATGGGCATTGGTAATATGTCAGAACTAGAGGTCAGAACAACAATTCTCAAGGTGCTAGCTGGGCTCAAAAAAGGCATGGAAGATATTAGAGAAAGACTTTCTGGAGAAATAAAATCCCCTTCTGGAGAAATAAAAGAACTAAAATCAAACCAAGTTGAAATACAAAAAGCTCTTAATGAGGAGCAATAAAAAATGGAGGCTATTATTGCGAGGATAAATGGGGCAGAAGAGAGAATTAGTGATATAGAAGACCAAATGATGGAGAATGAAGTAGAACAAAAGAGAAACAAACAACTACTGGACCACAAGGGGAGAATTTGAAAGATAAGTGACACCATAAGACAAAACAATGTTAGAATAATTGGGATTCCAGAAGAAGAAGAAAGAGTGGCAGAAGGCATATTGGAGCAAGTTATAGCAGAGAATTTCCGTAATATGGCAAAGGGAAAAAGCATCTAAATCCAGGAGGCACAGAGGATTCCCCTCAGAAGCAATAAAAATAGGTCCACACCCCATCATCTAATAGTAAAACTTACAAGTCTTAGTGACAAAGAGAAAATCCTGAAAGCAGCTCAGGACAAGAAGTCTGTAACATACAATGGTAGAAATATTAGATTGGCAGCAGACTCATCCACAGAGACCTGGCAGGCCAGAAAGAACTGGCATGATATATTCAGAGCACTAAATGAGAAAAATAAGCAGCCAAGAATACTATATAGAGCTAGGCGGTCATTGAAAATAGAAGGAGAGATAAAAAGCTTCCAGGACACACAAAAACTAAAAGAATTTGCAAACACCAAACCAGTCCTACAGGAAATTGTGAAAGGGGTCCTCAAAACAAAGAGAGAGCCTACAAGTAATAGACCAGAAAGGGACAGAGACAATATGCAGTAACTGTCACCTTACAGGCAAAACAATGGCACTAAATTCATATCTTTCAATAGTTACCCTGAATGTAAATGGGCTAAATGCCCCAATGAAAAGACACAGGGTATCAGAATGGATAAAAAAACAAGTCCCATCAATATGCTGTCTCCAAGAAACTCATTTTAGACCCAAAGACACCTCCAGATTTAAAGTGAGGGGGTATGTGCTCGCTTTGGCAGCACATATACTAAACTGAGGGGATGGAAAACAATTTAGCATGCTACTGCACATCCAAAGAAAGCTGGGGTGGTAATCCTTCTATCAGATAAATTAGATTTTAAGCCAAAGACTATAATAAGAGATGAGAAAGGACCCTATATCATACTTAAAGGGTCTGTCCAACAAGAAGATCTAACAACTTTAAATATCTATGCCCTAATATGGGAGCACCCAGTTTTATAAACCAATGAATAACAAAATCAAAGAAACACATCAACAATAGTACAATAATAGTAGGGAACTTTAATACTGAAATGTCACTGAAATGGACAGATCATCCAAGCAAAAGATCAACAAGGAAATAAAGGCCGTAAATTGCACACTGGACCAGATGGACATCACAGATATATTCAGAACATTCCATCCCAAAGCAACAGAATACACATTCTTCTCTAGTGCACATGGAACATTCTCCACAATAGATCACATCCTGGGTCACAAATCAGGTCTCAACCGGTACCAAAAGATTAGGATCATTCCCTGAACATTTTCAGACCACAATGCTTTGAAACTCAAACTCAACCACAAGAGGAAAGTTGGAAAGAACTCAAATACACGGAGGCCAAGAACATCCTACCAAAGAATGAATGGGTCAACCAGGAAATTAAAGAAGAATTTTTAAAAATTCACGGTAACAAATGAAAATGAAAACACAACTGTTCAAAATCTGTGGGACACAGCAAAGAAAGTCCTGAGAGGAAAATATATAGCGATAAAACCTTTCTCAAGAAACAAGAAGGGTCTCAAGGACACAACCTAACCCTACACCTAAAGGAGCTGGAGAAAGAACAGCAAATAAACCCTAAACTCTGCAGGAAAAGAGAAATAATAAAGATCAGAGCAGAAATCAATAAAATAGAAACCAAAAGAACAGTAGAACAGATCAATGAAGCTAGGAGCTTGTTCTTTGAAAGAATAAATAGGATTGATAAATCCCTGGCCAGATTTATCAAAAAGAAAAGAGAAAAGATCCAAGTTAATGAAATCATGAATGAAAGAGGAGAGATCACAACAAACACCAGAGAAATGCAAACAATTATAAGAACATATTATGAGCAAATATATGTCAGCCAATTTGACAATCTGGAAGAAATGGATGTATTCCTACAGACATACAAACTACCAAAACTAAACCAGGAAGAAATAGAAAAACCTGAACAGACCCATAACCAGTAAGGAGATTGAAGCTGTCATCAAAAATCTCCCAACAAACAAGAGCCCAGGGCCAGATGGCTTCCCAGGGAAATTCTACCAATCATTTAAAGAAGAATGAATACCTATTCTCCTGAAACTGTTCCAAAAAATAGAAATGGAAGGAAAACTTCCAAACTCACCTCATGAGGCCAACATTACCTTGATCACAAAACCAGACAAAGACCCCACCAAAAAGGAGAATTACAGACAAATATCCTTGATGAACACAGATTCAAAAATTCTCACCAAAATAATAGCCAAGGGGGATCCAACAGTATATTAAAGGGATTATTCACCATGACCAAGTGGGATTTATTCCTGGGCTGCAAGGTTAGTTCAACATCCATAAATCAATCAATGTGATACAATACATTAGTACAAAAAAAAAAAAAAACTAAAACCATATGATACTCTCAGTAGATGCTGAAAAAACATTTGTCAAAATACAGCATCCTTTCTTGATCAAAACTCTTCAAAGTGTAGGGATAGAGGGTACATACCTCAATATCATCAAAGCCATCTATGAAAAACCCGTAGCAAATATCATTCTCAATGGAGAAAAACCTGAGATGTCTCCCCTAAGGTCATGAACATGGCAAGATGTCTATTATCACCACTGCTATTCAACAGAGTACTAGAATTCCTAGCCTCAACAATCAGACAACAAAAAGAAATAAAAGGCATCCAAATCGACAAAGAAGAAGTCAAACTCTCACTCTTTGTAGATGATATGATACTTTATGTGGAAAACCCAAAAGACTCCACTCCAAAACTGCTAGAACTCATACAGGAATTCAGGAAAGTGTCAGGATACAAAATCAATGCTCAGAAATCAGTTGCATTTCTATGCACCAATAGCAAGACAGAGGAAGGAGAAATTAAGGAGACGATCCCATTTAGGATTGCACCCAAAACCAGAAGATACCTAGGAATATACCTAATCAAAGAGGCAAAGAATCTGTGCTCAGAAAACTATAAAGTACTCATGAAAGAAGTTGAGGAAGACCCCAAAAAATGGAAAAACGTTATATGCTCATGAATTGGAAGAAAAAATATTGTGAAAATGTCTATGCTACCTAAAGCAATCTACACATTTAATGTAATCTCTATCAAAATAACATCAATTTTTTTCAAAGAAATGGAACCAGAAAAGACCGAAGAGGAATGTTGAAAAAGAAAGCCAAAACTGGTAGCATCACAATTCCAGACTTCAAGCTCTATTACAAAGCTGTCATCATCAATACATTATGGTACTGGCACAAAAACACACATGTATAGACACACAATAGAGAGCTCAGACACAATGGAGAGCCCAGAAATAGACCCTCAACTCTATGGTCAACTAATCTTTGACAAAGAGGGAAAGAATGTCCAGTGAAAAAAAGACAGTCTCTTCAAGAAATGGTGTTGGGAAAATTGGACAGCCACATGCAGAAGAATGAAACTGGACCATTTCCTTACACCACACACACAAAAATAGACTCAAAATGGATTAAAGACCTCAATGTGAGACAGGAATCCATCAAAATCCTTGAGGAGAACACAGGCAGCAACCTCTTCGACCTCTGCCACAGCAATTTCTTCCTAGAAACATCACCAAAGGCAAGGGAACTGAGGGCAAAAATGAACTATTGGGACTTCATCAAGATCAAAAGCTTTTGCACAGCAAAGGAAACAGTCAACAAAACCAAAAGACAACTGACAGAATGGGAGAAGATATTCGCAAATGACATATCAGATAAAGGGCTAACATCCAAAATCTCTAAAGACCTTAAAAAACTTGACACCCAAAGAACAAATAACCCAATCAAGAAATGGGCAGAAGATATGAACAGATCAGTTCTGCAAAGAAGACATCCAGATGGCCAACAGACACATGAAAATGTGGTCCACATTACTCAGCATCAGGGAAATACAAATCAAAACCACAGTGAGATACCACCTCACACCAGTCAGAGTGGCTGAAATTAACAAGTCAGGAAAAGACAGATGTCAGCAAGGATGCAGAGAAGGGGTAACCCTTCAACGCTATTGGTGGGAATGCAAGCTGGTGTAGCCACTCTGGAAAACAGCATGGAGGTTCCTCAAAAAGTTGAAAATAGAGCTACCCTATGACCCAGCAATCACACCACTGGGTAGTTACCCTAAAGATATAAATGTAGTGATCCAAAGGGGCACGCGCACCTGAATGTTTATAGCCGCCATGTCCACAATAGCCAAACTATGGAAAGAACCTAGATGTCCATCAACAGATGAATGGATAAAGATGATTTGGTATATAAATACAATGGAATACTATGTAGTCATCAAAAGAAATGAAATCTTGCCACTTGCAATGACATGGATGGAACTAGAGGGTATTATGCTGAGCAAAATAAGTCATTCAGAGAAAAACAAATATCATATGATCTCCCTGATATGAGGAATTTGAGAGGTAGAGTGGGGGGATTTAGGGGATAGGGAATGAAAAAATGAAACAAGATGGGATCAGGAGGGAGTCAAACCATAAGAGACTCCAAATCTCATGAAACAAACTGAGGGTTGCTGGGGGGAGAGAGGGTATAGAGAGGGGGTTGGCTTATGAATACTGGGGAGGGAATATGATATGGTGAGTGCTATGAAATGTGTAAGCCTGAGGATTCACAAACCTGTATCCCTGGAGCAAATAATACATTATATGTTAATAAAAATAATTAATAAAAATTTTTTTTAAAAAGGTGGCTGCTATTAATGAACCAAAATTTGTTGACATATGAATAAGATTTTGTATTATGCACAGACAATCTTAAAGAAGGAAAGCTGCAGTGGCCTTGGGATACATAAAATACTATTCCATGACTTCAAAATTAAGAAAAGATATTTAATAGAAGAATGTCTAGTTCACAAAAGCCATAACATAAATTATAAAGAATGATTATGAAGGTGATGAATTAGAAATATGCATCCTGTGAAGGAGGTTTCTAAACCATCAGTAAAACAGCAACCAAGTAGTGCTAAATGGTTAAAGAAAGAAGAAAGCAGAAAACCTGCCATTCCAGTATTTTTATTTAAAAATAATGTTAAGAGGCACCTGGGTGTCTCAGTCAGTTAAGTGTATGGCTTCTGCTAAGGTCATGATCCCAAGGTCCTGGGATCAAGCCCCACATCGGGCTTCTTGCTCAATGGGGAACCTGCTTCTTCCTCTCTCTCTATTCTCCCCCTGCTTATGCTCTCTCACTCTCTCTGTCAAATAAATAAATATATCTTTAAAAAATAAGAATAAAAAATAAATAAAAATGATGTTAACATGTGTCCTATAAAACTGAATAAGCCAGATTAATATATCAGCATGGGCTCTGGGACTCTGGGAACGGGGGAAAACGTAAATGATATCCTCAAGAACAAAAGATAACAAATAAATCATTTTTTAACAAAGTACCTTATTAGAGTTTATAAATTACAATAATAGACACAAATATATTCCTTACATGTTTCTCTGTGTCCTCTCTCTCTGATCTCTCAAAATTTGAAGGCTACTACCCAAGTTCATTTAATATCATTTCATTTAACTATCCTTTATACTTCGTCATTTCCAGAATGTCTCTTCTAGCTATTAAAAACATTGACTTTGCACCATCAAAAAAATTTCTATAAGAAAAAAGGTGTGGAAGTGTCCATGCATGACACTCTATTTTATCTCTCACTGAGTACAAATTAATTTCACTCAGTAAACAACCAAAGAAAGGCACATTTATCCCAACTTTGCATACTAAAAATGTGATAATCATTAAAAAATGTCACTACAACAGAACAAACAACAATCCTAGAAATACATGAGAGTAGACTATCATCCATACACAATTTAGAGAAATATTTAAATCTCATTACTTTATATAAATAAGGAGACCTGAACTTTTATTTCATCCTCACAATTTACAGAACTTAACAGTATGTCTTCAGCTTAGGGAACAGAAGATCCTTTTCTTGAAACATGAAGTAGTCTAAGAATCTTAATTTGGAGAAAATCACTGAAGGGTCTCAATCTGAGAACTCAGTGAAAAATGAATAATAGACTTCTCCACTAGCCCCTAGGAAGAGAACACAGTCTGCTGGCTATTTTATCTCCCTAATCTGTTAAATGTCCACCAGCATTGGACTTCTTCAATATCAAATATTTGGAATACCATGGATCTGAGGATATTTTTTACCCCCGGAGGATGTGAGAGGCAGAGAACTCTCTGGCTTAGAATTCTCTGCTCTAAGGGGACAGTACAATCCTTTGGAGAAAGACTCAACTCTCTGGGTGGAGCAGGAGCAGAAGATCTAAAGATGTGACTTCAGCTCAGACGTGAGCAAATTATATTCCTTAGAAATGATGCTGAAACCTGTATAGATAAAATGAGCCACAAGTAAAACCTGTGAGCACAAGCTGGAGGAAATGAACTGTTTCATGTGAGTCTAATTTAACATGTTGCTCAGTTGTGCTGTCCCATCTGACACAACGGTTCACAGATGAGCTCCAGAGAGAATATCAACAAGCTTTTGGATGAATGGTGGCTATCACGATGATACCTCAGAGATACTGAGAATGTAAACAAGAACAAGAGCAGTGTCACCAGACTTCAGTTGTGTAGGCACAATTATCAAGAAAAAAGTAAGATAACTTAAGGTTCCTAATGTTTTAAATAATTGTGGCTTTGGAGTTCATTCGTTCACTAAGTAATAATAAGACATTTAAAGTTTTACTAATAAAACAATTAACAGTGTGTTCTCCCTGACTGGCTACCAGACTATTTGAATTTTAGTTTCCTAAATATCTTTCTTCTTTCCTGATTATTTTCAACCTTTGGAAAATCATTCACTAGTGATTTAGCTACATTTTTCCTCTCTGTCATCAATTAGTATTGGGAAAATATGGAATTAAAAATTATACAGCAAAAAAGCCTTAGAGGTTAATCATATGTAATATATACATATGGAAAGAACTAAGTGCAACTTACAGCAATTCTTCAGCAGTTGGAATGAATTTTAATTATGAGGTAGTTGGATAATTAAATGTTAAGAGGCAGTGGGAATAAATTGGTAGGCTTATAAAAAGAGCCAAAACAGCACATGGCTAGACAATGAAGGAAGACCCTTTAACATACAGAAGATAAAAGGGAAAAATCCCATGGAAGAACTTTTCCCAAAGGAAACCAAAAGAAAAAAGAAGACGTGTTAAGGAATGTGCATTATCTTTTGCCTGTCTCCCATTTCCCTGTGAAATATTTTCTCTATGTAAAGAGTACAAGAAAGACCCTGTGAGAACTGAAGTTGGCAAAATTTACTCTGTAACAGAGAAAGAAAAGGGAGAACATTTCACATCTTTCTCTCTATCTCTATTGCTATTTAAATATTTCTATTCCTTACAGAATAAAAACCTTGATAATGGAGAGAATGTTTTCTTTCTGTTGGCTTGAGTTGGTTCAAGTTGTTCTACTTTATTAATATTCTCTTTAGTTTATATTTAGTTCAGTTATAGGGTCATATTTGAAACAGAGTCAAGAAAAAAAAAAGTCTATTTCCTTCCATAATGAAATTGCTTAAATTCAGTAGACCTCTTAAGGCTAAACAAAGTATGATGGAACTGTTCAAGTGTAACATTTCAAAGGGCCTCACCAGCATGTTTACTAATACCACTGAAGCAGCCTCTTTGGGCTACTAAATATGACCAAAGCAGACATCTGAATTAAGTACAGGACAATTATTGCTGTTGCCACTCACTGACTGCTCCCCCAAGCCCTACCTTTACTTTCAAACATGTTTTCAAACTCTTTTTCTCTTTTACACACACACACACACACACACACACAGCATCTTTATCTCCTGAACCTGACTTCTAGCTAACATGTTAATATGTTGATGACTACTACTTACATATATTAGTAACCCAAATCAGTCTCAATAGTAACCACACCTAGAAATAGAAGCAAACCTTCCAATATCTATTTTCCCACTGTTTCATAATAGAAAGGAAAATTTCTAGTGCTTCTCAGAAGACCAATAATCAACAAATTTGTCCTTGTTTTCTCCCTACAGTTCAGTTTAAGTAGAGCACTGAACAGTTACACAGCAAAGATATGTGGGACGATCCACTGGGATCATGGAATAAAGAAATAAGATCTAAAGTTCTTATGCAGCTGGAGAAATACCCGAACAAATGAGAATAAATCATGTATGTATAAGCAGAGGAATATCTTGGGATGTTTAGCAGAAAATGTGTGAAATAAAAATTTTAAAAAGAGAGAATATACAAACTACAAAGAATGCAAGAAGGGAGCATATGGAAACTATAATACTGATTGGGAATAAATTCAGTAAAAAGTTAACCTCAAAGAGTAAGCTAATTCCCCATATATGTTAAGCTTTCTGTTCAGTTGGCTATTTTGGAAATTAGTGTGGATGACTCACAGGCAAAACACTTCCTCCAGAGATTTTTTCTTTTTTCTTTTTCTTTCTTTTTTTTTTTCTTCAGTAAATAAATAGTGGCATGAGAATTTCTATTGTGAGGGCTAAGTAACCCCCATAAAGCTGATCTGGGAACCAAGATTCCTATGCCTGCCACACACCTTGAAACAATTCCAAAAGGATGCATGAATATGGAAAAACCCAAAACAAATGCATGAGGCATGTGTCATTAACCTTCCCTTTATTGTTCTTAAGAAAGTAAATAAAAAGAAATATTTATAACAGATACACAGTTCTTTTTAAGTAGGAACAGTTACTCAGTAAAATAATAGTTAAATTTTTTGAGCCCTTTCAATGTGCCAGGGACTGTTGAGCCCTTTTCACAGACAATTGTTTTAATGTTCACAATAATCCTATGAGGAATTCACATCAGTCAGAGTCTAATCAGGAAACCGAAACTAACATCATATATTTTAACAGAGAGAATATAATAAGAAGAGTCGTTAACTAGGAACTGAAGAACTGAAAAGACAAAAAGGAAACAGGGAAGTAGTAAGTACCAAAATCAGCTATTACCACAAAGCCTAGAGGAACAGATGGATGAGTTTACAATTACTTAAATTTAGAAGCTTGAAGGAGGGATCTTGTGGAGCTAAAACTGAGGTTTCTGAGTAGGAGGACACTGCTTGGCCAAGGCTAGTATTTCTGATGAGGCTCAATGGAACTTATGCTGGAAAAATTATATATATATAGAATGAACTGCTAGGATGATCTGATGCTCAGGGTGAAGAGTATTGTTAGTGTGAAGCTAATACAAATAGAAAGTCAATCAGGCAAGTGTACCTTCTTTTATTTCTAGTCCCTCAGATTCTCTCTACCGGCCCCCTTCTTATTGACTCTAACAAGGGGGAAGACAGCAAAGGGGATGTGTGCCAGTCCTGACATTTCAAAGCAGAGTATAAGAAGATAAGCGTAAGGCCAACTGACCATAGCTAGATCACCAGCACAGGAGGGGTAGTGAGCTACTAGTACTTGATGGATGAGGCAGGTGAGGTAAGAGAGTGGTAAAATGTCTCACACAGGTTCTCGCAGTATGGAAGTGGGAGAACAAGGATATGCAAGTAGTTTGACTCTAGAATTCCTTACCTCATCTCTAGAGCTGTGGCCATTGTTTCTATCTTTTGGAAGGGGGTTCAACAAGTTGCCCTGAAAAGACCAGTCCACAGAAGCCAGTTTCCATTACCAGCTAAGCTACAAAGGGTGTGAATTTCAGTAAGTCATTTCACTCTGAACCTCAGAAATACTCATTATTATTAAACAAAACAATTGAATTAGGTAATACCTAAGATTCCTTCGAGTTTAATAATCCCTAAAAATAAAAGAAGAACCAGCCCCAGGAAAAAATCTAATCCCTAAAGTGCTTACAAATAAATTGTGACATGGGTTATAGTAACTCTTGCTTATCAATATTACACAGAACACTTGTACATGGAAATAATTGCCCTTTATTGTTGTTGATAGTGCTCAGATTCTTCCCCCATTTAGTTCAGGAGCATATAGAATGTTCAGCCACAAGACAGACAAGGATAGAAATTTTGTATATCCAAACATAATATATTCCTACCACATGCCATATTATGCTACATGCTAAAGATAGAAAGACATGGTTCCTTCCTTCAGTGATCTTATAATCTGATGCTTATGGAAGCAAAACAGTGAATAGGTATTTGTAATATGGTACGATATGAAGAAGAAGCTGTGGACCACTGGGGCACCTGACAATTGTCTCTTAAGTTCATATGGGGGGTGGGTATGGGGATGGCTATATGTCAGGAGCTTTCTTAGAGCAGGTGGCTTCTGAGTTTAAAAAGAAAGAAAGGAAGGAAAGAAAGACAGACAGACAGAAAGAAAGAAGTTAAGTAAAGAAATGTGGTGCAAGATATGATAAGGGATGAGAAAATGTTGCATAAGTTGTATAAAGCAGATAGATCATTATTACTTGTATTACTGTTATTAAAAATTATATTACAAAAGGTAACTGAAAGGGAGAAAGTACACTTGGAAGCTGCAAGGGGTTCAGTATTGCTACAATAAAACATCAGGCAGGGGCAGATGTGAGGATAGCAATAGAAAGAGATAGATATGTAGGTAGCAGTCAGGTTACTAAAGGTTCTTATGCTGAGCCAAAGAGTTTGGGCTGGACTACTAGACAGCAATGAACAGGAACAACCACTGAAATATGCCATAATATGAATGAATGTCAAAAAAAAAAAATACACTCAGATGGTGCCTGGGGGGCTCAGTCAGTTAAGCATCTGCCTTCAGCTCAGGTCATGATCCCAGGTTTCTGAGATGGAGCTCTGAGCAGGGAGCCTGCTTCTCCCTGTGCATCTACCTCTGCTCATGCTCTCTCTCTCTGTCAAATAAATAAATAAAATCTTAAATAAAAATTACACTCAGTGAAAGAGTACAGAATATTCCATGATTTCATTTTTATGACATTTCAAGAAAAGACAAATCCTGAGTTACAGGAAACAAATCAGTGTTTGTCTGGGGTTAGGGGTCACAGTGAGTCTGTTGGGAAATAGAACTAGAGATGGAAGATAGACTATGGGATTTGGGTGTAAGGTCAGATAGATTTGGAAGCACAGTATAAAACCAAAGTGCGAGTCAAATGGAGTTAAGTCCAGTAGCTGATACGTCTTTATGCAAATCAAATCTGGCTTCCTAAATGCCTCCAGACCTCAGGCAGGATCCTGGGAGAAGGTACAGAAGAAAAGAGTGTTGGCAAAACCAGCTTTACACTCTCTGGTGCTTTTGAACATCAGCCTAGATATCAGAAAAAGAATACTCCAGACTGAGATTCAAGTTCTGGCATGACCACATTCTAGCTCCTTTTAAAAAGTTACTCAAGCTCTCTAAACCTCAGTTATTAATTTATAAAAATAATAATGTTCTTACCCCGCTCAGGACATTATTAATAGTGAATGATAACATGGGTAACTCTCCAGCCAAGTGCATATCTTATTTTAAGCCGTGCATTAGATTTCTGTGTTGGTATTATTAACCTTACCTCTCAGGCCAGACCTCAGATTTCTCATTTGTAAAATAATCTCAGTGACATAGGGACCACAGGAGTTCCTTTCCAGCTCTAATATTCTAGAGCACTGTATCAATCATCAGTAAAATGTTAGATTTCTCATAAATGGTTTCTTTGTGCAGGGTTCCCACAGAAACAATTGCCCAAAAAGCCTTAATAGAATTGTCTTTCATTCAACACACTCTTATCTAGAGCCTACATTCAGGTTATACAGTGTTTGTTGGAGTAGGTGTAGATCCAGCCTAGAAAAGAGAGACCACGAGGGCAGTGCTCTGACATGAACACTCCAGGTATTCGGAGAAAACAGAAAGAAGGGGCCTCCTGAAATGTGAGAAGCTCAAATGTGGTGTTCTGGATGACATGTCCCCTGGTTCAGGGTCAGGTATATACGTGCATAACCAAAATCTATTCAGGTGTGGGTTGGATCTTCTTAAAATAACTCAGATATAGCTCAATTTAATGATTTTCTGACTTCTCCACTGATCTTGCCTTTGTTAACTAGCTCCATTAACACAAGTCACTTTCTACTCTACACCAGGAAGGTGAAAGGGGAGAGTTTGAATAGAATTGAATAATTCTTTACTTAATCATGCACTATTTTCCAACTGACCTTTTCCTATTCTCATTACTCCAGTTCCTTTTACGAATGAACACTTTCTATGGAATAATTAGCCTTCTCTGTCTTTTTTACATTTAAGTGACTCAGTTTTATAACAACTCTGTAAGAAAAGTGTTCCTCCCCATTCTTTGGTAAACAGAAGACGAGAAACTGGATTAAGTTTCTGAATACAGAACAGTCCCAGTACAAATTACAGCTGCCCAAACTATTCTCTGTTCCCTGACATACATGCAGAGCTACTGCAGCATTTCTTGAGTCTTCAAGGGGTTACCAAGCCAGTTCTGAGGCAACCATTATTCTCTGATGAAAAGCTCCTGTGACCTCCACCTCAGGCATTAGAAAACTTATCTATTTCTCACCTCATTCTTCAAAAGAGTGAGCTAGCTTTGGAACCTAGCAGGTAAGAAGTTAAAATGCACTCCATTAAAAAAAAATAGTTTTTGTGGCAGAAATTGCCTCTCCCTTTTGAACTGACCCACCTTATTGGAATGAGAACACATCAGAGGCACGGATGTGAAGACCAGCCGTGGAGAAAATTAAGGAATGTGGAAAGTATGGCCTTGGAGGTGGAAATCTAAAGCAAATCTGCATAAGTGCTGCATAATTGATAATGAACCACTTACTGGTCTTGCAAAAAGTGCTAATGAAATGGTTGCTTTCTGCTGCATTGACTATTTAGCTATTGTTAAAACGTGAGCAATTTAACTTTTAAACTTTAGTCACCAATAGCACCTAATTAATTTTTAGAGGTGGTAAAAGCACCCTTGCAGTGCCAAGGGCTAGCCTATACAAAATAATGAAGGTGGCCATTAGATAATCTCTAGAACATCCAAAACCAACATTTGATGGCTGGTTTTTTTAAGTCTCTCCCTATTTTCCCTCATGTACCAGGATCTTCCTGTTCTTTCCCTTACCATCAAAATCTGCTTTCAAGAATAGACCAGAAAAATCAATTTAACTAAGATACTAAATATTAGTAATAGTTTCAAAGTCTTACCTTTCCAAAGGTATTTATGTTTTAATAAGAACTGAACCCCAGGATACAAAGGTAGCTGTTAAAATGGAGTAAATATCAAAACCATCGTGAATATGCTAGAGCCATGTCAACATATACTCACAGCCTCCTGCTCAGAAATTCTGATTCCAAAGGTTTGACTGTGGCCTAGGGAACTCGTGTGTGTGTGTTTGTGTGTGTGTGTGTGTGTGTGTGTGTGTGTGTGTGTGTGTGTTAGAGCTAGAGAGAGAGAGAGAATGTGATAATAGTACACATCACTATGCTTTCTTCAACATTTTCTCTACTGGTCAGATATAATTGCTCACATTTTATAAGTCATAGAACTACACAAGTGAGTTGAAAGAAATTGAATTAGGACCCTAGGTTTACCAGTAGAGGCAGCAGTGCTGCCTGGACTATCTCAGAGCCCATCTAGAATCTACACTGCAGTAATAATGGCTCTTAAAAAACCAGCCTTCCTCTCACTTGGCTGCATCATATTAAGTATAACTATCGATAAAAGCATGTAAACTCATCTCTTCTCCTTAGCGGCCTGCTGGCTTCTCAACTCACTTAGAAGCTAGTTCTTCATTTCTCATGTGCCTTTTAATATTACTAAAAAGTCATTAATGGGGGAGGAGTAAGATGGTGGAAGAGTAGGAGACCTAAATATCATTGGGTCCCAGAAATTCAACTAGACAGTTATCAAGCCATTCTGAACACCTACAAACTCAACAAGAGATAGAAGAGAAGAAGAGTAGCAATTCTAGAAACTGAAAAGCAACCACTTTCTAGAAGGTAGGATGTGTGGAGAAGTGAATCCAAGGTGATATATGGGAAGAGAGACTGCGGGGGAGGGGCTGGCTCCCGGTAAGCAGTAGAGCAGCTAGGCACAAAATCAGAACTTTTAGAAGTCTGCTCTACTGAGGGGCATTGCTCCAGATTCTAAGTGGGGGAGGGGGGGTGAGGGGGCAGGAACACCTTCACAGGGACAGTGTGGTCTCAGGAGCCAAGGGGTCACAAAAAGACCAGGGCTATCTGAGGGTAGCAGAGCTGCCAGGTATCAGAGCAGGGATGCCAGCTATAGAGACGGGGCTGAGGAGTGTGCTCTCAGCCCGGCCCCTGGTAAGGGTGTACAATTCCGCCTCAAGCAAAGACATTTGAGAATCACCGGAACAGGCCCCTCCCCCTAAAGATTAGCAAGAACATCCATCCAAGACCAAGTTCACTGATCAACGAGAACTGCCGAACTCCAGATTTAGGGGAATGCAACACATAGAATTCATGGCTCTTTTCTCATGATTCTTTAGTTTCTCAAAGTTAAATTTTTTTAATTTTATTTTTTTCTTATTATATTTTTTTAATTTTTCCTCTTTCCTATTTTAAACCTTTTAAACTATTTTACCTTATCAATACCTTTTTAAAAAATCTTTTAAATTTTTCATTGTTTTAATCATATTCTATGGCTTCATTATATTTAACCTTACTTTTTCTATATATGTAGGTTTTGCTTTTTTTTTAATGTTGGGATACAATTTCTTCTAACAGATCAAAATATACCCTAAATCTAGCACATGGCTTTGTTCTAGTCTCCAACCTGATCACTTTCTTTTCTCATCTTTTTTTTTTCTTTTTATTCAACCAACTTCTCATCTTATGAATTCCATTTTTAGAACCTTTTTAAATTTTCATTGTTACAGTCATAGTCCATCCCTTCATGGTGTTTAACCTTATTTTTGTATATATATAAGTTTTTCTTTCTTTAAAAGTTTGGGAGGTAGTTTGTTCTAACAGACCAAAATAGACCCAAAGTCAAGTGGGTGGCTCTGTTCTATTCACCAGCCTAATACATACATATATATATATATATATATATATATGTATATATGTACATATATATATTTTTTTCCTCCTTTCTTTTCCCCTGGTTTCAGGTCTCCTCCGATTTGGTTAGTGCATATTTTTCTGGGGTCATTGCTACCCTTTTAGTATTTTATTATCTCATTCATCTATTCTTATCTGGATAAAATGACAAGGTGGAAAAACTCACTACAAAAAACAGAATAGCAGGCCATACCAATGGCTAGGGACCTGATCAATAAGGACAATAGGAAGATGTCAGAACTGGAGTTCAGAATAACAATTATCAAGGTGCAGCTGGGATCGAAAAAAGCATGGAAGATACTAGTGACTTCCCTTCTGGAGAAATAAAATTCCTTTCTGGGAAAAAAAAAAGAACTAAAATCAAACCAAGTTGAAATAAAAAACGTTAATAATAAGATGCAATAAAAAATGGAGGCTCTTACTGCTAGGATAAATGAGGCAGAAGAGAAAATTAGTGATAAAGAAGACCAAATGATGGAGAATAAAGAAGCTGAGAAAAAGAGAGAAAAACAACTACTGGATCATGATGGGGAGAATTTGAGAGATAAGTGACACCATAAGACAAAACAATGTTAGAATAATTGGGATCCCAGAATTACAGAAGAAGACAGGGGCGAGGGGGCAGAAGGTATATTGAATTATAGTAGAGAATTTCCGTAATATGGCAAAGGGAAAAAGCATCTAAATCCAGGAGGCACAGAGGATTCCCCTCAGAAGCAATAAAAATAGGTCCACACCCCATCATCTAATAGTAAAACTTACAAGTCTTAGTGACAAAGAGAAAATCCTGAAAGCAGCTCAGGACAAGAAGTCTGTAACATACAATGGTAGAAATATTAGATTGGCAGCAGACTCATCCACAGAGACCTGGCAGGCCAGAAAGAACTGGCATGATATATTCAGAGCACTAAATGAGAAAAATAAGCAGCCAAGAATACTATATCCAGCTAGGCGGTCATTGAAAATAGAAGGAGAGATAAAAAGCTTCCAGGACACACAAAAACTAAAAGAATTTGCAAACACCAAACCAGTCCTACAGGAAATTGTGAAAGGGGTCCTCAAAACAAAGAGAGAGCCTACAAGTAATAGACCAGAAAGGGACAGAGACAATATGCAGTAACTGTCACCTTACAGGCAAAACAATGGCACTAAATTCATATCTTTCAATAGTTACCCTGAATGTAAATGGGCTAAATGCCCCAATGAAAAGACACAGGGTATCAGAATGGATAAAAAAACAAGTCCCATCAATATGCTGTCTCCAAGAAACTCATTTTAGACCCAAAGACACCTCCAGATTTAAAGTGAGGGGGTATGTGCTCGCTTTGGCAGCACATATACTAAACTGAGGGGATGGAAAACAATTTAGCATGCTACTGCACATCCAAAGAAAGCTGGGGTGGTAATCCTTCTATCAGATAAATTAGATTTTAAGCCAAAGACTATAATAAGAGATGAGAAAGGACCCTATATCATACTTAAAGGGTCTGTCCAACAAGAAGATCTAACAACTTTAAATATCTATGCCCTAATATGGGAGCACCCAGTTTTATAAACCAATGAATAACAAAATCAAAGAAACACATCAACAATAGTACAATAATAGTAGGGAACTTTAATACTGAAATGTCACTGAAATGGACAGATCATCCAAGCAAAAGATCAACAAGGAAATAAAGGCCGTAAATTGCACACTGGACCAGATGGACATCACAGATATATTCAGAACATTCCATCCCAAAGCAACAGAATACACATTCTTCTCTAGTGCACATGGAACATTCTCCACAATAGATCACATCCTGGGTCACAAATCAGGTCTCAACCGGTACCAAAAGATTAGGATCATTCCCTGAACATTTTCAGACCACAATGCTTTGAAACTCAAACTCAACCACAAGAGGAAAGTTGGAAAGAACTCAAATACACGGAGGCCAAGAACATCCTACCAAAGAATGAATGGGTCAACCAGGAAATTAAAGAAGAATTTTTAAAAATTCACGGTAACAAATGAAAATGAAAACACAACTGTTCAAAATCTGTGGGACACAGCAAAGAAAGTCCTGAGAGGAAAATATATAGCGATAAAACCTTTCTCAAGAAACAAGAAGGGTCTCAAGGACACAACCTAACCCTACACCTAAAGGAGCTGGAGAAAGAACAGCAAATAAACCCTAAACTCTGCAGGAAAAGAGAAATAATAAAGATCAGAGCAGAAATCAATAAAATAGAAACCAAAAGAACAGTAGAACAGATCAATGAAGCTAGGAGCTTGTTCTTTGAAAGAATAAATAGGATTGATAAATCCCTGGCCAGATTTATCAAAAAGAAAAGAGAAAAGATCCAAGTTAATGAAATCATGAATGAAAGAGGAGAGATCACAACAAACACCAGAGAAATGCAAACAATTATAAGAACATATTATGAGCAAATATATGTCAGCCAATTTGACAATCTGGAAGAAATGGATGTATTCCTACAGACATACAAACTACCAAAACTAAACCAGGAAGAAATAGAAAAACCTGAACAGACCCATAACCAGTAAGGAGATTGAAGCAGTCATCAAAAATCTCCCAACAAACGGAGCCCAGGGCCAGATGGCTTCCCAGGGAAATTCTACCAATCATTTAAAGAAGAATGAATACCCATTTTCCTGATACTGTTCCAAAAAATAGAAATGGAAGGAATACTTCCAAACTCACTTTATGAGGCCAACACTACCTTGATCGCAAAACCAAAGACCCCACCAAAAAGGAGAATTACAGACAAATATCCTTGATGAACACAGATTCAAAAATTTTGAATTTTGAAAATTCTCACCAAAATACTAGCCAATAGGATCCAACAGTTTATCAGTATATTAAAGGGATTATTCACCATGTCTAAGTGGGATTTATTCCTGGGCTGCAAGTTTAGTTCAACATCCACAAATCAATCAATTTGATACAATGCATTAGTTAAAAAAAAAAAAAAAAACCAACCCAACAACAACAAAAAAAAAACAAGGTCCATATGATACTCTCAGTAAATGCTGAAAAAACATTTGACAAAGTACAGCATCCTTTCTTGATCAAAACTCTTCAAAGTGTAGGGATAGAGGGTACATACTTCAATACCATCAAAGCCATCTATGAAATACCCACAGCAAATATCCTTCTGAATGGGAAAAAACAGAGATCTTTTCCCCTAAGGTCAAGAACATGGCCAGGATGTCCACTATCACCACTGGTATTCAAGTAGTATACGTACTCAGGAAACTATAAAATACTTATGAAAGAAGTTGAGGAAGACCAAAAGAAATGGAAAAGTGCTCCATGCTCATGGATTGGAAGAACAAATATTGTGAAAATGTCTATGGTACCTAAAGCATCTACACATTTAATGTAATCCCTATCAAAATACCATCAATTTTTTTCAGAGAAATGTAACAAATAATCCTAAAATTTATATGGAACCAGAAAAGACACCAAACAGCAAGAGGAATGTTGAAAAAGAAAGCCAAAGCTGGTGGCATCACAATTCCAGACTCCAAGCTCTATGACATAGCTGTCATCATCAAGACAGTATGGTATTGGCACAAAAACGGACACACAGATCAATGCAACAGAATAGAGAGCCCAGAAATAGACCCTCAACCCTATGGTCAACTAATCTTTGACAAAGAGGGAGAAAATGTCCAGTGGGGAAAAAAAAAAGTCTCTTCAACAAATGGTATTGGGAAAATTGGACCGCCACATGCAGAAGAATGAAACTGGACCATTTTCTTATGCCACACACACAAAAATAGACTCAAAATGGATGAAAGACCTCAACGTGAGACAGGAATCCATCAAAATCCTTGAGGAGAACACAGACAGCAATCTCTTCAACCTCAGCCGCAGCAACTTCTTCCTAGAAACATTGCCAAAGGCAAGGGAAGCAAGGACAAAAATGAGCTATTAGGACTTCATCAAGATCAAAAGCTTTTGCACAGCAAAGGAAACAGTCAACAAAACCAAAAGACAACTGACAGAATGGGAGAAGATATTCGCAAATGACAATCAGATAAAGGGCTAACATCCAAAATCTCTAAAGAACTTATCAAACTCAACACCCAAAGAACAAATAACCCAATCAAGAAATGGGCAGAGGACATGAACAGACATTTCTGCAAAGAAGACATCCAGATGGCCAACAGACACATGAAAAAGTGCTCCACATTACTCGGCATCAGGGAAATACAAATCAAAACCACAATAAGATATCACCTCACACCAGTCAGAATGGCTGAAATTAACAAGTCAGGAAAAGACAGATGTTGGCAAGGATGCAGAGAAGGGGGAACCTCTACACTATTGGTGGGAATGCTGGTGTAGCCACTCCAGAAAACAGCGTGGAGTTTCCTCAAAAAGTTGAAAATAGAGCTACCCTGCAACCCAGCAATCACACTACTGGGTACTTACCCTAAAGATACAAATGTAGTGGTCCAAAGGGGACTGTGCATCCCAACTTTTGTAACAGCAATGTCCACAATAGCCAAACTATGGAAAGAACCTAGATGTCCATCAACAAATGAATGGATAAAGATGATTTGGTATATATATACAATGGAATACTATGTAGTCATCAAAAGAAATGAAATCTTGCCTTTTGCAATGACATGGAACTAGAGGGTGAAATAAGGCATTCAGAGAAAGACAATTATCATATGATCTCCCTGATATGAGGAATTTGAGAGGCAGAGTTGGGGGTTTGGGGGGTAGGGAAGGAAAAAGTGAAACAAGATGGGATCAGGAGGGAGACAAACTATAAGAGACTCCAAATCTCATGAAACAAACTGAGGGTTGCTGGGGGGAGGGGGGTGTGGAGAGGGTGGTTGGGTTATGAACACTGGGGAGGGTATGTGATATGGTGAGTGCTGTGAAATGTGTAAGCCTGAGGATTCACAGACCTGTACCCCAGGGCAAATCATACATTATATGTTAATAAAAATAGTTAAAAAAAAATCATACCACCCAAGGGGACACATGTCCACAGATCACCAAGAATTGTCTAATTCAGATTTTCCTTACTTGTCAGAAGACTATCTTCTACAGACAGCTCAGAAAGAGTACTAGAAATTTTATATACTATCTAGCATTTCTTTCCTTCCTCATTCACAGAAGAAAACTGAAATTTTCTAATCCAAATTCTGACATTTACATATTTACTGTGTATTATTACTGTATGTTATGTGGGCCTGTTAAATGAATGGGGGGAAATCATGATGTTGTAAACTCATCTTAAAGGCCAGTTTTCATATTTTCTGACAAAGAAAAACAGATAAGGAAGTTAACTTTTGTTTCAAATGAATGAATTTGAATTCCTTTTAAATAAAACATGTCACAACAGAAAGGAAAGACTAATTCACAGAATCCTGGAGGATTACCCATAAATATTGAATGGAAGCCCACTTCTTAGACCTCTGAGATATGAAAGTTTATTATATTCCCATCACATTCTTTTCACATACAGAAAATATATATTTCCTTACCTCTTAAATCCTGAGAGCCACGATAATCTATGCACACACTATCCTTGTTTATTTATGATACTGAACAGGTTAGGATGAAAAACACTGCACCCTTTTCACTGTGGATGGCTGATCTTTGATCTTTACCCCCTAAGAGAGTTCTTCTACAAATTCCTCTGAAAGTTTCTCCATGACCTGCTGAGCTCCCATATCACTCTATTTTTAAACACTTTGCTGAACTCCTTCATTTTTAATAAAATGTCACTGTTTCCACTTTGGACCATTGAAGGGCCAAAAGTTCTTCCCAGGTTCTTCCTGTTCTCACAACAGATTTCACATAAAAGTAAGACAAGTTAAATGGATGAGAGCAGTAAAATTCCATGGTACTCAGAGGAATAAAGCCTTGGGCAAACTGAACTAAGAGGACAGGATTGGACATACGGGGTTTGCTAATCAGAATTCTTTGGGTATTGGGTAAAGTCATCGGCTTGTGGACCTAAGGATAAGACGCCACATTTGTTAAGAAAGGAGCTTCATTTCCCTCATTCTTTTATCTCCACCACCTCATCTCTAGTCTTGAGCAGAACAGACACTTGGTAAATGTTTGTGGAACAGAATTGCCTGTGTCGTAAAAGTAATTACAGTACTGAATGACAGAAACGTGCCAAGGATATGACTGAGGAATGTCAGGGATGCCTTCAGTTGAAAATCAAAAAAGATACCGGATCTCTTTCTTGAAATAATAGTCACATCATCATGCTAAAAATAGATTTATCACTTATTCAACAGTGTTTTAAAAGTGTGTTATACAGAGTTCTAAAAATGTTTTACACATAGTTCACATTTAATCCTCATAAGAACTCCAAAAGGTAAGTAGTTTCATTCTCATTATCAGTTGAAAATGGGCAAATTCAGATCAACTACACCCCATAGTTACAACCCTTGAGTCCTGGAGTCAAGATGAAGCAGAGCCCTGACTGACTCCCAAGCTGAGAACCTTCCCACAGCCCTGTGCCAAGTCAGTGTTCTCTTGGGGCATCACATGGCATTTCTCTGAACTAGAATTCAGGCTGTTTTCAAAAGGGCAGCATTTTTCAAACCATACTTTAAATCTTTCCACCTAACTGTACAAATGAATGCATTAAAAATGTTGGGATGGTTGTTCTGAGTTACTGCCATGGAGAACTTCAGCTATTTAATAGAACTGAATACTCAGAAATGGTACAGCAGCCACCAGGTGAGAAACAAGGTGGGGAGTTGCCTTAGAAATGAGGAAATATGCAATTTCTAGCTCAGAAAGTGCCCATTTACCCTGTAAGAATGAGTGCCCTTTGCCTTCTTCACTACATAGGTGTTGGTTGGGGATAAGAATTTAGTCCTCCAGTTTAGCCATTTCTATTAAGATACTGACATGCTTTTTGCTTTTCCTAAGTAAACTGTCTATTTTATTTCATAAACCAACTCCATATATCAGTTCCATTTAATGCCTCCATGATTCTGTAAGAACAACAAAAAAGGGAGCTATTTATTTGTAAACATGTATAAATTTTGTTCTAAAAGTAATCACCATATTTACATATTCATTAGAATTGCCACTCTAAGTGAAATGGGGACAGTAGCTAATGGCATAATTTTAACTTTGTGGATGACCAGTTTTGCATAAACAAAATGAGATTATTAACATTGAGTCTGTATAGCAACTGTAAGGAAGAAAAATAAAAGAGACACATTTCCTTAAAAAGTTTCTTTAAGGAAACAAACTGATGAGTAACATGAAAAAATAAATGTTCAAAAAATGTAAATCAAAGAGAATACTCTAATTTCAATATTTAAAAGTAATAGCTCATTCTTAAGAAGAAAAAGAAAATAGGCAAATTTCTAGAAAAATCTAACTAATAAAAAAAGAAATAATTAAATTACTAAAGGGCTACAGTGAATAGAGAGAGTTACAAATCATAAGAGACTATGTCCAAAAGTTTAAAAATTGGATTACACTTAAATGTCGAGGAAAATAGATGTAACCAATGATTCGGGAAAAGGAAGAAACCCTGAAGAGATAGGAAAAAAATCAAGACTTCATTTTTTGGGGCTGTTTTAGGTTTACAGAATTGAGAGGAAGGTACAAAGACTCCCCATACACCCTCATCCCCCCACACAAGCATAGCCTCCCTCATTGTCACTACCCCTCACCACTGTTACCAAAGATGAACCTACACTGATACATCATAATCACCCAAATCCATAGTTTAGCTGAGGGTTCAGTCTTGCTATTGTACATTCTCTGCATTTGAACAAAAGTAGAATTCACTTTTATTTGAATATCATACAGAGTATTTTCACTGACCTAAAAATCCTCTGTGTTGGACCTATTCATATCTCCACCTTACTACACTTGGAAACCACTAATCTTTTATTTTCTCCATAGTTTTGTCTTTTCCAGAATGTCATATAGTTGAGATCATAGATTTCAGACTGGCTTCCTTTACTTGGTAACATAAATTTAATATTCCTCCATGTGTTTTTGTCATGGCTTGATAGCTCATTTCTTTTTAAAATTGAACAATATTTTTCTGTCTTGATGTACCACAGTTTATTTATGCATTCACCTACTGAAGGACATCTTGGATGCTTCCAGGTTTTGACAATTATGAATAAAACTTCCATACATAACCATGTATAAGTTTTTGTGTAGATATATGTTTTCAGCTTATTGGGGGTAAATATCAAGGACCGTGATTACTAGATTGTATGGTAAGAGTGTTTAGTTTTTTTAAAGACTGAATTAGTTTTCTAAAAAACTAAATTTAGTTTTTTTTAACTGTCCTTTTTCAAACTGTCTTTCAAAATGGCTGTACCACTTTGCATTCCCACCAGCAACGTATGAGAATTCTTGTTATTCCACATCCTTGCCAGCATTTGCTGTCAAGTGTTCTGGATTTGGGTCCATTTTAATCACCGTGTAGTAGTATCTCATTGTTGCTTTAATTTGCATTTCTCTGAGCAGATACAATGTGAAGTATCTTTCTATGTGCTTATTTTTCATCTGTATATCTTATTTTGTCAGCTGTCTGTTAAGATCTTTGACCCATTATCTTTGATAACCCATTATCAAATATATCTTTTGAAAATATTTTCTCCCAATCTGTGGCTTGTCTTCTAATTTCTTGATATGGTATTTAAGTGAGAAGAAGTTCTTTTGTGGTTTTTTTTTTAAGGTTTTGTTTATTTATTTGAAAAAGAGAGAGTGAACACAAAATGAGGGAACAGCAGAAGGAGAGGGAGAAACAGGCTCTCTGCTGAGCAGGTAGCCTGATGTGCGGCTCAGTCCGAGCACTCTGGGATCATGGCCTGAGCTGAAGGCAGATGCTTAATCAACTGAGCCACCCAGGCACCCCAAGAAGTTTTTAATTTGAACAAAGTACAGCCTACTAAGTATTTCTTTCATGGATCATGTCTTTGATATTGTAGATAAAAGGGCATCACCATTCCCAAGATCATCTAGGTTTTCTCCCATTATCTTCTAGGACTTTTATAGTTTTGCTTTTTAAATTTAAGTCTATGTTCTATTTTAAGTTAATTTTTGTGAAGGGTATAAAATCTATATCTAGATTCATTTTTTTCCCGTGTAGATGTTCAGTTATTTCAGCACTTTGTAATTAAGAGACAATCTTTTGTCCATTTTATTGCCCTCTCTCTTTTACAAAGATCAGTTGACTATATTTATTGGTATCCACTTTTGGTCTCTCTATTCTGTTCAATTGATCTATTTGTGTATTGTTTCACCAATACCACACTGTCTTGATTAGTGACTTTATAGTAAGTCTTGGAAGTTGGGTAGTATCAGTCCTCCAATTTCTACTTCCACTCAATATAGTGCTGGTTATTCTAGGTTTTCTGCCTCTCCATATAAACTTTAGAATTAGTTCATCATTGTCCATAAAATAACTTGCTGGAGATTTTGATTGAGATTGCATTAAACCTATAGATCAACTTGGGAAGAACTGACATCTTGACAATACTACATATTCCTATCTGTGAACATGGAATATTTTTTTATTTAGTTTTTAAATTTCATTTATCAGAGTTTTATAGTTTTCCTCATATAGATCATGAACATACTTTGTTAGATTTATACCTAAGTATTTCATTTTTGGAATGCTGATGTAAATGATACTGTGTTTTTAAGTTCGAATTCCATTTGTTCCTTTTTGGTATATAGAAAAACAATTGACCTTTACATATTAACCTTGTATCCTTCAAGTTTGCTATAATTGTTTATTAGTTCTAGGACTTTTTGAGTGACTCCTCTGGATTGTCTGCATTAATGATAATGTCATCTGTGGACAAAACAGTTTGGTGCCTTCATTCCCAATCTGTATTTCTTTTATTTCCTTTTCTTGACTTCTTGCATTGGCAAGGACTTCAAGTATAGTGTTGAAAAGAAGTATTGAGAAGGGGTAACCCTTGCTTTGTACCTGATCTTAGTAGGAAAGCTTTGAGTTTCTCCCAACTATCTGATGTTAACTCTAGATTTTTTGTAGATATGCTTTATTAAGTTGAGAAAGTTCCCCTCTATTCCTAGTTTACTGAGTTTTTATTCCTAGTTTTTCTTATCATGAATGGGTGCTGGATTTTGTCAAATACCTTTTCTGTATCTATTGATATGATCATGTGATTTATCTTTTTTAGCTGTTGACCTGACAGATTACATTAATTGATTTTCAAATGTTCACCAGCCTCCCATACCCGGGATAAATCCTACTTTGTTGTGACATATAATTCTTTCTTTGCTTTTTGGAATTTGATTTACTAATATTTTATTGATGATTTTTACATCTATGTTCATTACAGACATTGGTTTGTATGCCCTTTAGTTTTCTTGTAATGTTTTTGTCTAGTTTTGGTATTAAGCTAATGTTGGTCTCATAGAATCAATCAGGAAATATTCCCTCTACTTCTGTCATCTGAACAAAATTGCAGAGCATTGGTGTAATTTCTTTCTTAAGTGTCTGATAGGATTCACCAGTGAATCCATTTGGGTTGGTTTCTTTCTGTTTGGGAAGGTTATTAATTATTGATCCAATTTCTTTAATAGATACAGACCTACTCAGATCATCAATTTCTTCTTGTGTGAGTTTTGGCAGTTTGTGCTTTCAAGGAATTCGTTCATTTTATCTAGGCTATCAAATTTCCATTTTTCTTTCCTTTTCTGGCAATCAGTTATACTTTTTTCTTTTTACATTTTTAATGATTGCCCTAGAGTTTCCAACATACATTTACAACTAATGAAAGCTCATTTCATGTAACACTAATTCTTACAAACACATAAATAATTCTTTCCTCCTATCCCTGTATCATTGCTGTCAATTATTTCACTTATATAGAAGCATACATAAGCAAATATGTATTCTGCTTGTGTGTGTGTGCATACACAAATATATATATATATACATATTTTAGTAAACATATATACTTAAATACACTTAAGCATAAATATCTGAATACATTGTTGTATTATTATTTTGAACAAATTGTTATCTGTTATCTCAATTAAGATTTAAAAAAATACAAGTTTTTATTTCACCTTCACTTATTCTTTCCCTGATGTTCTTCCTTTCTCTATGTAGATCTGAGTTTCTGAACTATTTTCTTTTCCTTCTCTCGAAAGAATTTAACATTTTTTGTAAGTCGTGTCTGCTATCAACAAGTTCCCTCAAATTTTTTTTTGTGTATGTGTCTGAGAAAATCTTTACTGCTCCTTCACTTTTGAAGCATCATTTCACAGGGTACAGAATCCTAGGTTGGGGGGGGGGTTCTCTCAACACTTTAAATATTTCACACCACTATCTTTTTGCTTGCATGACTTCTAAGAGAAGTTGGATGTAATTCTTACCTTTGTTCTTCTGTAGGTAAAGTGGTATTTCCTCTGGCTTCTAGAAGGTATATATATATATCATTTTTATATATATTTATTTTTATATATATGTCATATTATATATATATAGCATATCATTTTCAAATATATATATATATATATATATTTGAAAATGATATGCTAGGTATGCTAGGTATAGTTTGGGGGAGCATATATCCTGCTTGGCATTGTCTTTGGTTCCTGAATCTGTAGTTTGGTGTTTGGCATTAATTTGGGAAAATTCTCGGTCATTATTGTTTCCAATATAACTTCTGCTCCTTTCTCTCTTTTTTTCTCTTTCTTGTATTCCCATTATATGTATGTTACACATTTTATAGTTGACACACAGTCCTTGGATATTTTTTTCAGTCTTTGTTTGCTTTCTGTTTTTGAAGATTTTACTGGTGTATGTTCTAGCTCAGACATTCTTTCCTCAGTTATGTCCAGTCTACTAATAAACCCATTGAAAGCATTCTTTTGACCTCCAGTATTTCTTTTTGGTTCTTTCTAAGGCTTTCCATCTCTCTGCTTATATTGCTCATCTGTCCATGATGTCTACTTTGTCCATTGGAGCCCTTAGCATACTGATCATAGTTGTTTTAAATTTCTGGTCTGATATTCCAACATCTCTGGTTCTTCCGGTTCTGATGCTTGCACTGTCTCTTCCAACTCTGGTTTTTGCCTTTTGGTATGCTTTGAAATTTTTTTTTTCTTGGTAGCTGGACAAGAAACTGCTGTAAATAGTCCTTTAGTAATGTGGTGGTGGGGTATGGGATGGGGAAGCATTCTATTGTCCTATGACTAGGCCTCAGTCTTTTTGTGGGCATATGGCTCTAGACAGTAAACTTCACAAGTGTTTCTTGTTTTTTCCTCCTTTCTCAGGTGGGATAGGATGGCTAGAGTAGGCTCGAGTTGGCTATTTCCCCTTCTTCAACATGGAAAAGTTAGAATGGAATAGAGTTGGATATTTCCTTCCCTAGGTCAGTTAGGCTCTGGCAGTACCCCAGTGGGTTAAGCTCCGATTAACTAGTTTACAAATGAAGGCAGGCCTTGTTAAGAACAGAGTACTCTCTGAGGCGCCTGGGTGGCTCAGTGGGTTAAGCGTCTGCCTTCGGCTTAGATCATGATCTCAGAGTCCTGGGATCAAGCCCTGCATTGGGCTCTCTGCTCAGCAGTGAGCCTGCTTCCCCCTCTCTCTGCCTGCCTCTCTGTCTACTTGTGATCTCTCTCTCTCTGTCAAATAAATAAATAAAATCTTAAAAAAAAAAAAAAGAACAGAGTACTCTGGCATATTTCAAATGGTTCTTTTTCCCTTCCCCCACCAGAAACCTGAGGGGATTTCTCCAACATTTACTATATCTGATTGAGCTCCTGGAGGTAAATAAATCTCACAATATTGCGGGGACACCCCTATGATGGTGTCCCCCTGGAGTTTTGAACTCTCAGAATTTTCTGCGCTGAGTTTTTAACAATTTGTCAACTACAGTTTAGGTTTTTCTTCCTTTACGTTGGTTCCTGCAGCAGTTTTTGCTCATGTGTCTTTGCTCGGGTAAGCCACAACTCCCCGTATTCCCCTATCAGTATGTCCAGGCTTGATGGCAATAGTTTGCCCTGTGACCCTCTCTTTGTGTAAAACCAAAGAGTTGTTGATTTTTTTTTTGTTCTGTTCAGGTTTTTACTTGTTCTTAAGACAGAGTGATGACTTCCAGTCTCCTTATGACTTCCAAGCAGAACTAGAAAAGGGAATTCAAAAATTTTTTTCATTAAGAGAGACTAATTATAAAAATTAATTTTACTGGTAAGTTCCCTCAAAGCTTAACTAACATCTAAGTTCATCACCATATGAAATTTGGCAGAGTATACGGAAAAAATGGAAAGCTACCAAGTTCATTCTATAAAGCCAGCATAATGCTGTAACAACATAACAGCAATATTACCAAAAAAGATAATTATGGACCATCTTGCATGGGAAAATAGATCTGAAAATTCTAAATAAATACTAGCCATAAAATTTAAGTATATATTGATGGAACATCAAGCTCTAAAAGAAAAAGAAAAAAAGACTCTCCTATGAATGTAAGGATTATTTAGTATTAGGAAAATAGTATTATATTCAAATCAATCAGCCAAATAAGAGAAGTCATGTCATCCCAATAATAAGGAAAAAAAATGGATGATATGCAAAATTCATTCCTCTATTTTTTAAAAGATTCTTTAAGATTAAAATCTATGACTTGAAGAAGAGCTTTTAGTTATTTTCTAATTATCACAGCCTCACTACAAAATTTTAACAATGCAGAAATGTACATACTAATAAGTTCCTATCCCTAACCACCCCTGCATCTCCCATTTGTCACCTCCCAAGGGATGAGCACTAGCAACAAGTTGGTTTATAACCTTCCAGAACTCTTCAATGGAATAAATAAATGGGCTAATGCATAGATACACACATATATATGTCTATAATATGATTCCTTTTAGTAGATAAAACTTAATATACAGAGTTACACAGAGACAGAAAATTATCAAATCATACACAAAATACATTATAAATAATGCCACAGTCTAGAAATGTCCTTGTGCACTAATAATAAGGAGAATTGGTAACTTGAATGGTAAACATACTTTAGATATTGAATGTTTCTAACTATTACCAAATCTACTTATGAAAAGTTTGTGTCAATTTAAATTTCTTTTAAATTTTAAATTTCTTTTAAAATTCCTTCGTTCCCCCAAATTCACCACTTCTGGTTAACCTGTCTTAGGAACAAGAAATTACGGTATTTTGTGTACAGCTATAGGGAAACTGCCTGGATTGGCATCCAGTCTCCACTACTTTTGAGCTGTGTGAACTTGAACAAATCACTTAACCTGTCTGTGCCCTAGTTCCTAATCTGTTATGATTAATAATGATTAAGAGATCATTCATAAAAGTCATAAAAATCTTTGTCATTGTGCTTTAAATATAATTACTTTGTGGGAGTGTTTCATAGATATAGAATGTTAATCCTTTGCCCACTATGTATGCTCTTTTTTTTTTTTAAAGATTTTGTTTATTTATTTGACAGAGATCACGAGTAGGCATAGAGGCAGGCAGGGGGTGCGGGTGGGGGGAGCAGGCTCCCTGATGAGCAGACAGCCTGATGCGGGGCTCAATCCCAGGACCCTGAGATCATGACCTGAGCCAAAGGCAGAAGGTTAACGCACTGAGACACCCAGTGCCCCGTATGCTCTTTTTTAAAATCCCTATCTATAGTTTGCCATATATCTTTATATTTTACGTCATTTATGTAGTGACAATTTTAACATTTTATAAAGCTCCATTTTTTCCTACATTGCTTCTGGATTTCATGTCTTTCTTGAGAAAACTTTAGCCTATCCTACATTTTATGTATATATAAAGCACTCATGTTTATTTTAATTCTTTTATATTTTATTTTATGTTTAGTTCTTAAATCCATTTTGTATTGTGTATGTGTGATATGAGATAAAAGTGCCTATTTTGTGATAAATTTATAGTTAATTATTTCAGTATTGTTCATTCATTTATTTGGTAATCTATATGTCCCCATTGATTTGGAAAGCCAATGTGTGAATTTTTATAAACATTCACACACATATTTCCAGACTTTTTTTTTCAGTAACACTAATATATTTGCCTTTCCTGCACCAGTGTACACTTTCAAAATTATTACAGTTTTATATACACTGGATTTTATATACACTGGCAAGCACCTCCCCTTTGAAGTGTCTCAACTATAAAGTATGGTGAAGCACTTACTCTAACAAATGCAGAAACAGCTTATCAGTTCACATAAAAGTCCCCCTGGGATTTTTATTTATAATGCTTTGAATTTATATATTAAGTTATGAGGAACTGATTATCTTTGCAACTTTGAGTTCTTTCAACTAGGAATTAGAATGTCTTACCACTAATTTAAGCTTTTTAAATAGCTTGCCCGAAAGTTTTGTGATCCTCTTCACAAATATCATGCATGTTCTTTTTGTAAGTTTATTTCTATTTAATATATTTCTTGGCTGTCATTAATGGGATCTATTTTCCATTTTCTAATTGATCACTATTAGAAAATTTTAAAACCACTGATGTATGTATGCAGATGAATACTAACACATATCTCTCTCAAATCAACAAATATCTACCTATCTCAAGTCAGCATACTAAATTGCAAAATACTAGATGTTGCCTTAATAATATTAAAGAAACAACTAGCTAACTGCTATCACCATTACTATTAAATTTTGTTCTACGAATCCAAACCAAAGCAATAAAACATGGAATGGGAGGGGAAAAAAGCAAAATTCAAGTGAAGGGGTCTGGGTGGGACCCCCTCCTACATGTGAAAAGTTTCTCCCTATCTGGTGGAGGTAGAGAGTGGCTGAAATATAGCTATTGTTCTGCTCAGTGCACTGCATCCTCTGGGTGGGGTTGCAGATGTCCTGAAGAAGAAGCACTACTTTTCATAGAGGCTCTATCCACACACTATACCAGAGACCAGTGTAGGGATGTCAGCCTAGATAAGGCCCTTTTTATTCTATTTTTGCACAAAGGTTATTTGTAGATTTGCACAGTCCTGGAAATGAGAAAACAAATTGTCACTATTTTAAGATGATTTAGAGTACCTGGAAAATCCAAGAGAATTAGTTAAAAAATCATTTCCATTAATAAAATAAGTCTAAAAGTCATTGGATACAAGATATATAGCTATTTACATTTATATAAAGATCTATATTATAGTCAGTAAAATGTTCAAATATATTATTTTAATAAAATAACTTACAATAGCAACCCAAAAGCACAGAATTCCCAAGAATATATTTAATAAGAACATGAGGAACTTAAGTAAATTAAATTGTATAAGACTACTGAAAATATGAAAAAGGATATGAGTTAATTAAAAAGTAATAGTTTTCCTATAGTTCTGAAAAAAATATTTGAAAAACTTAATGGGCAATGAGAGCAAAAGTAAAACACAGAAGGCATCTTTGAGAGTCCGAAGCCAAAGCCTGCTTTGCAGATAACTATCCATCTTTTTCTGTCCTTTTCTCCCAGTGTCTCCTGACACCCACAGTTATAAATTGGACCCGGGCAGGGGCAAGAGTTTCAGGTTTGAGCAGGGCCAAGGGAAGAAAAATGTTGATGAAGATAATGATTTCTCAGCTGACCCCTTGAACTCAATTTGAACTCTTACACTTAGAGAAATGAGAAACAAAACAATTTTTTATGACCAACTTCATGAACATCCAAGCAATAAATGATGGTCAGAAGTTAATCACTTTGAGACTCTGGCACAAACACAGCTGCCTGTGGATCATGGTGACCATGTGTGGGGCACAGAGGTGGTAAGGAGGCACTTCTTGTCTTTGCACAGGTGCGTGCTCAGCATCGGCCATCTGGAAATGCTGAGAGGAATGGAAATGGCACCCTTGACAAGACCTGCTATTTCTATCCTGAGTAGATCCAGCAATGCAAGACACTTCATAAACAGAAGAACATGACCAGAAGAAGACAGAGCATGAAAGGAAAAATAGAGATGAGGGTTCCTGACCTCAGCACTGACATTTCGGGTTAGATAATTCTTTGTTGGTCGGATACAGGGGCAGCAGGAACTGTTTGGTACACTCTCAAAAATTTGAGAATACCCTGGAGTCTACACATAAGATGCCAATAGCACACCCACAGTGACAGCCAAAAATGTCTCCAGACATTGTCAAGTATACCCAGGTGAGTGAAGGTTGGGTGGAAAGAACCAACCCAGCTAAGAATCACTGATGGAGATTGATTGAATAGAAATCAAACTGAAACACTGGGGTGGGTGTGTACCCCTTTGGGGATTCTCAGAAATAAATGGTGGGGTCCTTGATAAATACTAATTTTTATGTATACACATTTATGCATAGATCCATAGGCAAGCATATGAGCCTTTCAAGAATGTTAATGATATTGTTTGGTGGGTTAGGATAAATGGATGACTTCCATTATCTTATAAATTCTTTTATATTATTTTTGTTCATTTTTACATTTTTCAGTTTTCAAAAATGAACATGTACTACATATATTCATTTAGCCATGTTTTTTAGTGCCTGCTATGTTCCAACTAAACTAATGAGGGTAGAGATCGGGGTTGGGAATTCCAGGCAGAAGGTGAAGTGGTAGACAGGCCATAAACAATAGGCATCGTAAGTAATTATATAAGTTAGAAAGTGGTAAATTCCATTAAAAAAAAATGAGTTGAGAGGTGATGTCATTAAATAAAAGTCATTCTTAAAAATCTAGAGAGTGCAGGATTGATGTGGAAGCATTCTGTCCTCTTTCACAACCACTGTACCTTCTATTCTCCACTCCTGAGGGTCACTGACCTTTCAAATAAAATGACCTTTCTGTGGATTCAGGCAGTTGTGTTTTTCACTGAGCTCCTGAAGGCATCATGAGTTGAGCAGGGATTCTCATTCTATGATAAGGATCTGTCTCAAACAGCTTTATCAATAGCCCTTCCAGTCCTTAGAATAGACACTGACATCTATTTTCCGAAACTCTTATAGTTCTCAGGCCATTTCATTACCTGAGGCACAGATTTGCTTGAAACTCCTACCACGATAGCTGGAGCAAAGCTGCGTAATGCCCTTCAGGACATTCTGGAACACAGGGTCCAATCCTGGTTGGAATGACTAACAATCCTGTGAGTTGTGGCTGCCAGCTGGTTGCAACTTAACTTGCTGGGAACAGGGGTTATTAAATGACTCATTTAAACCTGAGCCAAATACCAAATAAGTGGATAATGTATTCAAATGGTCTGGAGGAGAGCAATGGATGATATGTTTATTTCTATCTCGGTAATTAGGTAGATCAGATCTTAGATAAATAAGAGAGCAGTAGGTGTGCGGGCTTGAGGAAACAACCCGCCTTCTTTGCAGTACCTATAAGAGAAGAGGTTGTAATGCTTCATTTAACTAAAGCTTGTCACACAGGACTTGTGTTTTCTAACACAGCAGCAAAATAACATAGGTTTAGGAGAACTTGGGTTAAATAAATTGCTTCATGATCCTACTTCTACTGAGAACTGACAGAAGGTCCTCTTCAGGATCTGCCCAAAGAACATCCAATGGGAAATATTTTTAAACATTTTCTGTTGGTGCCAAATGAAAACCTAAAAAAAAATAATAATAAAATAAATAAGAAAAAATAAAATAAAATAAAATTGAGGCTTAACTTTATTGTTGTCCTTGCTGAAACCTTTTTTTTTTTTTTTTTCCAAGAGGTTTCAAGTGCGTTTGTAAACCTCAGAAAGGCCAAGTCCAGGCTGTCAGTCTTTTGAAAGTTTTGCAGTAGACAGCAAGGTCTTCATAAGCATAAAGATGTCTTGTTTCTGGTAAACTCTATTTTGAAAAAAACAACCAAAAAAAGCCCACTGACTTTACTTTGAAGACTTTGCATCAGTCTCTGGAGGCAAACAGGGCAGCAGTCCAGAATTTTCTTGGCCGTCAGCACAAAGGAGTCTGCACATCAGTAACAAGGAGAAAAGGCAAACTTCAGCAAAAACAAAGACCTGTCCTGGTTTTAAAAGAAAGACAGAAAGAAAGAAAAACAGGACATATGATCACCTTAGTCAGCTGCCAAGTATATGAGGTAGCTCCAAAAAGAGTGTAATGTTCCATTGTAAATGAGAAACTATAATTACACCTAGCAAATCTGGAGAGAGAAATCCATAGAGCCACCGGATGCTAACTGTGGATGGGCAGTGGGGTAGAGGCCTTGAGTGAAGACAGGCCTGGAGTTACGGGCCAACGGGCAGTCCTGTCATTGTCGTTCTAGTGACCAAACCAGCTTTATTGAGTCTGTAAGATGGGATACCATACAGTACTGAGATGAAACCCAGAGCTTCCCAGGAGCAGGAAAGCAGGAAAAGACTCCTATGACTGTCAGATATCTCTGAAGGGAATTAGTCAGTCTGATTTTCCTCTAATAACTTGTGTTGGCTTTAAAGGAAGATCGAAAGGCTGCTCTAAAGTTGTACAGGCACCTATCACGATAGGGCAGGAGTGGTTCTCCCATGCGGAGAACCACTCTGGAAACTTGTTCTGTAGAAGTAGAAAATCCATATGTTCTGGACCAGAATCAGGTTATACAGAAACTTCCTAAACCTATTATCCAGTCTGACAACTAGGCAATAAAAAGTCACTCTGTATTTCACATTTTTGTGGCATTTGCATTCCTTCTATCTTTTTGCTCTTGTTCTCAGCAATGAAATTAATTTCAGTGGGGAGTTAGGTTGGAAACTGGTGGCTTACCTCAGGACATGACTGTTGGTTCTGTTGTAAAGAAATAGGTTGCCAAGCACGTTGGGAAGGATGTCATCATCATTTCACAACTGTGGGAGCCACCTTTACAACCTTTGTTTATTTTTACAGTCCAAATATTCATAGAAGTATGTCAGTCAAAGGCATGTTTCCCTCTTTGTTCGCAAAAGATCATTCATGTCACTGGATATTGGATATACCCTTTAGCCTCATATTGATTTATTCTGTGAAGAAAGGTTCAAAGTGAACCCTACCATGAGACCAATTTCCTTTTTTGCATTTACGCAACAAGAAAACTTCATGTAGTGTTCTGATTATTATTATTATTATTATTATTATCATCACATATTATGAGAGTTTTATGGGAATTAGGCAATTTTCATTTACTTTCCTAATGGAATTTATGTTTATACCTAAGTGTCCCCATCTTATCCTATGCAAAACAATCTTAAAGGAGTACTTGGCAATCTCTGAGCTCTTAAACAAAGGTATCTAATATATGGAGTCATGACTCAGAAAAGAAAGCCAGGTCAGCCCATCTTTTGAAAGGGGAAAGTCTAAGCAGACTTGAAAATCACTGATCATCTCTAATCTGATGATTTAAAGAATCATTGGTAGAACTGTTGGTGCAATTAAGAATGAGCATGATTCAATCACAGGAGCCCTGGGCTCTGCCACAGACAAGCCTGTGGGGGAATGTCAACAGAGAATCTCCTGTCACTTGCATTCTCAAGAAGGTTGCTTGGTGCACAAAGTCAAAGCCATTCAAAAAGAGATACTGCCATTCCTCCACTCACAAAATTTTATTGCTAACAGAACATGATATAGCAAAGAAGGAAAAGGAAAAGGAGAGTGAAAATCAGTACACATCTATATCATTTGCTGTTGCCTTTTCATAATCACAATTCTTAAATGGCCCAATATAAGGTAGAGTTGGTCAGTAAAAAGACGGCTATGTTCATCCTGTAGAGACTTTATAAACACCATTTGCAATTCTGCTCAAAGCAGTTTGTGTTCACGTCAACACCTACAAACTGAAGTGACTGTGCACTGGGGATATAGTAGAAATCAGTATCCTCTCTGGCACCTTACAGAGAAGTGTGGCAGGTTCCTCCTCGTGGTCTGGGACACGGGTCTCTCAGAACACATCTGCCTTAGCTTTTAAGCTTTCGGTTGGGTACCTGGTAGTTAGGGTTATCCTTAAGTACAAAAGGGACTAGAAGAGAAGGAGCACATTTGAGAGAGGAGATATGATTGATTTGGGGTTGGCATTGAGACATCCACGGGGAGATGTACTGCAGGCAGTCAGAACAGCAAAAGGTTGAGCCATCCTGATTCTCCTCATAGCACCACAATGCCTCCTTCTGAGGCCCTCTCTCTAGCTCACCATTAACCCATCCCATAAATGTGCAAATTTTATAGCATTAATTTTGAATATTCCATGTACCCTGTACTTCAAGTCAGACCACTTGCAATATAGCCTATAACTGCTGAAAATCCACCTAGCTTTTTTTTCATATGATTCAACTTAAACATTATTTACATTATATCACTGCAAAGTTGGTATTTAAAAAGATTCTTCATGTGATATATTTATCAACCACTAGAAAAACCAACAGTTAAATCATGAATCACCAGCAGAAAGATTCTATTATATTCAAAATGACAATTTTGTTTAAGATACAAACATTAGAGGATCTCAGTTCTCTTTCTCTCTGGGTCTTTCTCTTCTTTAGCTCCCTTTCTCTCTCTTACCTATGTATCCATATATTTATCTATAGATAACTGATGACATCCAAATTTATTTTCACAAATATTGTTATTCTATGAAATCCATCATGTGCCTTATGCTTTATTTATTAAATTGTTAAAATACTAAGTTGGGAAGACAGATAACAGTTTCTTTTAAAGTGGACCTTCTTAAAATGACAAGTCAATTTAGATAGTAGCACTAGGAAATTGAAGGTAGCAAATTTGTGTTGGGGTTGAATTGAACTTTTTTTAGTTAAACAATTTCGTTGTATAACCAAATTTCTTACTGGATTCCATGAATGACCTGTAATTTCACTTCCTTGATGAGAATAGTCCAACTTTTAAAATTAACATACAAAATATGAAGCACAAAGACACTCTCTCTATATAATATAAGCAAATTTGAACTATACAAAGGCTTCATTATGTAGGCTGATTTTAGAGGATTTTTAGCTCCAGGGGACGTTAGAAATTTTGAGTACGTTTAAGCTATGTGGCATCACTGTCCTCAAATTTAATTTACCAAGAATCATAGACCTAAAAGGAATTTATTAATTCACTTTTTCTAATTAGAGTTGGACTCTACTCCTTTGTTGTAGACATTTATATTTAATCATATGAATAGTTGATAAATACACCATTTCAAAACACTGCAGAATGAATCATTTGCTTCTTGCTTGCTCTCTCAGAATCTTGCCTAATCGTAGCAACAATTTCCAAATACACAAACTCCTTTTAGTGTTGTATCACTGATATTCCCCAAGTTGTAAAGGCCGCTGTACCAAACCACACACATGCATATTTTTTCTTTGTGTCTTAGGAGACTCCAGTGCAGTTATACACAACACAGAAACAAGATTAAAAAAAAAAAAAACCTGAAAGCAAAAAACAAAACAAAACAAAACAAAACAAAAAAACAAAAACAAAACCTGAAAGCTCTGTTAGTAACATACCTTCGAGATACAAGATTCCCTTACCACTTCTTCATGATTGGGTCCAGACCCTTTGTAAGTTGTCCGGCCATTGAAACTTCCATCTGTTCCCTTGGGTTTCTACCCCTGGCTCTGTTATGTAGTTTAACACACTTTACTCTTCAAAAATTTCCCCTGACATTCAGCCCAAATGTTCTTTAGTCTCACTCACAATTAATACTCCCCAGGACTGACCTTTGTTGGAAGTACAATAAACCATCGCTTTTTCCCTGAGTGCTAACACTCTTTACACCCTGTGATCCCTCCCCTAACTCTTAGATGTCAGTGAAAATATTAAAGTGGACTCAAGATACACATTTCAGTGCAGCTCAGCTCTTTGATGATAACTGTTCTTAACCTTCAGAAACCAATTCGATCATTGATCCATTTGTTCAACAAATATATTTTGAGCACCTACTGTGTACTCAGCATTGTGCTAAGCACTGAACCTAAGGGACATAGGCCTGTCATCTGTCCTCATTTACACTATTCAAAATCCATTATTGTTGTCTGCCACATCACTCATAGTAATAGGCTCAGCATGAACATAATTTTTCTCCTTTGCTGAAAACTTGATAATGTCTTCATATAGCAAGTATTAGCAAGTACTATATCTCAAATTGAATATCTCAATGAAAAGCAGACAATTTTCCCTTATTTGGTTCAAGAGTAAGACATTTTGAATATTTTATTCCAGAGGTCAGAGATTCCTTTTGTTCTCCTGTCCAGCTATAAACTGCTGCATTCTTTACTCTTAACACATAAAGACTATTGCATATAGTTTTCATTATGAGAAAACAGAACGTCAGTGGAATTCTGCCTAATTTCTCTGATTGCTTTTATAATAGATGTAATGAAAGCCTTTAAAATGTATTCTTTAAACTCAATTTCTCAGAAGTGATTAAAAAAAAATCCCCAAAACACAGAAAGTGAATCAGAATAGAGAACACTGTCCAGGCACCCTTATCAACATATTATTTCAATTATTTATTTTCTCTGCTACTTCCAGATCCTTCATTTCATTGGTTGTAAATTCACCCAAGAAAAGGAGACTTTGATAACTCACATCCAAATGCAAGAAGACCTCAGTCCATTTTCTTTCAAAATAAATGCCTTCAGTTTTTCTTTTGCTCCCAAATTTCTTTGCCTTTTGTGATCCTGACCATAATTCTCTTTTCCTGTAGTTCTAGGATCATTAAGAAGGTTAAATTCATCAGTTTTACTGAGTCTAATTTTATTATCCCCTGCTTTCCTAAACTGTTACTCCTTTATGGTCCCTTTGATGGTGGCAGTCCCCATCCAACAGCTACCTCACTGAAGTCTTCTGCATCATCTTTACCCATTTCCATTCTTTGTTTCACCATCGTCAAGTTTTATAGATTTAGCAGTCACATGTCTCTCAACTAGGGTCACTGTTCAAGTTGAAAATGTAATTCTACAGGTGTGCTCAAATACCAAGAAGGCTCATATATAAGGAAGGAGCCTGAACTATCATGTGAACAAAGGAGGCACAGAAGAGTTTTAGGCATGGAAATGAAATTACTGAAGTTCGCATTTACTGAATTCAATGCTGAGTGTATAGACCAGGTTTTTCATAACTCGGCTCCAATTATTTCTCCAAATATTAATAACTGTTCCTTGATAAAAGTGTTTCATGATTAAATCAAGTAGGAAATGCCAGATTAAAAACAGATTTCTTTCTTTTTTTTCATTTTCTTATTGTGGTAAAATATACATAACATAAAATTTACCATCTTGATTTTACCTTAAGTTACAGTTCAGTGGCACTAAGAGCATTCCCGCTATTGTCAACTCTCATTACTAACCATCTCCAGAACATTTTCATCTTCTCAAACTGAAACTCTGTACCCATTAAACAATAACTCCCATGCTCCATTCCCCCAGTCTTTGGTAGCCACCATTTTACTTTCTGTCTCTATGAATCTGATGATTCTAGGTACCTTGTATAAACAGAATTGTATGGTATGTGTTCTTCTGTGATTGGCTTATATAAGGTCTTTAAGTTTCATTCATTTTATGGCATGTATCAGCATTTCCTTCCTTTTCAAGGCTGAATAATATTCCATTGTATATATGGTTGTATATCAGAATGTATATACCACATTTGACTTATCCATTCATCTGTTGATGGACTTTCAGGTTGGTTAACATAAATAAGACTGCTATAAAAATTGGTGTTTAGGGGGAAGCTGGATGGCTCAGTGGGTTAAAGCCTCTGCCTTCAGCTCAGGTGATGATTTCAGGGTCCTGGGATCGAGCCCCACATCGGGCTCTCTGCTCAGCAGGGAGCCTGCTTCCCCCTCTCTCTATGCCTGCCTCTCTGCCTATTTGTGATCTCTGTCAAATAAATAAATAAAATCTTTAAAAATTGGTGTATAGATAGCTTGAGTCTTTACTTTCAGGGTTTTTTTGGTATGTATCCAATAGTGGAATTATTAGATTGTATAATTCTGTTTAATTTGTTGAGGTACTACCATACAACCAGTAGGGTTTTTTTGGTTGTACGATCTTTTAATAAGCAAGAATATATTATGATTTTCTAAGAGGGACACTTACTAGGGGCACTGCTTAGCCACTAGCTTTATTTGACTATGAAGTCTTTTCAACTCACAGGTAAAAGTGCATAAAGGAGTGCAGTTGAAAAAGGAAAAACAATCTTACCAAACTACAGAGTATGTGCAAATAATGTGAATATTTTGCCATCCAGATACCCCACAGAACTCCCTACCATCTCTTACACAGAGATACCCTTTTATTGTTTGAAGCTTATGTGCACCCTCGAGAAATCTATGTGCTATTTGAATTTACCTAGTGCTAAGAGAAAGTTTTGTTCAGAATTTGGTAATACATAAGTGCAGTTGAACAGAGAGATAAAAAGAGACAAAAGGACACATAAGAGAAAGGAGAAGGAAAAGAAAAGTAAATATTTTAAAGCACTTAGAATGCTCTGGTCAAATAATAAGTACTATATTCATGTTTATTAAGTAAAGGAAAGAAAAACTGTTTGAGTAAAAGTATTTTTTAATGTTTTAAATATATTTTAGAAAGAGAGAGACAGCAGGGGAAGAGACAGGGGAAGAGGAAGAGAGAATCCTCAACCAGACTTCCCACTGGAGTCTGATGTGGGGCTTGATCCCAGGGCCCTGAGATCATATCCTGAGCTGAAATCAAGAGCTGAGGTTTAACCGACTGAGTCACTGAAGAGCCCCAAGTGAAAGTATTTTTAAAACAACAGAAATGGGAAAACACATATTGTAGGTTCCTGAATTTCAGGGCATGGCAGGGCTAGTTGCTTTCCACTCCTTAAAAGGCAGGAGAAGAATGAGAGGAGTTAAAGACGGTTCCTTGCACCTCTCCCCACTTGGTAGCATTGAAGCTGTTTTTGATAAATATCCAGTGTCTGGAAAGTTAAAATATTTCATTCATGGTTCTTAGATTTTTGCTAGTCTGCAGGAAGATTAAAATGGGGGAAGGAAATGTTGGAATTTTAATTAGGTACTTCATCCCTCTCAATATGGAAGGAATTAATGTTGCATCAGTAACAAGATTATATATTTCTATTATAACTTGTACTGACCTAAAAAGCAACCATCTGAGTTATAATTCTTTCTGTCTTCTGTACACAAATTCACTTGTTTTGGTTCATTAATCAAAACCACCTGGTAATATAAAACAAATTGGACTATTAAAGAAATGCTACAAACTCATATGCATTAAGACTGGAGCACATGCTACCTAAAGATGGTCCATCCCTTCTGCCTGTGTGCTGGGGGAATCTGCCAGTGAGAATTAAACACTATGTTCCTTATTACCGTCCATCAAGATAACACCTAATCATACAAGTAGTGTTCAATTTCTACAGCAACGTAAAAGAAATGATGCCCAGTATCAACCTTGGAAACTGGTATATCCTAACAAAAGTGACTGTTAATATTATTTGCATTTTTCTATATACATATGCATTTACCAATTTCAGAACACATCTATGTCTCTGATGGGTAATTATCAATAAAAAAATGTCACTCCTATAGAAGGAACATTTGGCTATTCACAATTGAGACACACAGAAGATTCATATAATGTTATGTATAACTTCCCACATATGTTATCAATTATTTGAAATATACTTAACAGAAAACATACTGCAAATAAAATGCCATGAAAACAAACATGTTTTCTGAATAAATACATTTGTTTTTACAAATCATGAATTCCCTTAAAATCTGGCCAAATGAGGCTAAATTATCAAATGGACTGAATGGGAAGACTGACATTGTTTTCACAAAAGCAATATTCCAGGAGAGAGCAAATGAATTCTGTAAATTGAGTTGGTATAAATCCATGTGCAGTAGCAGGAAGGCAGGCAAAGCCTGGGATCAGAGGAATCAAGATGGCTAGATCTGGGGACATAAATGAGAAATTGATATTATCTCTCTAATGTTAAATCTTATTTTTCATAAAAGCCATGACACTAGGTTGTTGACTCTTAGGCTGCCACACCAACTGAGGTCACTTTTGTTTCAAGCCTCCACATTAAGATTCTTGTCCTTTGAGAAATAACAGAAGAACCTGTAAGCTTCTATAAAGGTCTCTTGGTTTCTATCTACAGAGATAGAATCTTCCATTTCAAATCAGAGACTGACCTAGCTATACATGGAATATTTTACAAGTTCCCCCATTGAAATGGGAAAAATCATCAAATTTTCTGGATTTTTAAAACATAGTGTATACAAAGTTCAAGACTCCCGCATGATCCCAGGATCCTGGGATCGAGCTCCAGCATCTCTTAGTGACTCTCTGCTTAGTTGGTAGTCAGCTTCTCCCTCTCCCTCTGCCTGCCACTCCACAGCTTGTGTTCTCTCTCTCTCTGTCAAATAAATAAATAAAATCTTAAAAAAACAAACAAAGGGCAAGACTTCCTTATTGTGCTAGTAACTCTAAGATATCTTTAATAATATACTGAAAACTATTTATAACATTTATTTATTCTTGATACATTTATGAAACACTTACAATGTGCCAGATACTAGTCTGGGTGCTGAGGCTACATCATTGGGGGAAAAAAAGAAAAAAAAAATCACTGTACTCATAGACTTTGGGAGAGTTAGGGGAGACACCAGACAATATACAAGATGAACTGCATGGATAATGTGTGAAATGGGGACAATAATGAAATAAATATAAAGAAATAATGAAAACTAAATGGAAAAAGGCAAAAAATGTGGGAAGAGTTGCAATGTTAAATAGGACGGCCAGGGAAACAGCAAGTGTACAGGCCATGAGGTCAGAGAGCACACTGGTGTGTTCAGATATCAGCAAGAAGCCTCCAAGTGGCTGGAGCAGGTGACAAAGTCAGAAGTGGCGACGCAGTAGAGTGCAGGGAGCCAATATTGGGAAGACTCCTGTAGAAGTCTCTACACCGTCACTCCAGTCTTCTGCAGATCCGTGCTTCCCAGGACACCACTCGTATGGAATCCAACACAAATTACGACCCTGGACTAGAAATCTGTGCTTCTGCCAGCCATTGTGAGGACTTCACATTTGTGCATTTTCCAGTTGTTGCAAATAAAGTTATTGTGCTTCTTTAGGACTGTAGAAGCACACTGAAGAGTATGAAATCTAAATGAAATGTCACTTCTTAATCAGAAAGGGCCACAATTTACATCCTAGCTTGAAATTGCCCTTGTGAAGCACAGTACCTCACCCCTAGGTCATATAAAGGCCACCTTGAAGTAGCAGTTTTAATCACCTGTGCTTTCGTTTCAGTCTTAACGTGATTATCAAAGTTAAATCCTCTCATTGTTATTTTACCTACATATCAGTACGACCTGTTTAAATTCCCATGTATCTTCTCTGGAAATTGGAAAATGGCTATTGCATGTGGAACAACATCAACAGGTGATTAGAGCAGCCAATTTGGTCGATGGAGATAAGCAGTTGAAGTTGAGACTTTCATCTAGCACAGCTGTGGAAATATCCTGTGTAAACAAGGTCACACAACACCCATACTCTTCTGCCAATACACATGGCCACAGTAAATTGGTCTAAGAGCCATCTCACTCTGGCCCTTTTCCAACTCAGTGATGAATCCGTTTATCAAAATCACTGGCAGGTAAATGTTCTAAGACCTTGACCAGGGTATTCCTTAAACTTTAAGAGATGGAACACTTTGTAATGTATTTTCAAATTGAAAGTCTCTTATCCTCTTAGCACCCCAAGAGGGTTTATGAACCAAATGCATGCTAAGAAATATTTTGAAAAGAACCAGTTAGGGCTTAGATGGAAAGCTTCAGTGTGGATTGTGGTATACTCCCAATTCTATCTAAAATAGGTTTTCAGAATTAAAAGTTTAGGGTCCTGTTTACTCAGAGAAAAAGAAAAGTGAAGCTGAAGTACTGGAAGTGGGATGCAGTAAAACTCTAGGATTTCATCCAACTATTGCTTGGAAATGAAAATTCCCTAATGGGAATAGGCCTTTGAAATGGGACATCTGGGTTTTACTAAGTGGATAATTAAAAGTTTGAAATCTTGCCTGGAAAATGGGACAAAAGCTCAAATTACCAAGATAGGTGAGACATTCCCCACTGTCTTTATCATAAGAATGGCAGGGGTCCAGGCTCTAACAAAGTAAGGTAGAGAATGTGTGGAGCATTAAACCACCCAAGGATAAAGGGAACTTTGGAATCTGATTTCTAGGGGATATTTGTCAGAAAACATGCTATACTTCCTGCAGCTAATGAAATATCTGTGTTCCAAGTTCAGCATGGAATGACTAATGCTCAGCCGGGTAAACCGTCATCCTAAAGCACTTTCCGGACTCATGATCAAGACTACTCTTTCCCGAATCATGATCAAGATTTGGGCTTTCCAGGGGAATGGCCATGCACCAGCTCAGAATGAATGTCATCATCTAGTAGTCCAACTGGGTCACCAACTAAAGCATATAGATGAACCTCCGGGGCTCATATTTAAGTAGAAACGTCTGGTTGTGCTTTTTTCTGATAATAAATAAGATTTAATATAATATAAGATAATAAATAAAATGAGAATTCAATTAAATATAGACTTCGGGTTGTCATCCCAAACCAGCTTCTCCCCATATTATACATAAATATGTATACATATTATACATATACATTTTTCTGTAACATTTTTGTTTAAACAACACTGCACAGGGCACCTAGCTGGGTTGATGGATTAGAAATAATGGACATAGAAGAATGTTTAGGAAAAATTATTACTGTATCGCCATGTTCTAAGATGTGTCTCGTAATAATGACATTCTACACAGCAGGATATGCCATCCATTGGGACAACTTATAATGCCATCTGACAGTTAACATTAGTATCTTTAGGATCTCTGCATCACAATCCTCCAGGAGGCCATGAAGAATCATGGTTCAAAGCTTAAAATGTATCACTCCACATGCAATTTTGTAAAATAGTAGGAAAAGTAAAATTTCATAAAATAGTAGGAAAAGTATAATATTATGGTAGAAATTTGAGCATTGAGCCATGCTAAGAAAATGTTTAGTTAGTTAGTAAGTGTGAATTAGTTTTAATTTGGCACCCAAAGTAAGAATTTCCCAAGGCTAAGCACTAATGCACATTAATGCTTCACAATTAGAATTCAGAAATATTCAGCATTTGTCCTAATGTTGCAAATCTTCTAGGAAAAAAAAAATTTTTAACCAATCAAGTCTATTTCAACCTTATAGTAAATTCTGACATCAGTTTATTCTTTTTGCCATATACTAAAAGGGGTGTATGCAGCGTAAAAGAATAGATTAAAAAACAAGGTGAGAGAAATTTCTAAGTTTGATCTTGTCTATTCTACTGTTTGTGACATTGAGAAACATGGTGAAGCTCTCTGGGTTTCAGTTCTTCTTTGTACAAGAACTATAGTATGGCTCTTCTTTATTAATCTTTATTAGTGATTTAGTAATCTTTATTAGAAATTGTTTAATATTTTACAAAAAACAATTAAACAAACAAACCTGGAACATCTGGGTGGCTCAGTCAGTTAAGCGTCTACCTTCAGCTCAGGTCATGATCCCAGGGTCCTGGGATCAAGTCTCCCTGCTCAGTGGAGAGTCTGTTTTTCTCTCTGCCTGCTGTTCTCTCTGTCTCTCTCTGTCTCTCTCTGTCTCCCAATCTCTCTCTCTGACAAATTAAAAAAAAAAAAATCTTTTAAAAAATAAACAACCAAACCATAACACTAGGCCAAGGACCCAATAACCTGTTCACTATCTGCCTATGTTTGCCTGATGGCCGAGTCCTGTTTTTTAGGCCAGGACATTCTGGAGGTAAGTTAAGTGAGACCACACATCTCTTTCCTTGCTTTCGGATCAATGAGAATACTCCAAACATCTCACCAGCGAGGATATGTCAGTTGAGTTGGCACCTCATTGAACCATCTTTGAACTTAGGTCCTGATCAGGAGGACAGAACAATAGAAAGGTGCTTTCTAAATACTCATATCAGCTGTGGATACACATAACTGAGGAAAAACAGACTGCTGGGCCCCACACTCTGACAGAGGAGGACATTGCCATAAACTACCTCCTCATCCCAGCACACATTATATCCCCAGGGTCAATGTCCATTATCCCACTTATATCACCAGCAGCCACTAATACCATCATTCCATATCATTCTGGTCCTCTCTTTAAAGAGAGATTACTATTTACTATGATACCTTTAAGTCAAGGCATCAGATGGCTTAAGATGATATTCATTTTGTGTCCTCTCTGCACTAATTTTCATTCACTTACACCTATGCCCACACTTGCCTTAAACAGAACAGAGGGACAGGGAACAGAAAATGAGAACCTATGTATTCGAATTGAATTATTTCGGTGTCATATCCTAGCTACCACTTCAGATGGATATTAAGAGTAAGACCTTATTGGGAACCTAGAATGAATACTGTGAACCATCAAAGAAATCCATCCCTTTGCTCACTCTGACTTTTTGCTTGAATAAATCAACGTTTTCTCTTTGTATCCAGTTGCATGACTAGAGCATAATCTCTCAGATTCTGGATTTCTTCAAATTCCTTATTTTTAAAATGATCACTTTTGTAATAGAATAAAAATGGTGCTATTTTTTCTCCCCATTGAAGGTATCAAAGATTCATTTTTTAAAAATTTTGTTTCTAAGAAAAGTAGTTGAAACATAACTTCTTAACAGATGCTAAAACTTAACCTAACTGGACTCTGACCATGACATCTTGAAATTAATAAAGCAATACGATGCATTAAAAAACTTTAAAAAGCTCAGTAGACATAAAAGTAATTTGTCCCATAAAGTTCAATGCTGAGGTCTGGGCATCCTTTTGTGGTTTAAAAGACTCCAGAATCGAATCAAGGTATAAAATACACGGCCAGTACAAATAAACCTTTTAAGTGTTTTGTTTTGTTTCAAATATGTGTGATACAATGACTAAATGAAACTATCATGAAATCTCAAAGCATGAAAAACAGTTTCAGCATGCTTAAACAATCTAAATGCAGGTAGGATCTGAGATCCACCCCCGCCCCCGATCTCACTATGGAAATCATGGCTGTAATCAATCCTTCACCCCAATTCTGAACACAACAGTATAAATGTTGAAGATTTGCCTGGTGCTTCTTAAGTTTACCCCATAATTTAAAGTCCTCAAAGAAATTCAAAAGGAGGATAGAACGAACCCCATTCTTCCTAACTCACAAATGGGTGGCTTTTGCTTTTTCTCTGCCTTTAGCAGGAAAAATTGCAGAGACACGGACGGCAGTGTGGGGGCGCTGTCTGCAGGCTCTGGAGCCCAAGAACTGGATGCCTGTGAGAGACCCCTGGGGAGTACACTCCCAGATTTTGCTTAAGGTCACAAATTCTCTCTTGCACTTCTGTAAATACCAGGAAGACGTAAACATGAAGAAAGAAAAGAAAAAGAAAAAAAAAAGTCACCAGCAGAGCAAAAGGATGTTAATGAGGAAGAATAGACTGGAATTAGGAAGAGAGAAGTTTTAGCCTAAATATCAAGGGGGAAAAAAAAGAACTTACTGATAATAAACCCACTGGATTAGAGTACTGAATGATTTTAAAAGATATAAAAATCTCAAAACTATTTAAAACTGATGATTTATGAAAAAGTACAGATACTGTTAAAAAGGACCAAGGCTCCAGTAGCTCGTAGAGGAGAATGTAGTTATTGATTATACACCTTGTTTTATGATTTAGCATTTTTGGGGGATGTTCTTTGACACTGAAAATCACTAGTATTTGCATAGCTCTTACAATTGTTGCTCTAAGCACTTGAAACACATTAACTTATGTTATCCTCACAATAACCCTACAAAAGAACTTCGATTTTGTTCATTTTTACAGGTGAGAAATGGAGGCACCAAGGAGCTAAGTAACTTGCCCCAAGTTACACCAGCAATTGAGCAGTGGAAAGATTCAAACTGGAATATGGCATGAGTACTCCTGTGTGGAAAGGAACAGAATAAATACCTTGGTTTAAAATACCAAGTTATTATATAGCTAAATTCATAGTTCAGCAATTATCCCTATGCATGGCCAAATGAGACAAAATTATGAAACATGTAAAATTTGTCTACTTTGTATCTTTTTCTGTCCATCTTTTGAGACTAGTCCTTCCTTAGAAAGCTCCTCCCACAGCCCTTGGCAACAAGAATCTTCATTTTTTTTAACCTTTCTTCATAACAGTTGTAAAATGTCAGGTGTAAAATGATTTAATAAACATGTTCCAATGAATGAAAAGAGACCATGGCCATCTAGTATATAATTGATATTTAATGATGGTAGGCAATAATAGTAAGGTATTTCCTCTTCCCAAAATATATTATTGACTTTCTAGAGTCAAAAATTCTGGAATTTGTCAGAGATGGACTTAAAACCTTCACATTGGATGGGGTGCCTGAGTGGCTCAGTGGTTTAAGTGCCCAACTCTTGATTTCAGCTCAGCTCATGATCTCCAGGTTGTGAGATCCAGCCCTGTGTCAGGCTCTGGACTCAGCACAGAGTCTGCAAAGGTTTCTCTCTCCTTCTCCCTCTGCTCCCCCACCTTAAATAAATAGATACATACATACATAAATAAAATCTTAAAAAAAAAAAAAAACCTTTACAGTGGTCTTTGCATAACTGAAAAAATAACTTCACAGTTAACGTAGTATGTTTGCAAAGCTAATCTCACTTGCCTGTGCTCAAGTTAGTTGTAAAGAGAGGCAGAGAGATGGGAAAAGGACATGGATAGTATTGCAGAAGATTAAAACAAAGGTTGACGCACCATTTGATTGGGAGCGGGGAGGTAGAGGCAGTTTCTGGGGTAGGGGGTGGAAAGAATGAGTGAGGAAAGACAATCCTACACAATGGAATTTCTACACCGCAGCATTCCACAAAAACCAAGAGCCAGCTCAGCAGGGAACATCTGCCAGTTGCTTCCAAATGAAGGAGAATCATTCTTCCAATGAGAAAATAGTGATGAAGGATCATCTCGGACTGGGAATAAAATTGAATTTTTACAGTGCCAACATCAGGCTTATTTTTTAAACATTCTCTCAACATTTGTATGTGCGGTGAGACAAAGAGGAGCAGGAAAGCAGTTCCTCGGAATTAAAAGCATATTGTAAGAATAGTTCCATTAAGTGTCTAACTTAAAATACAGAAGTTTTATTAGGTTGAGCCATATAATATTGCCTCTTCTGTAAAACAAAAAATAGTTAAATAAAAGCAATTTCACATGGTTCAAACTAAGAGAATGTCTTACTAATCAATGTATAGCTATATATAGTGTTACCTAATATTTGTAGGTTGTGTTTGTTATAAAGCGACTTTCCTCTGGTCACACAGCTGGCAAATGGGAAGTTTTCCCTACAGAATTTATTCATTCAGCAATTATACACTATTTGAACATTTACCATGCCATGTACCATACATACAAAGGTCATTGTTTCACCTGGAAGGATCCCTTGCTATTTTTCACCCAAATGTTGGCCCCCAAGAACATTCAACTGCAAAGATTTGAGTTTGTCCAGTGGGAGTCAGAGTGAACTTGTAGGGGGATGAACGGAGATAAGAAATGACGAAAAGGAGATGCAGACCTCATAACAAGATTTGTCTGTCTGTCTGTTTGTTTGTTTGTTTGTTTCCCAAGAAAACACATGTGCATTTTAGATAGCATGATGAGCTAAGAAAGGGAGGCTAGTCTGGGCAGGCACAGCTTTAAAAGAAGGCCATCCAGGGGCGCCTGGGTGGCTCAGTGGGTTAAGCCACTGCCTTCGGCTCAGGTCATGATCTCAGGGTCCTGGGATCGAGCCCCGCATCGGGCTCTCTGCTCATCAGGGAGCCTGCTTCCCCTCCCCCCCGCCGCCTCCCTTTCTGCCTACTTGTGATCTCTGTCTGTCAAATAAATAAAAATAAAATCTTAAAAAAAAAAGAAGGCCATCCAGTCCTGCCCTGTAGTCATAACCTACCTGGCCTGAAAAAGACCTGCCATGGGGTGGGACAGTAATGCTGGAGATAGAAACCATCCTTCCTAGGGCAGTGGGATGTGAGCTTTGCATCAGCAGCATTAGCATCACTCCAGCATTGGTTAGAAATGCACATTCTCAGGCCCCACCCCAGACCTACTGAATCAGAAATGCTGGGGGTGTGGTCCAGCAATCTGAGTTTTATTAGCCCTGCAAGAGATTGGCTGGTGCAACAGGATGAGGAACCCTGTTTTAGGGAAAACGAGAGATCCTGCTGGGGTTTACAAAGGTAACTCAGTAGATTAAGTGTCTGCCCTAGGCTCAGGTCATGATTTCAGGGTCCTCAGATCGAGCCCCACATCAAGCCCTGCATTGGGTTCCCTGCTCAGCGGGGAGTCTGCTTCTCTCTCTCACTCTTTTTCTCCATTTCTGTCAAATAAGTGATGTGATATGATATGATATGATACGATATGATATGATGATATAGATACGAAGGTTAAGGGAGTACAGGAACTCAAAGAAAAGCAAAAGAATGCTCCAGTCAGAAATACAAAACTTATGAAGTTCCCCATTTTTTTATAAATAAGCATGAGGTTCTCAGCCAGTGGGCCCTGAGTCTAGGATAAAAAGAAATACATGTAACAACAGCTAACACTTACTGAGAGCTTACTATGATCCCAGTTATCGGCTAAATACTTCCTGTAGGTTCATTTACTCCACAAGACAATCCTAGAGAGCAGATATTTAGCAGATAAAGCAACTGGAGAGAAGTAAAATAACTGATCAGCTAAATAACTACCAATTTCCCATGCATCGAACAAGTCATGGAACTAATTGGAAATGAGGCAGTCTGATTCCACTCCACTGTCTCGCTATAGATCACAAGACACCTTAATGCATCAGAGCTCACATTCCCAGTATGAAAACATGCCCATTCTCTTTACATTGTTTGGTGAAAAGACTGTAGCTCCCACAATAAGGTGAGAGAGAAAAGAAGAATGTATACTCTCTTTGCTAGGCTTCCACACAAACCAAATACTCTTTCAATTTAGGGAAAAGCATCCATCGGAGAACAAAGGATGTAGCTCCACCTAGTGGATAAATGTCCCCAGTTATTTAGAAAGGCCTTTCTGTTGTGCAAAGAGCACAGTAATGAAAATAGAAGCTACTCCTGACAAATCGCTGCAAAGGTAGCAAGCCCAGCTAGGAGCGGAGGATTGGTTCAAGAAGCGAGCTGAGCGGAACTCCTCTTCAGTCATGACCCTGTTCTGTGAGCTGCCTGTGCAACAGCCCATTTTGGAGGAACACAAGGACACGCCCAGCTAGGAATCCTGTTATCCCCTCAAACTCTCTGGGCACTGCTTTCCGGATCTGTGAATGCAGAGAATGCCATCTGACTTCTGTGGGTCTTACTGTAGGGATGGTAAAGAAGGATTATGTGTGTAAATAGAAAATGCTAATTCTGCTTAACTAGAACAAACCCCAGTTAGGCTTTATTAAATAAGACACCTTTTCATTCTCTGCACATTCTTCTAAGATGTTTAAGAATGCAGATAAAGAGGGCTCCTAGGTGGCTCAGTTGGGTGAGCAACTGCCTTTGGTTCTGGTCATGATCCTGGAGTCCTGGAAGAGTCCGGAGTCAGGCTCCCTCCTGGGAGGGTGGGGGGGGGGGCTGCTTCTCCCTCTGACCTTCCTCCTCTCATGCTCACTCTCTCTCTCATTCTCTCTCTCAAATAAATAAATAAAATCTTTTTTTTAAAAAAAAGAATGCAGATAAAGAAATGGAACACAGGACAGTGAAGCAATTTGCCTTAGTCTGTTTAGTGACAGGAAGATCAAAATGACAGATTTTACCACGTTTATTCTAACTATAGATCCAGATCCCACAAGAAAAGGGGCCATTGCTTCGACGTGTGCTCCAGAAGTCATTCAGATTCTTCAGGTAAAACTGCAACTTCCTGTTACTCCATGACCTCCCCCAAACAGATAAAATTCCAATCTGCTTTTCCAAGCCACCCACAGCAACAACATTTTTCCAAAGTATAGAAAATATCTGTTGTATGATAAGGGGGCTCTATGTTGCCTCAAGCTTAGGAGACACACTGGATTGGAAAAAAACAAAAACAAAAACAAAAACAAAACCCTGTCGACTGAATCCAGAGCCTTCTAGCTGTTTAGATGATGAATCTCAAAAGGAAGGGTCTGGTCCACTCCATTTGCTCAGGTATCTGGCCAAGGAGCATTTCTTTCATTTTTGGCAGAGGACACAGAAGAACTGGCAATCAGTGGGACACAAAACAAGGAAACCCTAACCTGGTGAGTGGTGAACTTCTCACAAACACTTCTCTCTTAGTTCACATCCTAAAACAATGCAGCCAAGCAGACTGTTCAGGTCAGTGAGGTGACTTCAGTCACCAGTATTTAAGATATCCAAATAACATGTCTCTGAGGGAAGCTAAATATCCGTTGTAATTTTCCAATATAATTACAGGCAGTTCCTTCTTATTGGCTAGCTCCACCAGTCCAGAGAAATGAGATCTCTTTCAGGCCTTTGCAGACCAAAAAAAAAAAAAAGGACAATCTTTTTCCATCTCCTTCTTGGCACACATCTCTGAGTACTGCCGTCTGGCCCATCTATAATTCTAGAGGCCCCCTCCTGTCTCTGAGGGCTGATTCTTCCCTTTAGCAATTAAAGATATGTTTGGTGGCCTGGCAGACAGAAGTTCTGGGAATTCAAGGAGACCTAAGACAGGGTCTCTGCTCCCGGAAAGCCTAAATTCTTACTTCTGGGATTGCATTTATCTGCTCAGCTGCTGGCTTTGTCATCTGACTCAGAGGGCTATGGATCATTTGTGGGGTTCTTCTGCTCCCTCGGTAGCAGCCAAGGGGCCCTACAGCAGCTTTACTCTGGATTTTCCCATGGTTTCCCATAACCCGCCACAACTATCACCTCTGCCCTTGCTTTTTTGCTGAGCTGGCCTGTGGCCACTGTTGGAGCTTCACTTGAGATTTTTTTTTTTCAAGATTTTATTTAATTATTTGAGGGAGAGAGGGCATGAGCAAGAGGAGAGGGTGAGGGAGAAGCAGACTCCTTGCTGAGCAGGGATCCTGATGTGGGGTTGGATCCTAGGACCCCAGGATTATGACCTGAGCTGAAGGCAGATGCTTAACTGACTGAGCCACCCAGGTGCCCCTCACTTGTGATCTTTGCTTGTGTTTACCATTGCCTCTCCATGACATGGCTACTCTCTCCTTGATAATGGGAAAGCCTGCTTTTCCGTTTCTATGATTTTGCAGAAACAGGCACCAGAGGGAGAGAGAGAGACAGAGAGGTAGAGGTCCCAGTCACTGCAGTATTGGTTTTCTCTTCAGTTCTGTAAAACCAGGAAGCTAAGGAGCTGTCATCCAGTCCTCCTTTTCCACAAGGGGACTCTGCCCAGACTTGGAGAGGAGCTATGTGCCATCCCGACCGCAGCCCGAGGCAGTGCCCTCAAAGCACTTCCACACCCACAGCGGCCTGCAGCCAGCCGACATAGATGTCCTACTCTGGAGACCCTTTTCAATCACAGGCTATACTTATCCTTGCAGCTCTCCTCCCCACCCAGACAGGATTTTCTTGGATCACTTCAATTTGACAGAAATGTGCCTCTTTCAAAGGCATTCCTGGGAAGGAGGGAGGGAAGGGAATTTTATTCTTCCTTTCCTCCCTTCTGAGCTACACAGTGCATTTCCCCTAGACTCAGAAGACCAGGTTGTTAACATAATCATGGACTTGCCCAGGAACAGAACTGCCTTTTTTTTTTTTTTTTTTTAAGATTTATTCATTTATTTTAGAGAGAGAGAGAATCTCAAGCAAACTCCCACGAGTGTGGAGCCTGACGTGGGGCTTAATCCCATGACGCTAAGATCATGACCTGAGCAGAAATCAAGAGTAGGATGCTGAATTTATAACCTCACTTCTGGGAGATATGGCAATGCCTAGAGCACAGGTTCAGGCGCAGGGGCTGGGGGGCTCTGAAGTAAGTCTATTTGGTGATTGAAGGGATACGTGCAAAGTTCACCCTACCTTCTGATGTGTAAACTTCTGAAATGAAAGTGTATGAGTTGGGGGACTTGATTTATTTACTTATTAAAGATTTTATTTATTTATTTGAGAGAGAGAGAGCATGAGAGGGGGTAGGGTCAGAGGGAGAAGCCGACTCCATTCTGAGCAGGGAGCCTGATGTGGGACTCATTCTTGGGACTCTGAGATCATGACTTGAGATCATGAGATCATGAGCCAAAGGCAGTAGCTTAACCAACTGAGCCAGCCAGACACCTGGGACTTTTTTTAATTTAGGCACTGATTGAATGATCCTCTAAACCCACTGAAAATAAAAGATTAAGGATGGTCTGAAAGGAAACCTTGTTATAGAGGACTTCAAACATGAGATGTGTGGAAAGGCAAACTGCAGCTCCCAGTCATAGGTGGCAGAGAGCCCCATACCAGAGACACAAAGTTGACCTCTGACAACCCAAGCAGCAACAGTGTTGCCCCTGATAAGGCTTGGTCCTTCCTCTGTATGCCAGGATAATAGCAGTTGCCAGCTTCATGCCTTGCTTTGAAAGGATGCTGACTCCTGCCTGAGATAATCAGAGGAAGAAAGCTCCAGTCTAAATTCCAAAAGAAAATTAGATACTTAAATGTCAGTTTTTTTTTCTCTCTTACCATTGAATGTATTATGTGGACAAAGATAAAAAAAGACCTTCAAGAAGTTTCAAAAGTTCCTTGTTCTTAGGAATAAACACCAAATTCTTTAACATGGTCTTCAGGGCCCTATACTTCCCATTGGCCTCCCAAGCCTTGTATCATATACTCTTTCAGACCCTCCCAGGCACCATGCTACTTCCTGCCCCAGGGTCTTTGCACAGCTGTTCCCTCTACCTAGAACTCACTTACTTTTCCACAACTGTCTATACCCCCGTTCTTCCAATGAAGGTCTATGTACTCATCAGTGTTAAGCTCAAATACCACTTCCTCAAGCACTCCTTCTCCTACCCCTGACATATACTTTCATAGCACCCTTTGTTCCTAGTGCTTTTCATAAAGAAAAGTAAGTAGTTAACTGTATAATTGGCTGATTTGTGCCTATCTCCCCCCACCACTCAAGCAGAAAGAATTGCAAATGAAGGCAGCCAATTCTGAAATGAAAGAAAAAAGAAACAGCAGATCCTTAAAATGAATTTGAAAGAAACTTCCCTAAGGTCACGCCTTCTACAGAGAGAGTGTACTCCATAGGATCCCAAACACAAACTCTGGAGTCAGACTGCCTGGACTGTCATCTCAGCTCTGCCCTTTAGCAACTGTGTGATTTGGGGAAATCTGCCCAACCTCTCTTTTTCAGATTCCTTCTCGGAAAAATGAACTATTTGCACCATGTAACCTCTAACTCTACTATTTGTTTTGTTTTGTTTTGTTTTTTGAACTTTCAACCAGATGGCAGGCTACCTGAAGACATGGTCTGCTTAGAATAAACTTGTATCTCCTACTGGGCTGGACAGAGTCCTCTGTCCGTGGTTTGGAGTTGCGGAGTTTATTTCAGTCCTTTAAAATGAGTGGAGGTAAGCACGATGCTTTCAATGACCATTCAGTGCTCTGAAACTGTTTGGGCACTATTATTTTAATTTTCAAAGCAGTAAACACAATATGATCGAGATACTGTGAAGATAATGGATGTATTTTGCAAAAATTGTTATGTTGGAGTTGCTGCATCTACCTTTGCCTTCCCTAATGTTCCTTCCCCCCCGCCCCCAAACTCAGAAACAGGAACATAGATCATCCCTCTTAATGGAATACTTTCCAAAATGTTCATGTGGTATGAGGTAGATACAGATATATATATCTATATATAGACACACACACACACACACACACACAGACATACGCACAGATATACTTATACCTGAAAGCGTACACACACACACATAAGCACACACATACACATATAAGTGTAATCTCACCTTATTTTGCCCTGATAACTTTATTTACCAGAAAGAACCATCAATGTGTAGAGAGCACCACTCAACATAATTACAATCAGAAGGATCCAAATTCTGACACTGCAATCACTCAAACTCTGGATTTCTTCCTAAATCCTAATATTCAAATGTCTTCATGACCAGCCACATCTTCCCAAAATACACAACAGGAAGTGAAAGAAGACAGACAGTGTGAGTGAAGCTCGTATCATTATATTTCCTAATTGGCTGTTCCCTGCACAATCTGGTTTAGGAGGGCAGCTCCACAATGCTGAATGTCATTCCCACCACATATTATTGGTCTTGCCTACTCTTATAAAACATATGGATATGCATAAATATTTAGAATGAAATGCAACATAATTAGATCACTAGAAAAGCAGGGAAACAGAATTGAGGTTGTCTCTGAGTACCAGGCCCAGCTGTTTCAAATCGGTCGCCATAGGACCAGTTAGGGAATGACACCATCTGATCTTCCCTATGACTGCAAGGAATAAATTGGCCACATGACAATCCAGGATAACCCAGGGTCTCAAATATCCTCAGTCCATAAGTTCTACTAGCCTGCTTGCCTCCACACTCGATGCACATCTCTCTAGCTGTTTGTGGTAGTGCAAATATAAAGGCAGGAACAAAGACTGGGTATAGATCTGCTAATGAAAATTTACTCAAGTCCAAGTTTGGCACCTGACTCATTTGTCCCCTCCAGTGAATGATTCCACCTGATATTACTGCAAAGTAACATTTGCTTTTATTTGTTTCTATTTATCTACTATAGATTTTAAACGATTTTGCTTACCTGTTATCCCCAAGTTCATGAGATAATTTATTACCTGATATCTACAAAGTGACTCCATTTACTATTATTATAACCGTGTCATTCTTCCAAAGCTTCTCCCTGGAATATTATGACAAAATAGCAAGAACATAATTTTAACACACATAAAAATTATTACCATGCAGCTGTGCAAGTATTTCTTTCCTGTCCTGAGGTCCACAATCAATTCTATTTGTTCATGCTACACAAAGAGAGTAATAATTTAACACCCCTTGATTTTTTTCTCATTCCTGAAATCTATTCAGGGGGTAGTAAAAGGCCTCAAAAGCCTAAGCTTTGTGCCAAATATCTGCAATAGTCTTTCTGCAAAAACTCAAATGAAATAATTAAGAAGCTGCTTAAGCAACCATTTGCCACAAACCAGATTGAGGGATTTGAAATATGTACAAATATTTTTAAATAAACCCCCAAAGGGGAAATTCGTACTAATAAGTGAGGACGGCAGCAGCCCCTGCTGCCGCTCTGCATCCTGGGAGTACATATGAGTAAATACAAACACATTCCAACATTTTTCTTCTTCCCTAAGGTATATGAAAGAAATACTCTGATTTTAACTGCTACAAATCTGGGGCAGAGCCTTTTCTAATAAGATTTCATAATCTTCACAGCACAATACTCTCTATGTTCGGGCAATCCCACGACTCCTAATTCCCCAGCAGTTAGCATTCTAGCGTGAACTTCTGAGTCTCAGATAACATTATGGCTGTGGTTTATGCCCTGATTGATAACATAGTCAATGGAGGCAACCTGTCCCAGAGAAAGGATCCAAAAAGCTTTGCATAGTGTTTACGATACAGATAACCTCCTGGCTGACATCTGTGGAGGAAAACCTTTGATGGATGAAAGAGGCTATAAGATCCTGCGCACCCAGATAGCTCTGGTGAATTTCTCGTATATCACTCTTTAGACAATTATAGCACTTTCGTCATTTTATTTGGTCACAAAGGCTTAACTGATTTTTATAGCAATATGTTTTGCAGAGAGTGTTTGATAAATATAATGAAATCATTTTATGCTAGATCCCAGGGGACAGGCTGGGGAAATGCTGTTAAAAAACAATATTTCTTTGTTATACATCATATTAGGCCCTGTACTGTTACTGGAGCCTGAGTCTAACTGGAATGTTCAAGAGCCTCCCTCACCAAGATATCCTCAAATTCCTCCCTCCTCAAACTGGGTCCCCCCAGAGCCCTGCATCAGCATCACCAGGGAACTTGTTAGAAATGCAGAATCTTGGGTTCTACCCACATTTGCTGGAGCAGAATCCGAACGTTACCCAGATCCCTGGGTGTTCCTACATGTACTAAAGCTTGAGAAGCATGCCTCTATTCCATCTTAGAGCAAGTGGCAGCCACACACTGAAGCCAGTAAGCTCCAGGAGGGAAAGGGATGTGGTCATTGAGAAACCAACTTTGTTTGTATCTGTTCCTTCTAGCATCCTTTCCACAGTAGTTGGGCATTGGCTAATAGACCAAGAACCAGAAATGAAATGGTTTGAGTGGGTCGCCAATTATTTGGAAGCCAGTAAACACACAGTGGAGTCATGCAAAAAGGGAAGAGAAAGCCCTTCCAGAGAATGTGGTAAAAGAATATTAAGATCCTTAAATTGCCCCAGGGCAGCTGAGTGAGGGTGGTATGTGCTGAGCAGAACTCTACATACTCCAGAGTTGCTCAGCCTCTCAGGGGTACCCTTAATACTCGCATCTTTAACCTACCATGATTCCGTTCATTCCTAAAGGCTTCTCTAGTCTCTTAGTGAATATTCCACCTAAAGGAATGAGTTTTTACATACAAAAGGCTAATACGATATATCTAAAGCAAAAAGAAACCAAAAAAAGAAGAAGAAATAAAATATTATTTAGACTTTGACTTCTGATGCACTTGGGAAGTTTCTGGATATAGAGAATGCAAGATCATTAGCATGTGTGTCCTCTTTAGAAATTAATGATGACTTTGAAAACTTCTTAAATGATTGAATTGAACATGAAGTTTTCGAGCTGCCAAAGGGACTTCTTTAGACAATTTTAAAAGATCAATAACCAGTGTACATAGCATGTTGTCTATCAGCCTCCCCTAAAAACCAAGTGGAGTGTCATGTGAAGAACGTTGGAGATCAAATTGGTCAGCACCATGCAGGGGGTTGTTTCTGGAAAGGTCCACCAAAGATAGAATGCTTTGCTGAAGAAGAAGTTTTTAATCTCTAAGTGGCAGGTTTCTGGAAGAGAAACTGCTGCATTCTTCTATCATTAGTAAAAGGTCTATCCAACTTGACGGTTTGGGCAAGAAAGCCCAAAACTTACCAGCTTTCATGTTTTGCAGGAAATAAAAAATAACAGAACTGAGATATTTTATTTTATTTTATTTTTACTTTATTTTACTGTTGAAGTATTTGGGCCAATCAAGAACAACTTGAGGGTCCTATCACTATTTTGCATTCTATCAGGCCAGCTGGTGGCCAAGTTGGATACACCACAATGCTTTCGTAAATGGATAGACATGTCTAACATGAATGATAGGGCCCAAATCTTTTCAAAGCTATTATATTACCATACAAAAGATCCTTCAGCCAAACTGCCATAGGGCCACAACCAAAGATCCAAAAAACAAAACAAAACAAAACAAAAGTTGATTATTGTTGTTTCTATCTTTTCCTCTAGCATTATTGTACTTGGTGAAATTGAATAACAACATCTAAGATATTGGTGTTTACACTTTATAAAACACTGTCCCATACTATTTTAGTTAATGCTCAGACTATCTCTGTGAGAAATGTATTAACATCCCAGTGTTACAGATGAAGAAACTCAGTTCCCAGAGATCTGCCCAACATCTCAGGGTAACAAGTGAAAGAGATACTGTGTTTCCTTCATAAAGGGAGGTCAATGCTATACTTAATTAAGAAGGAAATATGTTAACAGTCTCTCCCTAATCCCACCAGAAGAAATTCATATTTTGTGGGAAAATGTACACAGGTGAATAGTAAGTAAAAAATTCAAGCCTTCATGCAGTGTCATTTCCCAGAGTGATATCACCATGAAGAGGTTTATTCCCTATTCTTAAAATGCAACTCCCCTCTCCCTCTTAAGTCTTATTCATCCCTCAGAAGCCAATGTAAGTCCCTCCTCCTCCTTTAAGCCTTCTTTGCACATGAGTCAGAAGTGAATATTCTTTCCCTCAAACTTAGATGAGAGGAATATTGGCCAGTTATGACCATGATATATCATGCTTTGTGTGATTATTAGTCATGTCAGTCATGGGTCTTCTTGCCTATTTTGAGTGTAAGCTTTGAAGGAGCTGTATCCTATGGGTGGAAGGAACAATGTAGCCTCATGTGGAAATCATGGACTCTGAAGTCAACCATATCTAGGTTCAAATCCCAGTGACTCTGCTTCATGGCCGTGGAAACTTTCTTGCACTTCTCTGACAATGCTTAATATCATTATGTCTATATTTTTATGAAAGACCTCAGGTTATCTGGATGATAAATGCCACCTAGCTTAAGTCCTAATTCAAAGCATGGGCAGCTAACTTGTTCTCAAAAATGTATAGTACAAGTGTGGTCCATTTCCTTTAACCCAAAGGGCCACATTCTAGAATTAGTTCCTGCATGTCCTTCTCTTACTGATAAATTTATCCATGACAGATCTTTTGCTGGTTTACATATTAATCTTATGCCATTATCCACCAAAAGAACCTAAAGTATTCAGCATACACCTATAGACTTAGGTCAGTGTGCCACATTTCCTTATCTTTAAACAGTGACAAAAATATTTGTCTTTCAGAGACACTGTGTGGATACAACTGAGATAATAAGTTTAAACAGTTAGCCATTCATTCAGTAGTAGCCATTCATTAATTCATTCAGTCTCTTTCTACTGGATGACTATGTTACACCTTCCCATCTGTCCCCCAGTCTCCAACATCTATCTCTCTCTCCTCACTCTTGGCAGATGAACTTGCTCCCTGTCCACTAAGAAAGTAGAAGTAGCACAAACCAATTTCTTCCCACAAAACCACCACATCTACTGTCTCAGTTGCTTCTGAAAACCTAGCGTCTAGCTACCATCTTGTTACTTTGGTGATGGGTCTAGGCTCCTATCTAATCCCAACACCTCCACATGATCTCCAGACCCCAGTCATCTCTCATCTACACAAGCCCATCACTGTAATCGCCACCCCTCTCCTTAATCATCATTTTCTTCCCTCCTTATAGGATCATTCCCATCAACTACATAAATATGCCAAATATTTCCCATGCTGTAGCTTTGATTCCAGTGAATAATAACAATAAACCCTCATTGGATTCCACATCCAGCTCTATTTTTCTGCTCTCATTTACAATGAAAATACTCAAAAGAATTATCTACACTCTTGCCTCTAATGCTTTAACCTCCTCATCTTGAGGCCATGTGATCAGACTTTTATCCCTAGAACTCTGACAAATGGCTCTCTTCAAGGTCTTCTCTGGTGTCCTCGATGCTAAATAGTTAATTCTCATTCCAATTTCTTGGGTTAGAATTATCAAGAACACTTGATATAGTTGATCACTTGCCATTTCTTTTCCCTCCCCAGCTTCACTGAGGTGTAATTGACAAATAAAAATTGTATATATTGAAGGTGTACAATGTGATGTTTTCATGTGCATATACTTTGTGAAGTGATTACCAAAATCAAGCTAATCAACATATCTGTCATTTCACATAGTTACCTTTTTTGATGTGAACAATTAAGATCTACTATCTTGGCATATTTCTAGTACACAATTCAGTATTAATAATGTCATCATGCTATACAGAGGCTATCCAAAATTTATTCATCCTACAGAGCTGAAACTTTATACCCTTTAGCTAACATTTCCCCACTTCCCACATGCTCCCATTCCTGGTAAACACAATCTTATTCTCTCCTTCCCTCCTTCTGAGGGCTCAACTTTCACTTGTCCTTTCTTGAGATGCTTTTTCCACTTGGCTTCAGGGTCACCACACATGTAAGACTGTCCTTCTTTCTACCTCACTAGCCACTCCTTCTCCAGCTCCTTGGCTGAGTTTTCCTCCTTTCCCTGCATGTCACACATTATGGCAGCAGGGTTCAGTCCTCAAAGCTCCCTCCTATCTTCACTCAGTGTTCAGGTGATCTCATCATCATATCTCCTGTCTTCAAATAGACGTTGATAGACATTGATAAGCCTTCTTAATTTACACCTTCAGCCTGAACTACTCCCTTGAATCCAGGCTCATTTCTTCCATCTGCCTTGACATCTTCTCTTGGATGCCTAGTAAGTATCTCAAATTTAGCATGCACAAAAGTCAAACTTCTCATCATCATTACTATCCTTATGTCAGTACACAGCAACTCCATCTCTCCAGCTATACAGGCCAAAAGACCTTGGAGTCATCCTTGACATTTCTCTTTCTCCCACACCCCATATCCAATTTATCAGCAGGTTCTGTTGGCTTTTGCTTCAGAATCCTTCTTCTCTTGAGCTTGATCTCTCTCATTCTATCATCAACTCCATCTTAGGTTGTTGTAAAGCCTTCCGAATGGTTTCTTTGCCACTCCCTGGCCTTCATAAAATCATTTCTCTACACAGGAAGTGGGGTGATCCTATTAAAAGTTAAATCTGACCTTGTCAAAGCTCTGTTTAGAAAGCTAAAATCCTATCAGTGATCCACGAGGCCCTATAATCTGACCCTACAACCCCTTTGCCCAGTTTCTCCAACCTAATGTCCCCTTATTCACCTCTCTCCAATTGCACTGGCCCTCCTGCCATTCTGACAAGCCCAGCACATTCTTCTCTCAGTACTTTTGTGCTCCCTTTTTTCTCTGCCTGAAAAGATCTTCTCCCAAATTTCTTCATGGTTTTCTTCTTCACTTTATCAACAATGACCATTTTATTTACCTCATGACCAGGGAGGTCCTTGCTAATTCTCCCATATGAAAAACACCCCTACACATTCTGCATCGCTCTTTCCTTGTTTCTCCAAAGACTTTATCATTATCTGGCATAGGATATACTTAACACACTTATGGTTTCTGTTTCTCCTCATTAATATTTATGGAATGAATGAATGACTAGCAACTACTCCATAACTTTCATTATTATCATCGTCATCATCATCCTTTGTCCCTCAAAGCTACACCGCAGAGCCTTCCCCAGGAGAAGTATATGGTAGTCCATTGTTGATGACATACATGTCATGAATGCATGGTGATAAACATAAATTTCTGCATCCTCCTAAGTGTTCCTAGATTTATAAGCCCATGGTTTATACAGAAGTCAGTCCAGGATAAATTTGCTGGCAATAAAAGACCTCCTACCCACTTAACAGTTATGGAAGAAGAGGATGATTATAATGATATTTTAAGGTAAATATAGTACAGTACTACACACTGAACAGCGCATGAAAGAAATGTGTTTTTTTTTTTCTTCCTTTAGGTAATCTATAATAGTTACTCTGGCCTAAAAATGAAACTAAAATTTGGTCCTGATATAACTGTCTAATATGATGGTATCTTTTTTATATTGTCCTTAGCAAAAATCCCAGTATCTTTTTTATATTGTCCTTAGAAAAATCCCAGTATATATAAAAGTGTTAACATCCTCTGTTTTGCCTACCATTTGACTGTTTCCTGCCATAGAAACCTAATGTGGGAGATGATGTAAACCTTTTACCATCAATCAACAATTATTTTATTCAGGATTTATTGGACCATAGCCCTTTTCTAGCTATATTATGTCATCCTCCACATTTGTTTCATTTTCATAAAGCCCTATTAGTAAATTCTTCATGATCCCAAATAACCATGACGATTAAGCACATAATAATTGTAAATTGAAAATCTATGTATGGGATTAGCTCAATTACTCATTTTGTGAATAATTCAAGTCCCCAAAGAAACTTACACTCCATTGCTGTGTTATTTATTCTGGAATTGTAAATATAGCAACACTTTATTTATGTAGCCTCCACCAAATTAGAATTTGAAGAAGTGCAGACAAGGTAAAGGCTGAAGGTTATTTTTTATTATGATGCTCTTCTTAACTAGTTGAATAATTTTGTAACAATATATAAAAGAAAAAAAATACTTGAGAAAAAAAAACAATTTTGCAGAACTCTCAGAAATATTAGGAATAAGATTTTTGTTTTGTTTTTAAGGCAAAAGTACTTAATTTTGTCTATTAAGTTACTTTAGTATCATTGAATAAAGTATCCAACCGAAGAGCAGGATCCTTTCAACTCTTTCAATGGTTACCTCAACTCTTTGATTTTATTATTTTAATCTATAAGTACTTCCAGCAGATACTAACACTGTGGTTTATGCTACATGTAGTTTAGAAGTAATTAACTAGGGACTACTGGCTGTCTCAGTCAGTTAAGCGACTGACTCTTGACTCTTGATTTTGGCTCTGGTCATGATCTCAGAGTCTTGAAATCAGACCCCACCTCAGGCTCTGTGGTGGGCGTAGATCCTCCTTAAGATTTTCTCTCTCTCCCTTTCCCTCTGCCCTCCACTTTCCCAAATGCAATCTCTCTCTCTCAAAAAAAAAAAAAAAAAAAAAAAAAGTAATTAACTGAATTTCCATTAAAATAAATCCTGTAATTCAACATGCTTAATATTTAAGACTGGCTCTTCCCCATCTAGTCTGAGTAATGTTTTAGTACATAAGAATGCTGTAGGAAACTATTTAAGGATCACGAGCAAGTCTGCATAAGTCATTCAGCTGGCTTTACCTTTGATGAAATTTTATTTTCAGTTTAAAGTAAGCATATTTTAGTGAATTTGCTTTCTTGTGTTTGAGACATCAAATTGTTTTCCCAGTTAATTTTGTCACCACAAAATCAGTAAGATTCTATTCTATATATTCTATTGTGAATATTCTGTGTTTCACTGCAAGAATCATTAGCATTACATATAATGTCAATACTTAGTATGAGTTCAATGAGGACAGACTTTCAAAACTGATAACTAACTTGGAAGACATTGGTTTAACCTTCCTGTGCTAAAAAAAAAAAAAAATACAAAATATGTCTCCTTATTGACACTGAATATTTATTAATTCACTATTTAGTGGCTTGTTTGTTCTTTTCATTACTTGAAATGCCTCAAGGAGTCATCAGAGCCACAGATCAAATAATTTAGGCACAAATCATATGAATTAAACCTAGCTCAGCAGACACAATGTTGGTATGTAAGAAAAAATTATATTTTGCACCTGATGGTCAACAAACTAGCAGTTTGCTTTTCCAGACGGGAAGGGAATTTCAGTGGCAAGGGTCTTCTGAAACCTTCTGCGTCTGCTTCCCTGAGATTCAGAAATGGCCTTGTATGTTCTCTCAGAGCCTCAAGGCTTGAAAGTCATCCAAAAGCTGGGGACCAATCTAAAGTGGATTGGCTTATACCCAAATTTAATGAAACTTCCTTAGAGGAAACTGATTTCCCTCATTACCCTTTACGTAGATAATATGTGGAATTAATTCTCTTTCACTAAGTTATCATTACATCAAGCAGACAAACAGATACAATGTTATTAAAAGTAATGGAACGAGTTCATCCACTGTTAACTTTAATGGTTTGTATCCTCTCAGGTGTCCCAGAGAAATGCCTTTGTCTCACCACTTCAGCAGAGTTAAGGTCAGGGCTAAGGTTACCAAATTTCATGCTCACTAGAGAAGGCTCTGCTCTCTCTCAGGCCTTACTCCACTGGAGCTCTGAATGAAGCTGGGAGGAGCAGACCTAACTATTCGAAAGACTGCTTTCCAACTGTGATGGTAACAGATACAAGTATGTGTTTCTACATATTTATTTTGCAAAATAATTACAAAATATTTTTACAAAGAAATTATAAAGAGACATACATGAGATATTCAACTTTAACATTTGTGATAGAGTTTTCCTTTCTGGGCCATGGAAATAGTATTTCTTTTTAAATATTCAGCAATCATGCTTATATACTTATTAATATTCAGAGTGAGTAAAGGCTAGGCAGGTAACACCTTTACATTTTAAGCATCAATCTTGTTGTTCATTTTGCTGAAGTAAAACCTAATCAACCTTTCTTTGCTGCAAAAAAGCTTTTACTAAGCATCTCTTGGCAGTATAAAAAAAAAGAGAGAATTACAGAACTATAAATGCAATGCAAAGGATATACAATGCACACTGATATATATTCATACATAATACTTACATACATAGCATATAAAATACACATATTGTAGACATACCCAAATATGGAATAGGCCATCACAGAAACATATAAAATATGTAAAACAATAGTCTACTGTAGAAACATGTGCTTACCTCTATTTTAGTTTTATTCATTCAACAAGCATTTATGGAACACCTGCTCTGTATTAGGCACTATATTGGCAAACAATAAAGACGTTGTGCCCTTAAGAAGTTAATGATTGAAGAGGGAATGCAAACTTAAATATCAGTAACTATAATTTACATGATAACTGATCTACACAAAAAGTTGTTGGCCTCAAAAAAATTAAGGAGAAAAACGAGATTTCCCGACAAAATATAGTAACAGGAACCAAATTTACCCTCCTTTTGAATTAAATAACAGACAAAATATGTAAGACCATGGTTTTCCGTTCATTGGAAGTGAAGGGAAGTGATCCCCAAGAAACATGAAACAAATGAGGGGAGCCCTACCACTGCCCCACTACTTTCTGGAGAAAATTCCTAGGTGGTGACACAGGGGAAATCCAGGCTGAGCCCAGTGAAAATCCCAAGTTGAGAAGCCAGAGCTAGTTTAGGGAAGCCAAAATGCCTGGTGCTTATGGGGCAGAATACTGAAAAGGAAGAGAGATTCACAGAAAGAGAATTCCAGAGATCGGCAGATGGTCCCTACTGAGTATTCAGTTAAGTGGCAAGCAGTGCATTCCTGTGGGGAAATGACCTGAGGTCAGGGAAAGAACTACCTAAAGGATTAAATGTGACACTACCCAGGGATCTTACAGAGCCAGGGCAGATGCCTAGCCCCAATACCCAGAATGGAAAATCTTATAAGTTAAATAACTAAGGAGTGAGAACAAGTAAATACTACATTACAAAGCTTAAAGGATGACTCAAAAGATTAAACAATTACTAAGTACTTCAACCACATTCAAGTATAAAGCTCAAGAAGATTTTTTAGAAATACAAGACCCAACAATCACAATGCCTGGCATCCATAAAAAATTATCAACTATGCAGAAAATAAGGAAAATACAACCTATACTGGGAAGAAAAAATGTCAACCAATCAAAACTAACCCAGATATGACATAGGTGACATTAAAAAAGTTATTATAACTGAATTCTGTGTACTCAAGAAGCTACAGGAATGATTGAACATTTAAATAGAAGATATAAAAAAACTAATTTGAATTTCTAGAAGTGAAAATTACAATGTCTGCTTTGTAAAATACACAGGCTGGAAATATGAGAGATGACATTTTCAGGAGAAAAGATAGTAAACTTGAAGACATAGTAATCAAAACTATGAGGTGAAACACACAAAGAAAAAAAAGACTAACAAAAAATGAACAGACACTCAGTAAAATATAAGACAATTTTAAATGACCAAGTACTTGAACAATTGGAGTTCTTAAAAGAAAAGGGATAGAAAAAATATTTTTAAAAAATAACAGCTGAATATTTTCCAAATTTTCTGAAAACTATGAATAAACATATCAAAGAAGCTTAACAAACCCTAAGCACAAAATACATGTAAAGAAAACTCTACCATGACACATATAAGCCAATTACTTAAAACCAATGATAAGAAAGAAATATTAGAAGCTGCTAGAGAAAAAAACTATATGCAGAAACACAACTATATGAATGACAGCAGATTTGTTGGAAGCAATGAAAGCAAGAAGACAATAGAGCAACATCTTTAAAGTATTAAAAAAAGAAAACCCTAAAATTCACTATCTTACAAAAATACTTTTCAAAAGTGAAGGTAAATTAAGGACCTTTTTAAAATTTAAGACTATTTTTTAGAGCAGATTTAAATTTACGGTATCAAAATTTGTGCTAAAATAGTACTTAGAAGGGAATTTGTAGAATTAACTCTACCTTAAGGTGCTATCTTCAGAAATCAGAAAACAAAATAAGAGAAATTATATTCAAAATAAGGAGAATAAAAGAAATAAATAAGATTAGAGCAGAAATCAATGAAATGGGAAACAGAAAAACAACAGTAAAAATGAGTAAAACAAAAGTTTACTTTTTTTGAGATCAATAAAACTTATAAACTTATAAACAGGAATACTGATAAAAAAGAAGGGGACACAATTTACCAGTATCAGAAACGAGAAAAGTAAAATCAATACTGATTCTACAATTAATATAATAAGGGAAAGTTATAAACAACTTTATGACAATAAATTTGACACTTAGATAAAATAAACATACTCCTTAGAAAATACAACTACCAAAGCTCACTCAAGAGGAAACAGGTAAGGTGACTAGCCCAACATCTATCAAATAAGTTGAAATTTTCATTAAAAATATTCCCACAGAGAAAACTCCAGGTACACATGGCATCACTGGTGAATTATGCCAAACAATTCAGAAAAAAGTATACCAATTACATAAACTCTTACAAAAAACTGAAAAGGAAGAAATATTCCAACTCATTCTATCTGACATTAATCTGACACCAAAACCAGACAAAGATATTATAAGAAAAGTGCATATTTCTATAGATAGATGAAAAAATTATTTATAAAATTTCAGTGAATTAATCCAAGAATATATAGAGAATAATATATAGTGCCCATGTGGGTTTATCCAGTAATTGCAAGTTTCATTTCTCATTTGGAAATTGATAAATGTCATCCACTGTGTTGACAAACTAAAGAGGAAAAAATACGATCATCTCTATAGATCAGGAAAAGGTTATGACAAGATCCAAAATCCAACATCTATTCCTGATTTTAAATAAAAAATAAAAGCTCCCATGAAATTGAGAATGTAAAGAAATTTTCTCAGACTAATAAAAGGTATTTGTAAAAAACCTACAGCTAATTGCATTCCTAATTGTGACTGAATGCTTTCCCTTTAAGATCAGGAATAAGACAATAATGTCTTTTATCACCATTTCTATTCAACATTGTAAGGAAGATCAAATCAGGAGGCAAGAAAAAGAAAATATAAGCCTTCCACATTGGAAAGAAAGAATAAAACTGCTTTTAGTCACAGATGACATGACATTTACCAGGAAAATCTTGTGGATTCTGCAAAAAAAGACAGAACTAAAAAGTGACTTTAACAGGTTGCAGAATATGAGACCAACATACAAAAATCAACTGTCTTTCATTATACTGCTAACAACAAATGGGAGGTTATATTAAAAAGACAACACCTGGGGCACCTGGGTGGCTCAGTGGGTTAAGCCGCTGCCTTCGGCTCAGGTCATGATCTCAGGGTCCTGGGATCGAGTCCTGCATCGGGCTCTCTGCTTAGCGGGGAGCCTGCTTCCCTCTCTCTCTCTCTCTCTCTGCCTGCCTCTCTGCCTACTTCTGATCTGTCCCTGTCAAATAAATAAATAAAATCTTTAAAAAAAAAAAAAAGACAACACCATTTATAATAGCAAAGAAAACCCTGAAACACCGACAGACAGACTTGACAAAGGATATACGACATGTGTACGCTATAAACTATAAAGTGTTGCTGAGATAAATTAAAGAAGACTTAAATAAATGGAGCAATACACCATATCCATAGCAGACAAAATGATCTAAAGTTCATATGGAAATGTGAAGGGCCTAGAATAGCCAAACAAATATGGAAAAGAAGAACATAGCTGAAGGACTATCCTACCGGACTTTAACACATTACAAAGCCAGAGCAATGAAGATAGCACAGCACTGGCATTAAGATAGACAAATAGGTCAATGGAACAGAAATGGAGAGTACAAAAATAGATCCACACATACACCGTCAATTGATTTTCATTAAAGGAACAAAGACTATTCAGTGGGCGAAGGACAAACTATTCAACAAAAGATGCCAGAACAATTAGATATCCAGATGTGAAATGTGAGCATTGATCCATATTCTACATTATAGACCTTAGTTTAAAATTTAAAACACACATAAACACACACACAAATTTACAACATAACTTCTTAAAGAAAGCACAGAAGAAAATTTTGTGACCTTGAGTTAGATGAAGATTTTTTTTTAAGATAAAATACAAAAAAATCTCCCATTAAAAAACAAGAATGATAAATTGTACTTTATTTAAATAAAAAACTTTTGCTTTTCAAAAAAATGATAAGGGGATGAAAAAGAAGCCACAGCAGACTGGAAATAATATTTAAATATTACAAATCATATATCTGACAGAAGACTTATATCCAGAATACATAAACCCTCAAAACCCAATAACAACAAAACAAACAGCTCATTAAGAAGTGTCTGCAAATTTTTTTTTAAATACTTCACCAAAGAAGATATAAGGATGACAAACACATGAAAAGTGTTAAAAAGAATGTAAAGCAACTGGAACTCTCATACATTGCTAGTGGGAATATAAAATTGTACAGCCACAATGGAAAATACTTGGTAGTCTCTTAAAGAGTTATACATACACTTATCACACAACTTAACCATTTCACTTCTAAGTAGCTACCAAAAGGAATAAAAGCATATATCCCCATAAAGTCTTCTATGCAACTATTTACAGCTGCTTTACTTGTAATTGCCAAAAATTGCAAACAATCCAAATGTCTATTAACAGGTAAATGTATTTTTAAAAATTGTAATATATTCATAAAATGGAATACTACTCACATATAAAAGGTAATGAACTATTAACACATACAACAATATGAAATGATCTCAAAATAATTAAGCTGAGTAAAAGAAACCAGACCCCCCCCCAAAAAAGCCAATACATACTGTATATGTATGAATTTATGTAGTATTCCAGAAAATGTAGTGCAACCTATAGTCACATAAGGCAGATCACGGATTGCCTAAGGATGAAGCTGGGTCAGGGTAAAAGGAGGAAGGGGGTAAGAAAATTTCTGGGGGTTAATATGTTCATTATCTAATTGTGGTCATAGTTTCACAAGTCTATAAATGGTCAAACTTAACAAATTGTATACTTAAAGCATCTGTATATCAATTATACCTCAATAAATCTGTTTAAAAAGAGAGGAAGGGACTTTGTAAGTTCAGAAGTTAAGGTGAAATATAGATCAGAAAAGAATCCCAAGGTGAGACAAGGAGAAATCTGTTTCTGACCTTCTCTGGGACACCAAAAGAAAAGAGATATTTAAGAATGAGGTGGTTTTCAAAATATTGAAAGAATGGATGCTATAGTACATCCAGAATATACTGTCAGAGCACTCTGATAATGAATGAAAGGAATGAGATTCAGGAACACAGAATCCAGGACATTAAGGAGGAATGGAGCCTCAGGAAGTGTCTTCTGGGATACTCCAGTACCTTTGAGGCTGAGAAGAAGCCTGTGGAGAAGAAAAGGAATCTTTAACAAAAGAAGGAAGGAGCTGATGAAGCGAAGTTCTAAGCTGACAGGTTGGTATGGAATTAAGAGTAAAAGTGGATCAGGACACTTCAGAAAAAAGGAAACACTTGTCTTCCATTGAGAAGAGAAAGAAGAAAGATGGATAAAATCTTGGGTAAGTGTTGGAGAAGAATCCGTAAAGACACATGTCCATATAATGATATGTCTTATCTTCTTAGTGAAAAAGAAGGTCAAGATAATTAGCTCAGTTGTATTATGAGCTTTAAAAGAGGCCTAGACATTTAGAGTAGTTGCCATAGGATCACCTAGAGACAAGATGTTGGCAGGTAATATTGAAGGCTCAAGCAAGTTTAAAATCCACAAATTACTATAGAGCCAATAAGCATAGAGAGATTATTTTTTTTTTATTCAGAGAAAACAAATGGTTAGTTTGACCAAGATTTGGAGGTTTGCCAGTGAGTGCAGCCAAAGGTGAATGGGGAACAGGATGTGGTTGCTTCCTAAAGGATATTTGAAACGATTTCCATAGTTCTGACACATCCATTCCATTCATGGAAAAAAAAAAAATATTTACTTAGGTTCTGGTAAATGTGTATTGTGGAGCATGCAAGAACAATTATCGCCAATGAAGGTTAACAGTATATAATCAGTGGGAGAATAAATACGTTTATTGATTCCTATTCTTTGCTGTGGACATTAGCGTGCAATTGAATCGCAACATCTTAAAGCCAGAAGAGATTTTAAGGGTTATAAAGTTCAACACTATCACTTTATTGATGAGGAAACAGACATAGAGAAGTCTGGGGATTTTTCCAAAGGTAACAGGAGATAGAACAAAATCCTGTGGTTTCCATTAAGTGTTTTAGCTACTCACCAAGCTTCTTTTTCAAACTTGCTAATCGACATTAAGGTAATGTATTATACATTATACCTGGAAACACCAAACACATGCATTGTTTTGGAAAATAATTTTGGTTAGAGGAACCCTGCTCACCATGAATTTAAAAATACACTAGCACTGGGGGCACCTGGGCGGCTCAGTCAGTTAGTGTCTGCCTTCAGCTCAGGTCATGATTCACTGGAGTCCTGGCATCGAGCTCCTCATCAGGCTCCCTGCTGAGTATCTTCTGGGGTACTCCATTCTCCCTCTGACTACCACTCCCCTTGCTTATGCGCTCTCTCTATCTCTCTCTATCTCTTTCTCTCTCTCTGTCAAATAAATACAATCTTAAAAAATACACCAGCACTGGCCATATCACCTGTTATCTCCAGGAAACTTTTTAAAGTAAATTTTAGACTTGAGATAATATATTAAACATTACTTAGCATACTTATTCCAGCTCTAATACTGTTCTTTTATGCTTACAACTGAAAATTCATAACTATTTTAAATAACGCTATTACTTAAGTTTTTCTAAATTCTAACTAATTTCTAATTATAAGGTAAATGCCATATCAGGAGTTGGTTGGGTCTAGACATTCTGGGATTACAGCAGCAGAAGAGCAGAAAGTTATTCCCAAATGGGAAATGAGATTATATATTCCTTGACGTCAAGGACCATACCTGTTTTGTATTACTTAACACTTAGAACATTATCAACTATACAATAAGTATTCAAAAATACTTATTGAATGAACTCAAAATGTGAGACAGATGAATACTTTTATCCTACAGGGAGATGTGTATGCTGTTCAAAATAAAGGCAAAATCAGGCTCGGTTCATTTGGGCACTGAGGCTCGCAAGAAGGTCTAATCTAGCAACTATAAACACAGGCAAAAAGAAACTTCGGTATTTGGTACTGTCAGCAGAGCCCAGAAATCCAAGACCAGGAGAGCTAAGAGTCTATTCTAGGTTTCACTAGGTCTTGAGGACTCATCCATGGAATACAGAACATCCTGGGTGTGGATGAACTAAGCAAGGATGAACTAAGGGGGAAAAAACTGAACAGCAGGAAAAGCCCCAGATTTGGAGTTAGAGACACTGGGTTTGAATTATGACTCTGTTATTAACCAACAGTGTGGACTAAGCAATTTCCTTGACCCACTACTATTTTATAACCTTCTCCTTACTATTGTCACCAGTAACCCCTTAACTGCCAAAAGCAGTGAACACTTTCCACACTTTGTATAGCTCACACTCTGCTCTCTTGCCATTTGTATACTTGTTCCTCTAAGCTCTCTGCTGCTGCTCTGTTACCATTTCCTCCCTGGACTCTCTTTTTGAGTTTTGGGGAATGGGTGGGGGTTTTTCTCCTGGCCACCCTCTAAATATTGGCATCCCTAAGGATTCTGTCCTCAATTCTTTTTCTTAGCTTAGATATCTCCCTTAAACTCAGACCCATATATTCAACTTCCCACAAAATATCTCCATATACAGATCTTGCAGGCACTTGAATCTGGGAAACAATATGGCCAGAACCAAATTTATTATCTTTTGTCTTTGCCCCCTTCCCACATGTCTTAGTCCATTCAAAACTAGAACAAAAATACCATGGTTGGGTGGCTTAAACAACAAACATTTATTTCTCATAGTTCTGGAAGCTGGGAATCCCAAGATCAAGACTCTGACAGATTCAGTTTCCAGTGAGAGTTCACTTCCTGGTTCATAGTCACCTTCTTGCTGTGTCCTCACATGACATATAAAGAGAGGCAGTTCTCTGGGGAGAACTCTGAGGAGAGCAAATAAGGAGAGGGAGTCTTTTGTAAGGGCACTAATCCAGGGCTCCATCCTCATGACCTCCTCACTTCCAAAGACCCCACCTCCAAATGCCATCACCTTAGGGATTATGTTTCAACATGGGGCTTTGGGTGAGCACAAATGTTCTGTCTATAGCATCACTTTAATTTCCAATTCCTTCTGCTCCCTTTTCCATGCTGTCTAATAGCACTACCTAGTTACCCAAATCAGGAATGGTCCTAGATGCCTCCGTCTCCTTCACCTTTATATATTCAAGCTATTGTTCCATCTTTTGTTTTCCATCTTTTAAATATTGTTCACATTTTCCCTTCTTTCTACTATATGTACTGCTACCCAGGTCAAATCAACTTGTTATTCTAATGCTTTCTATACGTAAGACTTCGTCCATTCTCTACTCAGCTTCCAGGGTGATCTTTTTCAAATGCAAGTCTAATTTCAACATGTTCCTGGTTAAAATGGTTTTATTCCTTATAGCTAGCTGACTATATGTTACAGTAGTCCTGGTATAATTATTAATAATACCTCCTTTTACTATGTATATTATATATGAATATATAATATAATATATAAGTGTGTATATATATACTATGCTATATATTATATGTATAATATACAACCATTCTACCCTTACTTTAAAGGATAAAGTCCAAGCCAATTGTCATAATATGCAAGGGGCCTTTCATAATCTGAACACTTTTTACCCCTTCAGATTCATATCTAGTCATCTTCCCTCAGTTCCAGTCATATTGAATTACTTGCTGATTCTCTCTTACTACATATGCTCACATTTTTGTGTTTTTGTGGAGAAAACCATCTCCACTGGAGTCACTGTATAATCTCCACTTATCCTTTAAGACTGAAATAGAAGATTTTCTGTGATACCTTACCTGAGCTCCATGACATCTCTAGAAAGAATAGACTACTTCTTTTGTGAATTTATTTCTTTTATAACTGAATGTCTTTCTTTCTTTCTTTTAATTATATCAATCTTTATGAAATTGTGATTCCCAAGAGGTCAGGGCCTATGTCTTATTTACCTTTAGCTTCTCAACACACAGAAAGTTCTTAATAAACACTGAAAGAACAGATAATTGAATTAATGAATATGTCAGAAAGTTCTTGTGGATGAGAGAATGGAAAGGAGCAGAATTTTAAGGTCAAGGCAGTGAGTCAATGGCAACCTATGTAGGTTTATTCTGCCCCCTGTGTCTTTAATCTCCCAATTCAAATTCCATTATGTATGGAAGTCTTTGGTTTTGAACTATTACCACCAGTAAAGCTGCCCTCTGGCACTACTGGATTGCACAACGGGAGAACAGGGAACCAGCCGCCTGTAGGGTTTTTTTTTTTTTTTCCAAATTCAATTTTCAATTAAAACAGTAGGAAATTTCCATTTAAATAATTTTTGCTTTGTTAGAAGCCTGAAACCCAGAATGAGTCAATCCCAAAAACAAATAAATACTATCAATAATTTGAATTAGGAAGCATCACTCCCACCCACATAAAGCTGCTTATTTCTCTAGGAGATCATGGATTCCTTTCCCAGTAGTTTACTTCACTATTTCAAAGTTCTACAAGCCTTATTCCAAGAAGATCTTTGACTCCTTTAATACACATCAGAGAATCTTGAGAGCTAAGCTGGTCTTTGGAGATCCCTAAACCTACCCCTTCATTTTTACAGATGAAGAAACTGAAATCTAGAGAATGTTAAGTACCTAAAATCATACTTCCTGTGTAGCCAGGCCTTTCACTTCTCAGCTAGTTCCCTTCAACACCCCCATCATTTACAGAGTCAAATAAAACCAATTCAAATGAGGCAGTATAAATGTCAAATCCTAAACATGACCTAACTCCACTGTTGTTGGAAACCTTGCATCACCAGAAACGCACTCAATGTTCCATTTTTTAAGAAGCTAGTTTGAGGAAAAAGTCACCTCCTTTACCATGTGTATGTCTATCACGCATTTTTTTCCCCCTTCTCCATGCAATCCTCTCTAAAAAGAGGAGCAATTTCTGTTTCATTTCCATTTACAAACAGAGCTGGCACCCAAGAAATGATTCAAAGAACCTTATAGTCCTTTGGCCTATAAGCCACTGTGCTTTATATGAAATAATCATCATCATTCTTTTAACTTCACTACTCTGGAATCTACCATCCTTCTCCCTCTTTAAGGTGATAATTATAGTAATGACCCTACCATCAGGTATTTCTTGGGAATTAATGATCAACTGAGGTTAATGGCCCACAGACTAGCCATGGTCCATCAACTCCACCCAGCCTGTCATTAATCCCCAGGAAATGTCCTGCTTCCCAATTGTTATTGCTTAATTTAGACTCTTTTCATTCTAATCAAGCTTTACAATATTGCTACATCTACCAAGAAGCTTTGTGTTTTATTTTATTAGTCTGTGTCCTAATGGTTCAGCAAGAGTGGTTTCCCTAACTGGTGATCAAATAAAAGGAGAATGTACCTTATTAAAATTACCTTAAAAGCCATTAAACATCTCTAGACCTTTTAATATTTATATATTTTATATACAACTTTTAAATCGACAAAACGGATAGAGTTCTGCGTTCTTAAGAGTATAATCCCAACTCTCTCTCCACTTTTCCCTTAGCCCTCTCTTTCCTTCACCTCACAGAATAAATCCAATCACCTTATTTATTTTTACAAGTTACTCTCCCTGGTTGAAAGCAGTTTTAAACTCTAAATGGTGTCATAAGTTGTCTACAACACTAAATGTTACATATCCCTTACAAGCAGTTCCCAGACATTATACAGCCCACAGCATTGCCACCTCTTTTCCTTGCTATACCTGCAATGCTTCATTTCCTTCGAGATGCACAAAGCTTCACTGGCCCTCTTTTTGGTTCATTTCCCTCCTCAGTTTGATGAATGGAGCTACAGCAAGGCTAAGGGAGGTAGGAGTATAAGGCATAGAGAGAGGTCTAGGGGTAGCCTATAACAACCCAGAGCTCTTTCAGCACCAAAAACAGTTTTAAAAATCCAGCCAGATTCCTATTATCCAGCCAGATTCCTATTATTCCTATATGTATATTATATATACACACACATATATATGTATATATATATTCAACAAATAGTATTTAATAAAAATGATATGTATATTGTCACATTTTCCTATGAGTACAAAGCATGACAAGGAAAAGCTGTGAGGGGAGGAGGGAATCAGTGATTCTTGTGAATTCTATAATAATTCTTTTAGTGCAAGTAGAACACCATAACAAATATTAAGGATTCAAAAACAAGTATAGTAAGACATACTCATTTGCAAGAACACCCAGGAGCTATGAGATTTAGTCTTAGGTCTGCTAGTCATTAGTTATATGACCTTTGGCAAGTTATTTCTCCTTCTGGATCTCAGCATCCTCATCTAAAAAATAAGGTATTAAACTAGATAACTTCATTACTTTTCAACAATAACATTTTATGATTCTTTGAATCCATAATCAACTGTTAGAATAATCTCATAGTAGAATTAAATTACATATGACCTCGTTCTTTTTCAAAATAATTATTTTCTTCTACTCCAAGCTCATACAATTATTTTTATATATACTCATTTATTGAATATTAGAACACATATTGTGAGGTAAACAATGTATGATAGAGAAGAAATACAGCAGTGTTAAAACAACAACAACAAAGAATGAAAACAAAAGAGGGTACATGGAAATCAGTATGTGATCCCTGCTCTTATACCAAGTTATTTACAATCTAGTAAAGGAATTAGAAAGTGATACTAACAATGGCAGGTGGAGGTAAGCAGTAAATGAAAAGGGTTAAAAAAAAAAGAAGAAGAACAAAAGGGACATGGACCAGGAGGTAGTTGATAAGATGAAACTAGGAGAAGAACCTGGTCATGTATTTTAAGCTTAGGGTAGCCAGCGTCACTGAGAGAAAAAAGTGAGGTTGGAAAGGCCCGCAAGGCTATGTCAAGTTGGACCCCAGAGTTCATAGTAAGGAGTTTGAGTCTTATTTTGAATGGAATGGGGAGCTATTTGAGACTTTTAATAAATGACTATTGGCCAGAAAATTAATTTTTGGCCTTCCCAAGAAGAATATAAAAAATAATTTTATTCAACTGGAACATTGGAAATAGAAAGTATTTCAATTTATTGAAGTTTGAACAAAACATTTTAAAACTACACATTTAAACTTACCTGTGTTAGGTAAATGGCAATGGTAATTAGTGGAATTAGATCTTCTATGTCAAATTTATACTTATACAAGGAAACCTAGATGTTCTTCCCCTAAAGTATGAAATTATTTTCACTCTGACATATTTCACAATTATTTGGAAAGGGTTCAGAATTCAGTATAAGTACAACAGGTATACTAAGAAAGAAGGGACTTAATCTGTACAAATATGCAGCCAGCAGAATGTTCAAAACAAGAGCAAGACCCAGGAGTCATTGAGGATATTACTGAAAAAAGATGGGAAACTGTGTTTGGGCAGCCAAATCTCACTAGTGACAGCAATAAACAAGCTTACCCTGGGTTTTAGAAGTGTTTGGTATGCTCCAATCTACTATGTGAGATAAAATCTTCAAAGAGAATTGATAAAAGCCTCAGCATTTGGGACTTTTAAACTCAGACCGAAGAACATATTAGGAAGGATTTTCAAGAAATCAGTTCTGCACTGGGAAGAAACTGAACTCCATGACATATTTCATCCTTATACTTTTCTACTATTCAATAAAATTTTAAAGAATGGGGGAAGGGTGTTATTCATAATTCTTTTTATCTTCACATATACAGGACTTCTTTCTCTCAAGAATGACTATACTAGTACAACTAATAAAACTGAAAATATACCTTGTATTATAGCATTGGAATTTTAGATGTTCAGTGGGTAAGACAACATCAAAGAAATAGATACAACTTTCAATTGACTAGATCTTAAGGAATCATGAGTTTTTACTGAGACTGGAAGCAAATTATTTAGCTTTTATATGGCTCAGATATTTCAACTATAAAAATGGGAGTACTAGGAGAAATCTCTACAGAGCATGTTTGCACAGTAATCAAACTCTGATCTATGTTTATAACATTTATAAACATATAACATGGTTATAACATAAATAAGTTATAAACACATGAATTAATAAATAAGTATATGCATACTTTTCAGTCAAAACTCTTTACCTAGCAAAATGAAACTGGTTTAAGTGAAAAGGAGAATGTATTAACTCTTGTAATTGAAAAATCTGGAGGGTAAATTCAGGCACAGTTGATTCCAGGAGCTCAAACAATATTTCCATAAGAAAACTCTGTGCATGGGTATAGGGGTTGGGGTGGGAGTAGGGAAGTGTTGACAAAGGGGGAAGACATAAATGTATACTGGCCAGGAAAAAAAAAAAAAAAAAGAACTGCCCATTTAAACATAAATGTTTTAATATGGATTAAGTTCAGCTGCTAGTAACAGGAGTCCAAACAAGATAAAAAATTGATTTCTCTCAGGATCAGGCAATCCCTATCTGTCTCGGAAGCTTCTGCATCATCTGGGAGCCAAGATACTTCTAGATTTTTGCTCTGCCATCCTATAGTGTGGCCTTTGTCCTCATTTTTCAGGATGGAGTCCTAGCCAATGTACCCAAATTCCAAGTAGCAGAAAGATGGAAGGAAGAACGGTGGCAATGGGACTCAACAGCTATCTTTGTCAGAAACTTCTTGGAAATGACCACACTAGACTAGACTTCCACTTTCTCTCTGGGTCATCTTCAACTGCAAAGCATGCTGGAGCTTGTAGTTCTTATTCTAGGAAGCTATGTATCACCTAAACGTTGGGGGGTCCTAAGAGGGAAAGTAGCTATACGGGAGTAAGAAACTAAATCTTTGATATAACATTGGCACATACACACACAGTAAAACATAAATGCCATGAGATCAGGAAATTTTGTGTTGTTCACTGAAAACCAGATTGTGGAAAAGTTCTTGAAATATAATAAGCAATCAATAATTATTTGTTGTGAGAATGAATCAGGGCACCTGGGTGGCTCAGTCAGTTAAGTGTCTGCCTTTGGCTCAGGTGATGATCCTAGGGTCCTGGGATGGAGTACCACATCAGGCTTCCTGCTCAGTGGAGAGTTGGCATCTCCCTCTACCCCTCACCCCAGCTCTTGATATCTCTCTCTCTCTCTCTCTCTCACACACACACTCTCTCTCTCTCTCTCTCAAATAAATAAATAAAATCTTTAAAAAAAATGAATGAATCAGCAAATGCATACATATATAGAAAAACATGTAAAATGTGTCAATTGTAGCATAAATTCACCAAAACTCCTTGATAAATTGCAACAGCATGAAAACATCTTAAAAGTAGTGTCTTCATCTTCCACCAAGATATTAATGAAAAAAGAAAAAAAAAAAGAACCATGAGCTATAACATCACACAGATCTGGACTGATAATCACAGGTTCACCACTTACTAACTTTGTGGTTTTGGGAGATATCTGATCTTGCTGAACTTTAAGATGTAAAATTGGGTATAATCTAAACTTGCAAGAGAATTTAACTGAGTTAAAATTTGAGAAAACACAGATTGTAATACCTGACACATAATAAATTCTCAGTAATGGTCACTCCTTTTCTGTTTTCAATTAAATTCTGTATTGCCATAGAAAAATTGTCCAATTACTCCCATTCTCTCCAAGATAACATTCGAAAGAATCTGTGCTTCTGAATGTTATCCTTGGATAGGGTTGTTTGGTGCTCACATGTAAAAGTAGGTACTAGAAATCTGAGGTCTACAAATTTTTAGCCCAAATCTCATTTTGGTAGATTGTTATGTACAAATTTATTCATATTAAACCCCTTGAAAGGAGCCCAAGTAATGAACAAAGCCCTTAAAAAGAATGTTAACTATCGAATCATGTCTCTGTCAATCATGGGCATAGTTTTGTTTTTACATATATATAGACATGTAAAATAAGGCATTTATTTGATTATGTTTTCCAACTTGTCATAGTTTGGTGGTCTAGTACAAAAATCTAACTGAAGAAATGAAAACAATAGAGCTATGAAGAGACAAAATAATGTAACCTGCTTCCTTAAGAATACAAACACAGAATAAAACATGGACAAAAAAGTTGGCTTAATTTTTAAAAATCATTACATTGTGGTTTGCTTTTATTGATATAATTCTAAAAAGAAAAAAAGGATAACTACGTAAAATAAATGAATCCTAGTGAAAATACAATTTTATCTTTCAGGAGCTGTCTGAAGAAAGATTCGTGGTAAAGATAATCATGAAAGCTTGAATTTACTGAAAAAAAAAGAATTTTGAATTAGGTCAAGCATTCCTTCAAAGCAGTAGAAACACTTAAAAACATCCAACCTGTCAAGTGAAAATCCAGTAACAGTGTTTTCACTGTCACTATGAAGCGAACTAAAAAGAACCAAGAAGACAGCGCCATAAAAACTGTAAATTGCTTTTAGGATTTATATTTTCCCATCCTTTTCAAAGTAGCATTTAATAAAATAATCTGGTTCTTACTCTAATTCAATCCTAATAAAACAGAGATTCCCTGATCCAATTTGCTATTATTTCTTCATTGAGTTTTAAGCACCTTTCATCCTGAGAACCAGGGTCTTATTATCAGAAAAGATGTTTACACTTAAGTCCAATAAGTGTTATGAATTTTTGAGGGAGAGCAGCAATGACCTCCCTCTTAAGCCACTTGTGTAGACAGCACATAAAATGTTATCATGCCCTGGGAATTCGCTTGGTTGGAGTTTGTAAAGCTTTTGCTGTGGTTTTGTTTCTGGATCAAGAAGAGCAGAGAGGGAGCTGGGTTTTGCTGAGTGCTTCCTTTGGGCTATGCACTTCACAAACACTGTAACATTTTATCCTCAAGCAACCTGAGCAAACTGACGTTAGTGTTCGCATTTTACATTTGGGAAGTTGATAATCCCAAAGCGATCCGGCTTGCTAAAGATAATCTGCCTAAGAGTGGTAGAACCTGACTCAGGCAGAGCTCACCTGTGTTGTTTCCACACCCTTACTTTCCAATTAAGAGGCAAAACAATGCAACTTCCCCAGTGTAGATAGCTAAGAATGGCAAGGAAAAGGATACACTTTGCCAGGAGGAAGTGAAAGACCTCTTTCTCAGATAGGTAATTATGATAGCAAGTAGCTCAAACTAGTGAGAGTGGGTAAAGGATTCGTAAGAAGTTTAGTTAAGCCAGGCATATTTTCAATCTGTCACCAGATTCTCTTTATCTGCCCTCTCATGTATCCACAGCCACTACAGAGACCAAATCTAAACTTGTGGTTCCAGGGAATCATTGACCTGGAATTTCATTGACCAGATATTTATGAACATTTTATTTCAAATGTGCTAGTAAAGCATTAACAAGCATTGGATTTCTTTTCGATGGGTCCCTTCTTTTCTGCAGTCATAATGGTAGTGAACCTAGTACAGATAGTAGTATCTTCTCCTCGTTGAGAGCTTACTAGGCATCATACTAAGGGCATTTCAACAATATATTAATTAATCTTCAACAAACTTTTCAGGCAAGAAGTGTTATTTCTGCCTCTAAAAGTCACAGGCAATATGGTCTAAGAGTTTAAACAAACCAGTAGAGGTCCCATAGTCGGTGACTGGCAGTGTGGAGACTGGAAATCTGGTCTGTCAGGAACCCAAATTCTCTGTGTCTCCATCACTATTGGATACCTTCTGTCCCCTACCCTCACCTCTTCCCAAGGATGGGCTTAGTCAGGCTTCAGAGTGGGCACCACAGAAATTATGGCAAAGAAATCTTTAATTTTATACACTAACTGTTTTCTTTAAGTTATACCAAAAGAATTTTTTTTCTTCTTTCAGTATCCCCTTCTACTGAAATCAGCTTTTCTCCTTTTACCACCTTTCTGGGACCAACACAATCTAAAAAATGTTCTTGATATTTTAAAAGGCTTGTTAAACCCCAAGGTAAGATGGAAGCTTCATTCCCACTCTCTCTTAAGCAATCTGTTTCAGAAACAAAGAGCCCACTCATGAGAGAGACAAAAATCTTTTTCCTATTCACTTTCTTCATTTATCTCCTTTGGAATATTCCAATTCTTTTGTTAAAGGAGAGTCTCAGAATCTTTCCCCTTTTATTACATTAGCAGTTTCTCATTTATTTTCAGCCCTCTCCCGTTATCAGAATTTTTTTTCCTATCTTAAAAGCAGAGTTATGAATTTTCTGTCCCTTTAGACTTTTTATGAGATAGTAAAAATCTAACTCCTTGGAGACTTTTACCTTATTCAATTTTTTACTCAGCTTGCATGTCTGAATCAAATCATTCCAGTGTTAATTGATTGGAAATACTGGTTTACTAGTTCACAACTAGAAATAAAATGTGGTGGATTCGACCTTGTCCCTCAGGACACATATCACCAAATTCTTGTTGGGAATTGTATTTTTTTAGAGAAGGTAAGAAGGGAAGCAGCAGATGAATTGTGTCGGTATGTCACTTCAATGGATGGGTGTCAGAAATGTGGAATACATTTGTCTTTTTTCATAGAAGCTCTGGACACTGTTGTCCTGTGAGATGAATCTCTAACCTAATGAACAAAGCTGGCTTTTACATGTTTCACTTGACAATCTCCTTCTCACTTTTTTAATGTCTCTATTTATACATCAGAGGGAGTGTCTACTAATGTCCCACATTTTAAAATCAGAATATTGTGTGACTCTGAATATCAACTGACACATTTTAAAACACATAGTGGGGTAAAGAAAATATAACCTCTGTTACTGATGGAAAAATTTCCTGCTTCTCCTGCCTGTCATCCTAATGACTTGAATCACTCACAGGAAGACTTCCTTTTAACTGCTGAGAATATCCTAATTTGGGTTTAAAGGGGTTTCTAAATTACTTGTATTTCCTATTCACATGTGGAGAGTAAATACTCTATAGAAACTTGAGACTTGCTTGTAAAATTAAAATGAAGCAAGCAATGTTTCAATGGTATGACTTCCTTAATTATTTTCTTTTAACCAAGTGAGATAGAAGTTCATCAGTTATATATCAGGCACTCCTATGAGACTAAAAACACTTAGCATCCAAGGTAAAAAAAATGTCTTATGTGGGAGGTTTCCAGTCACCTCTTTGAGATAAATCAACCAGAAAGCCTCAAGAAATAAGACTAGGGTATTAGCTTATTGGTTTGGAATCATCTGGCCACAGGTCCTAATATATAGCTTCTAGAAAGTCAAATATGGACAGCAGGTAGTTTCAGTTGTGGCAGATCCCAGCTGGAAAAGAGGGAAGCTTCTGTTGTTGTCATGGATAAGCTGATAATTCTGTCACCCTTGCTAGCTTCAAAATCCAAGTTAAATCCTTGCTATATAGAACATTCATGGTTTAGGATTACTATAGAAAGATCAGAGCCCTAAATATTCACTAAGTGGATTCCAATAGATAATCTGATATTAGGACTTCAGAGTGCCAAAAACAGAGGAGCAAAAAATCAAGTCTATCTGCCTTTTTCTCCCCTGAAGTTCCTCCATTTTTCAGGACCTGGAGACAGTAATAACAGGAGTGACAAATGCTTTTTTTTTTTTTAATAAAAGGGCAATTAACACACCTTAAAACCTCATTTACAGGGCTCTGGGAGATTTTTGGCTTTAGTCCCTGTGTCCCCATGTTCTCTAGTCTTTAAGGATTACATTTTCCCCAAATGTATTCCATATTCCCAAGTAATTATTTGAAACCCCATCCTGCATGACTTCAAAGCCTAATATTTTTGCCAAATCTTCCTCTCCACTGAAGGCTCTCTTATATGTCAACAAACAATTAGTGAAATAGAATGGCATAGTGTTCTGTACATAGTAATGGATACAACAAACACTTTTGCAAAAAATAAAAGCAGAGTTTAAAGTCCATATCATTCTTGCTAGAGGCAAGATGGCAGAGGAGTAGCAGACTGAGATGACATCAGGTCACAGGAGTTCAGCTACATAGTTATCAAACCATTCCGAACACCTACAAACCCAAATAGAATAGAAGAAGAGCAGTAATTCTAGGAACAGAAAATCAACCACTTTCTGAAAGGCAGGACATGTAGTGAAATGAATCCAAAGTGATAGGAAGATAGACTGCAGGGGGAGGGGCAAGCTCCCGGCTAGAAGCAGAGCAATGGACCACAAAATCAGAACTTTTAGAAGTCTGCTCCACTGAGGGACATCACTCCAGAGGCTAAGCAAGAGTGGAGCCCTTGTGGGGATAGTGTGATCTCAGGTCCCACGGGGTCACAGAAAGACCAGGGATGTCTCAGTGTGGCAGGGCTCCCAGGTATCAGAACAGGGAAGCTGACTAAAGAAGAGCTGAGGAGTGAGCTCTCAGCTTGGGTTTACCTTAAACCATGATCCACGGCACAGTTGGACACTGCTCTTTGAGCCAGGACCCCACAAGTGGCAGATCCAGGGAGACTCACCTTTCTCCTCTGAGCAGCACAGCAAGAATCTGCTGGGTTTGGAGACTCCAAACGGGGATGTGCAACAGAGACAGAAATGCTCAGTTACAGGCCTGGTGAGCTCGGACCATGGCCAGAGACAAAGAAGATGGGAGGGATTGAACACTTTTCTCCGAGGGTGCACTGAGGAGTGGGGTCCCAAGCTCTTGGCTCTTCTGGGTCTGAGATTGGGAGACAAACACCTACTGGGACATGAGGGGAGAATTCAAGAGATAAGTGATACCATAAGATGAAACAATATTAGAATAATTGAGATTCCAGAAGAAGAAGAAAGAGAGAGGGGGCAGAAGGTATATTGAAGCAAATTATAGTAGAGAATTTCCTTAACATGGCAAAGGGAACAAGCAACAAAATACAGGAGGCACAGAAAACCCACCTCAAAATCAATAAGAATGGGTCCACACCCCATCAACTAATAGTAAAACTTACAAGTCTTAGTGACAAAGAGAAAATCCTGAAAGCAGCTTGGGAAAAGAAGTCTGTAACATACAATGATAGAAATATTAGATTGGCAGCAGACTTATCCACAGAGACCTGGCAGGCCAGAAAAAACGGCATGATATATTCAGAGCACTAAATGAGAAAAATAAGCAGCCAAGAATATGATATCCAGCTAGGCTATCACTGAAAATAAAAGGAGAGATAAAAAGCTTCCAAGACAAACAAAAACTAAAAGCGGGGTCCCAATTTGCAAACACCATACCAGCCCTACAGGAAATATTGAAAGGGGTCCTCCAAGCAAAGAACAACCTAAGAGTTGAAGACCAGAAAGGAACAGAGACAATATATACTAACAGTCACATTACAGCCAAAACAATGCACTAAATTCATATCTTTCAAGTTACCCTGAATATATATGGGCCAAATGTCCCAACCAAAAGGCACAGGGTGTAAGAATGGATAAAAAACAAAATCCATCAATATACTGTCTACAAGAAACTCATTTTAGACCCAAAGACACTTCCAGATTTAAAGTAAGGGGGTGGAAAACATTTTAGCATGCTAATGCACATCCAAAGAAAGCTGGAGTGGCCATCCTTATATCAGATAAATTAGATTTTAAGCCAAAGACTATAGTAAGAGATGAGAAAAGACCCTATATCATACTTAAAGGGTCTGTCCAACAAGAAGATCTAACAACTTTAAATATCTATGCCCTAATATGGGAGCACCCAGTTTTATAAACCAATGAATAACAAAATCAAAGAAACACATCAACAATAATACAATAATAGTAGGGAACTTTAACACTGAAATGTCACTGAAATGGACAGATCATCCAAGCAAAAGATCAACAAGGAAATAAATGCCATAAATTCCACATTGGACCAAATGGACATCACAGGTATATTCAGAACATTCCATCCCAAAGCAACAGAATACACATTCTTCTCTAGTGCACATGGAACATTCTCCAGAATAGATCACATCCTGGGTCACAAATCAGGTCTCAACCGGTACCAAAAGATTGGGATCATTCCCTGAACATTTTCAGACCACAATGCTTTGAAACTCAAACTCAACCACAAGAGGAAAGTTGGAAAGAACTCAAATACATGGAGGCCAAAGAGCATCCTACTAAAGAATCAATAGGTCAACCAGGAAATTAAAGAATTTTTAAAAATTCATGGAAACAAATGAAAATAAAAACACAACTGTTCAAAATCTGTGGGACACAGCAAAGGCAGTCCTGAGAGGAAAATATATAGCAATACAAGCCTTTCTCAAGAAACAAGAAGGGTCTCAAGGACACAACCTAACCCTACACCTAAAGGAGCTGGAGAAAGAACAGGAAATAAACCCTACACTCAGCAGGAAAAGAGAAATAATAAAGATCAGAGCAGAAATCAATGAAATAGAAACCAAAAGAACAGTAGAAAAGATCAACAAAATTAGGAGATGATTTCTTGAAAGAATTAATAAGATTGATAAGCCTTGGCCAGACTTATCAAAAAGAAAAGAGAAAGGACCCAAATTAATGAAATTATGAATGAAAGAGGAGAGATCACAACAAACACCAAAGAAATACAAACAATTATAAGAACATATTATGAGCAAATATACGCCAGCAAATTTGACAATCTAGAAGAAATGGATGCATTCCTACAGACGTATAAACTACCAAAACTAAACCAGGAAGAAATAGAAAAACTGAACAGACCCATAACCAATAAGGAGATTGAAGCAGTCATCAAAAATCTCCCAACAAACAAGAGCCCACGGCCAAATGGCTTCTCAGGGGAATTCTACCAAACATTTAAAGAAGAATGAACACCCATTCTTCCAAAACTGTTCCAAAAAATAGAAATGGAACGAAAACTTCCAAACTCTTTTTATGAGGCCAGCATTACCTTGATCCCAAAACCAGAAAATACCCCACCAAAAAGGAGAATTACAGACAAATATCCTTGATGAACACAGATGCGAAAATTCTCACCAAAATACTAACCAAAAGGATCCAACAGTGCATTAAAAGGATCATTCACCACGACCAAGTGGGATTTATTCCTGGGCTGCAAGGTTGGTTCAACATCTGCAAATCAATCAGTGTGATACGATACATCAGTAAAAGAAAAAACAAGAACCATATGATCCTCTCAATAGATGTTGAAAAAGCATTTGAGAAAGTACAGCATCCTTTCTTGATCAAAACTCTTCACAGTATAGGGATAGAGGGTACATACCTCAATATCATCAAAGCCATCTATGAAAAACCCACCGCAAATATCATTCTCAATGGAGAAAAACTGAGAGCTTTTCCGCTAAGGTCAGGAACATGGCAGGGATGTCCATTATCACCACTGCTATTCAACATAGTACTAGAAGTCCTAGCCTCAGCAATCAGACAATAAAAAGAAATAAAAGGCATCCGAATCGGCAAAGAAGAAGTCAAACTCTCACTCTTTGCAGATGATATGATACTTTATGTGGAAAACCCAAAAGACTGCACTCCAAAACTGCTATAACTCATACAGGAATTCAGTAAAGTGTCAGGCTATAAAATCAATGCACAGAAGTCAGTTTCATTTCTATACATCAACATCAAGAGAGAAGAAAGAGAAATTAAGGAGTCGATCCCATTGACAATTACACCCAAAACCATAAGATACCTAGGAATAAACCTAACCAAAGAGGCAAAGAATCTCTACTCAGAAAACTATAAAGTACTCATGAAAGAAATTGAGGAAGACAGAAAGAAATGGAAAAGCATTCCATGCTAATGGATTGGAAGAACAAATATTGTGAAAATGTCTATGTTACCCAAAGCAATCTACAAATTTAATGCAATCCCTATCAAAATATCATCAATTTTTTTCAAAGAAATGGGACAAATAATCCTAAAAATTTATATGGAACCAGAAAAGACCCTGAACAGCGAGAGGAATGTTGAAAAAGAAAGCCAAAGTTGGTGGCATCACTATTCCAGACTCCAAGCTCTATTATGAAACTGTCATCATCAAGACAGTATGGTATTGGCATAGATCAATAAAACAGAATAGAGAACCCAGAAATGGACCCTCAGCTCTACGGTCAACTAATCTTTGCCAAAGCAGGAAAGAATATCCAATGGAAAAAAGACAGTCTCTTCAACAAATGGTGCTGGGAAAATTGGACAGCCACATGCAGAAGAATGAAACTGGACCACTTCCTTACACCACACACAAAAATAGACTCAAAATAGATGAAAGACCTCAATATGAGACAGGAATCCATCAAAATCCTTGAGGAGAACACAGGCAGCAACCTCTTCAACCTCAGCCATAACAACCTCTTCAACCTCAGCCTCAGCAACTTCTTCCTAGAAACGTCGCCAAAGGCAAGGGAAGGAAGGGCAAAAAATGAACTATTGGGATTTCATCAAGATCAAAAGCTTTTGCACAGCAAAGGAAACAGTCAACAAAGCCAAAAGACAACTGACAGAATGGGAGAAGATATTCACAAATGACATATCAGATAAAGGGCTAGTATCCAAAATCTCTACAGAACTTGTCAAACTAACACCCAAAGAACAAATAATCCAATCAAGAAATGGGCAGAAGACATTAACAGATAAGTCCTGCAAAGAAGACATCCATTTGACCAACAGACACATGAAAATGTGCTCCACATTACTTGGCATCAGGGAAATACAAATCAAAACCACAAGGAGATACCACCTCATACCAGTCAGAAGGGCTAAAATTAACAAGTCAGGAAAAGACAAATGTTGGCAAGGATGCAGAGAAGAGGGAACCCTCCTATGCTGTTGGTGGGAATGTAAGCTGGTGTAGCCACTCCAGAAAACAGCAAAAAGTTCAAAATAGAGCTACCCTACAACCCAGCAATCGCACTACTGGGTTACCCTAAAGATACAAATGTGATCCAAAGGGGACTGTGCACCCCAATGTTTATAACAGCAATGTCCACAATAGCCAAACTATGGAAAGAACCTAGGTGTCCATCAACAGATGAATGGATAAAGATGATTTGGTGTATATCTATACAATGGAATACTATGCAGCCATCAAAAGAAATGAAATCTTGCCAATTGCAATGACGTGGATGGAACTAGAGGGTATTTTGCTGAGCAAAATAAGTCAATCAGAGAAAGACAATTATCATATGATCTCCCTGATAGGAGGAATTTGAGAGTCAGAGTTAGGGGGTTGGGAGGTAGGGAAAGAAAAATGAAACAAGATGAGTTTGGGAGAGAGACAAACCATAAGAGACTCTTAATCTCACAAAACAAACTGAGGGTCACTGGGAGGAGGGCGGTTAAGGAGAGGGTGGTTGGGTTATGGACACTTGGGAAGGTATGTGCTATTTGAGTGCTGTGAAGTGTGTAAACCTGATAATTCACAGACCTGTACCCCTGGGGAAAATAACTCATGATATGTTAATAAAATAATTAATTAAAAAAATAAAGTCTATGTCATTCTCACTGTGATGCTTAAATCGCCCTTCATGCCCCCCCAAAGTGGAATGACTTCCTCCTCCATGCTTCCAGGAGGCAATGTCTGTTTCTCTATTATATACAGTACTTGGCACAGTAAAGTATGGAGATTTGGTTTTATGTCTTTCTCTTTTCCCACAAGACACCACAAAACACACACAAATCTTCATAGCCTTGACACCTAGCACAATTCCTAGCATATCGACAATGCTCAATAAATTTATTACTTATTTATTATAAATTTATTTTTCATATACTTTTGTTTGAAGGAAAATCCTAAGAGAGTTAGTAGTTTAACTTCTAACAAATGTAAAGTCTTTATTTGTGACAGACAAGTTATCTCAAATTTGATTTTCTGATAGACTAAAATATCATAAATTTCTCCCTCGGACTAGATTCTTAGAGGGCAAATTTGCCTCAGTGACTCTGGTTTTTCACATGGGGGCGTCAGAGAAATATGACTGATTGTACTTATCCATTACTTACTATATTCTAAGTAGAAAAGAATAAGAGAGAGAAAGAAAGGAAGAAAGATATTTATTGAAGCCATTTATCAACAGTGCAATGTAAAAGTTAAACATGAGAGAAAATAGACTGGAAAAAATAAAAAGACTTACTGTACAAATTAGAAATGTTCATTTAATTGAGATTCTTAGTTTTATATATATATATATATATATATATATAAGATTATAGATTTAAATATATATTAAATATATATATTTGAAGATTTTATTTATTTGACAAAGAGAGAGAGGGAACACAAGCAGGGCGAGTGTGAGAGGGAGAAGCAAGCTTCCCATTGAGCCGAGAGCCAGATGCATGGCTCCATCCCAGGACCCTGGGATCATGACCTGAGTGGAAGGCAGATACTTAACGACCGAGCACCCAGGAGCTCCAATATATTTTTAAAAACAAAAACTATCACATTATTTTGATCTCATATCAAAACATGCTTCAGGTCTATTTCCTTATGCGTCCATTTTACAATCTGCATTTTAGATTTTTTTTTTCTTTAAAGAAAAGCAAAATGTTTATACACAAAATTTCATTAAATAGTGATGCCTCATCTTGTACATGGTCACAAATTAGTTCATTCCCAGCCCATCTCCGCCTAGGGAGATCCACTAGGTCACTGTTTTTCAAATGTTTTACATAGCCTCAAAACCTTTACTTCAGACCAAATCTTACCATAATCATTAAAAACAAAAACTGCCCACATGTCTCCACTTCCCCAGGCTGCTGCTAGGGCTCACGGTGGAGTTGAGAGCTGTTGTCTTAAAGACCAAATGATTCCTAATAAGAACTGAGGCTATCAGAAAATCTCCCAGTAAGTAAACATCAAGCCCAGTGTCATAGACATTTATACCTAAAACAAACAACCAGGAAAAGTTTATTCACTCTAATTAGTTTATTTAAATAACTCATATATCCATGATGATGAAAATATACATCAGTTCCCTTGTGTCTGTAAAAGGTAAAAATGAGAAAATCAAGCAGTGATTGAAAATTAATGTGTTAAATTATTCTTCTGTTTCTGACTCTTCTAATTTTGTTTGGTTCCCTGGGATTGTCACTGTGATACAGTCTCATTGTGCTAAAAATACACAAAACTCAATGTCAGGATACATAAATAGTAACTCTGTAGCAAATAATAATACACAATTTGTATTTCACTCTACAGCTTACAAATTTCTTTCACATGATATTTAATCCTTGCCAATCCTTAGCAGCAAGCACCCCTATTTTGCAGATAAAGAAACTAAGTCTCTTCAACATAAAACAGCCACTTACAGGAGACTCAGGATTAAATTTTTTTATTCCCAGAAAGACAAGTGCTTTTCTACCATATATTTTAAAGAATAATTTTCAAAAGGGTAAAATCATGGGCACCTGGGTGGCTCCATAAATTAAGCATCTGCCTTCAGCTCAGGTCATGATCCCAGGGTCCTGGGATTGAGCCCCGCATTGGGCTCCCTGCTCAGCAGGGCATCTGTTTCTTCCTCTCCCTCCACCCCCCACCACTTGTGCTACCCCCACCTTCTCAAACAAACAAATAAAATCTTAGAAAATAAAAAAGGTCAAATAATGACCCTCAGACAAATAGAAAATACACACATGTCAAAGGTTTGTGAAGTAAACAGTAAAATGATAGAACCAGTTCAAAGATCATTTAAGAAGCTAGGTGTATATAGGCAATTTAACGGATTTCCAAGTTAGGTAAAAAACTGGTTAATATCTGACATGACCAAAACTCAAAACTCCTGGGGTTGTCTTTTTCAATACCCCCAAAGACATTTACATCTCTACCAGACAAGACTCTACAAGTTAACTATTGCTGAAACATGCTCTTAAAATAGCCCCCAAAATAAAAGGTCAATCTCAGCTCTGTTCAGAAAGAGCATCCTGTATTTCCTTTTGCTTATTCTACGTTTCAGATAACTTTTCTGACATTATATTATAGCTGCTTTACTATAGACAGAAAAAAACTTAAAGACACATTGCTGTGGATTTTCAAATAATGAGAAATTGGCTATGAAATCTTGAGAAATTATAGTACAGAGCAAACTTGGCCTGAAGGCATTAGGAATAGTAGCTATTAATTTTCAGTGAGGGAATCAAGAGTGTCTGCCTAAAAGGAAGAATTGCAAATAATGCTAGGCTTGGAAAATAGCAGCTACAGCCATAAACCAAAAGTTTGTCTTTATGAATCCATTTTCATTTACTATTTCACAGGTTTCCTGCTTTGTGGTGAGCAAAGAGAGTGCTTAGATTAAAAATAATAATAATAATAATAAAGGCAACGTTCTTACCTGCCCCCAGGTGCTCCCTGTACAGAAGGGAAGCTAGTTCTTCATAACCACCTCATTGTGTAAGAGGCAAGCTTCTGTGGAAGCACAAGGGGAGGGGCTCCATTTGGGAAAAGAGATGAAGGAATTAGAAAAGACTTCCTGGAGAAAGTGACCAGCCCTTGAACAGTGGTTTGAAGGAAACACAAAAGTTATCCAGGAGAAGTGAGGGGGATACTATGGGGAGAAGATGCATAGCTTTCAAATTGTTGTGTGTTAGGGAGCAAGAAATGAGGGTGAAGTTAGCACTTCCTTAGCACTGTCCTTAGCACTGTCCTTAGGAGGAAGACAAGTTAGGGGCTTCTCTTTTCTGCCAAAAAGACTCCTTCATTTTGCAGGCAAAGGAATCTATTGTAGGATTTTAAGCTAAGAAATATGATGGTTTACCTGAGTCTCGTGGGGTAGGATGAGGAATGGATTTAAAGGGGAAAGGAACAGAGACATGGAGACCAGTTAGGAGACTAATGTGGTTTTAAGATAAGGAGGTGATAACGGAGGTCAGGAAAATGATCCAAGACTGTGATAACAGGTTGGAGGAAGATGTTTCCTGAGGAGGCTTCCCTAACCAGCTCCCTTTCAGCTCGCTGCTTCCCTCTTTGACAACAGAGGAAACGGTTTTCTGCTGTATGGGTGGCTTAGCTCGAGGTAAACCATCACCAGCTGCCCTGGGAGCCATGGAAAGGAGGCAAGAGGCCTCCCTCTGCTCCCTGAGCAACCTCTAATGGACCCACCAGCGAGCCAGCCTGTCCCACTGTCTCTGCTCCCCTCCTGTCCTACTCCCAGACCTGAAGCCATGTACTTCTATTTCTTCTCTCAGTTTCACACATACACAGATACACAGTGTTAGGTGAATGGATACACAGCCCACACTCTGGGCTCCATCAATGGCATCGGAAAGGAAGAGCTTGTTTGGAAAAAGCTACATATTTCCACACCTGAAGACAAAGAAACTTAAGCAGCTTTATTCAGCAATTTCCTCACAATTACCTTTTTTTTTTTTTCCTCAGGGCCAAAAACATTTAATAGGCTTTGAAGCCCAAATGACACTGCCAAGAACTTGCTAGGTACTTCATTTCTAAAGTGAGGGAGGTAGGGAGAAACACACTGCTTTAGACTCCTAAGAAAAGAAATGGAAATCTTTTTTCTCCACCCAATTGTATCTGCTCTCTCTGCCGTTGTTCTTCTCTGAAGTTTTCTGTCTTGACATCCCCAAGATAAAGGGGGAAAAAAATTAGCTTGATTGTTGTTTGTTCTTTGGTTTTCTTTTTTTTCCTTTCCTTTTTTTTTTTTTTTGGTCTTTTCAAGGTACTTACCAACTCAATAATAGTACTCATGCACGTCTTGACACTTGGAGTTGAGGTGTGCAGAAATAAAAGTGCACAGAGTGCACAGACCCACTTGAAATATAGAAACATCCCATGGGTGCTGAGAACCTCAAAGATGCTTTGTAATTTTGTATCCTTCGAGTCTTGAGACCTTTAATTAAGAAAGGATATAAATATAACAAATGTAGAAGAATTCTCTGAAGTTTAAGGTAGGGACCCCAAGATTATGCCAGGGATAAAATCTGTGCCTTGAAAATTCTTGATTGACTCCACTAATGAGAGCCTGAGATTTCTTCCTCATAACCCCATGCTTGTCTCCCGATTAATTTCTTTCCAGTAGTTAATCTTCAGTGCATGACATTTTAACCACTAAGCTTATTATTCTAAAAATAGTATTCTAGCTACACCATCTTAGCAAATATATATATGAAGATCACATTTGTACAAGATTTCCTTAGGTGTTTAAATGTTAATCAGACTTGTACAAGATGTAATAAACAACTGTACTAACAGAGATAAGTAGTTTTTCATCCGGCTAACTCCTATATGTGAAAGGACATTCACATATTTTCCTGCTCTGAGCCTTCACTGGAATTGATAGATGTTCTTTTACGGGAACAAAGAGGAAAGTCACTGTTTCCATCTGAGAGCAATAGTGTATCTCAATCTATACAAACAGATCAAGGTAGCTTATTCTACACCACCTTGGGCTGTGCCTTGTCAGTGAATTTTTATGACAACTTCTAAGATAAAAATAAATTATGGAGGATTTTATCGAGACTCTAGGTTAAGAAATTCATTATGCCAGGGGAACAAGGCAAGAGCCAGGCATAGAGACAAAATCAGAAGGAACAATTTAGGTTTGGTAATAAGATGAGATTTATGTTTCAATCCTTTTCTCTCTCCTGGCAGTGTTAGGTGAATGGATACACAGGAAGACATTTCAGTTCACATAAAACCTTTACTAGGAGACTGAGACATCGTAACACCTCACTGTAGTCTATTGAAAGTGCAGTACTTGCAGTGGTGAATGTGGTTGCCTCCATGTATCAGATTTTCCTAAAGTTATAATGTGATGCCTGCTATTACCACCTGCTGGAAATACTGCGCTGCTTCCCCAGGCGCACTGCTCCCTCCCTCACAAGCAGAAGATACAAGTGGCTGGAATGTAAAATGAGCTTGGCTCCTTGCCAGAATGCCCAGGCATATGTAATCAATAGGAAAAGCACACAGACCTTGGATGTTTCCATCAGCAACCTTTTAAATGGAGGTTCTTACCTCACCCACTGCCCCTGAAAACCCCACAAGTTATACATAAAATTTTTGAGGCAGCATTGTTAAATAAATTTCTCAAAAAATCAAATCTCGGTGACTTGTTACAAGATACCCTGAAACTTTTTCTCTTCCTCAACATTGTCGCCCTTTAACCCCAGTGGTTCATGTATGAAACAGAAATCATTTCATAGTCAATTCACAAGTCTGGGAAAGCATAAACACAGGTGAGTGATACTGTGCTGTCGATATTTTTAAATGCCTATTCTAAATAGTTCCAGAGTAAGCTATTTACACTTTCTTGTGTATTGTGCGACGACCCTTGAAATTACAATGCTTAATTATGTGACAACTATTTTAAGATGGTCAGAAAATATCACAGTCCTCTGCCTTTAGCCTCTTACCAACTACAATAAAATAGAGCAAAAAGATGGAACATGTATAAATTGAAAACTCTCTTGGTTGTATAATGACTAACACAACTCATTTGCTGTTATGTATCAGTAATCCAAAAAATTCATCTGTGTCATCTCTGGACCTCTAGGTCACTCTTCATCCATTCAAGTCTCTGTCACCAGCTCTGGATTTTATTCCCTATCTCCAAGTCCAGCATTATCCTACAAGCAAGATGCAACATGCCCATGATGGCTCCTTCAGTAACATGGTTTTTTGCTTCTTTGTCATCTCAATCTCCATGGACATTCTCTTTCACTTGCATGCAGCCATCCACTTAATGCCCATATTATAAACCAACTTCTCCCCTTATAGAATGATAATTTTAGACATCCTGTTCTCTTACCACAACTTTCCAACTTTCCAGCATTCTTTTTTTTTTATTATTGATTTATTTGACAGATAGAGATCATAAGTAGGCAGACAGGCAGGCAGAGAGAGAGGAGGAAGCAGGCTCCCTGCTGAGCAGAGAGCCTGACGCGGGGCTCGATCCCAGAACCCTGAGATCATGACCTGAGCCGAAGGCAGAGGCTTAATCCACTGAGCCACCCAGGTGCCCACTTTCCAGCATTCTTAAGCATCAGTTCAAATAAACTGTTCTTCGGGGTCTCCAAACTGCAGGCCAATCTTCTTTCTGTCTTTATTAATCCCCTAAAGGTTTCATTTTCCTATCCAGGTTACTTAGACACCCCCAAAAGCCTGTTGACCATATCATCAATTTCCTTTTCCTATTGCTTTCTGTGTACCCACCTGGCAAAATCCAGAAAATCAAGCATCTACCAAACTATGCGGATTGTTGCCGATACTGAATAACAGTCACTAATCTCAATTGGGAATTCAGCATGATCCAGATATTATGCTGTATTTCTCTGGTTAGCATTCTCTCCAATTCTCCACATAGCTATTTCAAACATTCTAAAACTGAGCAGATACTTGCCTGAGATACAGATGTTGGGGTAATTGATATATAGATGGTAAATGAAGCCATGGGAGGGGAGGCAATTGCTGGAGAGAATGTGAGGAATGAGAAGGAAATGGGCCTAGAAAAGAATCTTAAGTAACTAACACTAGTAATGTAGTAGATGTTCCATAAAAGGGAAAGGTGATTTTCAAAAGAAACTAACAAGGAATGGCCAAAAATGGAGACAGAAACCAAAGAAAATATGGTGTCAGAAAAATAAAGTGAAGAGATTATTTCAAGAAGGAGAAAGAGGGGTCATTAAAAATGTCCAACATTATTGACTGACCGAGCAAATACCAAGGACTTTCCCTTCAGGTTTAAAGGCAGAGATGTCATTGATGACTGTGGAGAAGCAAGTTTTAGTGGAAAAGTAGGTGCAGATGTCAGATTTCATTAGGTTTAAGTGTAAAAAGGAGGTGAGGAATTAGGGAGGAGTGTAATAATTTTTGACAAGAAGTTTGGCCAGGAAGGAGGGACGCATGGGCTTGAGACAGAGTCTTGATAGTATGAAAAACCTACTTTTTAAGTATTTAAGAGTGACTGGAAAGTCTACAGGAACTGTTGGAGATTTCATTCAAAGACAGAGAAAGAAATAGTCCACACAGCTGAACTGAAAAGCAGTGAGAAAGATGTAATTGTTTTCCGTGTGTGTCAACCACATTCTGCCTGTTCAAAAAGTCTTTATACTTTAAATCCTTCGGTCATTTCTTTCACTGTTGGCATATACTCAAACTCTTTAATGTGGATTTAAGCCCCGTGTGAAGCTGGTGCCTTCCTGGCTCTCCCCGGAAGTCACCACTCTTCCCCAGACTCCTTGCTCTAGCCACACCGAACACCTTTTAGTTCTCTGAATGTTTGTCCTGTTCTCTCTCACCCACATGGCTTTGTTGTGATACAAAGTCCCATTTGCCAGAAACTATATCTCCACTATTTCCTGGCCAGCATATAAACTGCCTCTCGTTTTACAATTGCTTCCTCAAAGGAAGACTTTCATGTTCCTGCTGACAAGATCAAGTGTCCTGCCTCCACACTCCCAGAGCATCTTGCACTTCTTTATCAAACCTTCTTCCACATAATATCCTACAGCTGTCTGCCTGCCTCTTTCACTGTACATTTAAACTCCAGGAGAACAGAGACCCTATCTGTCTTATTACCACTCTGTCTCCAAGACCTAGGATATTGCTTGGCATGTAGTTGCTCAATAAAAACATGTTCCAGAATAACAAACTGTCATTTTAAGAAAAAGTCCAATGAAAACGTTAATTTAATCACACAAGAATTTTATTCAATATTAATTGACATTCTTGAAGAGTATTTTACCTAGTGCTACTAAGGTTTAAAACATTTTCAAGGCCCTCTAATACTTCTTAACTTACATTAATCTTTTTATAAAGCATTTCATATTCTAAAATATATGTGTGTGTGTGTGTGTGTATATATATATATATATATATATATATATATATATATAAAATTTACTTGTCCATCATGTTTACTACCAGAAGTCCCTCTCTAGAATGCAAGCCCTATGAGGGCAAAGATCCTTTTCTGTTTCACTCTTGATACATTCTCATGTAACTCTATTTAGAAACACTAATAAATAAAGGAGTGAATGAAGTATATGGGTAGTGTTTCTACATGTCCTTTTCAGTAATTAGGAATTTTATCATACATTATTTTTACCCCATACACATATGAAAAGTATGTAAAATAACTGAACTATTCAAGCATAGTGCAACCTAATTCATTTATATTTCAAATAAATTAGTACACCCAAAAGTAGCAGAGTTAAGTCCTCCATTAATTACACTTGAGGCTATTACAATTTTTGGACAATAGATTTGGCATCAAGTTTTTTAGTAGATAAAGGGGGACACCAGTGTATTTCATTGTTTTTATTTCCCTAACAACAAAAAGCATAAAACTTTCATCTGCAGAGTCAAAACTGCTCTTGCAACTGTTCTCATGTAGGAATTTATGGCAACACTCCTTGTGGAAAGTACATGGAGTCTTACAATGGATAATATCAAAACATTATATTTTTTTTAATCAAAGGTATAAATAAAATGGGCTAGAGGACAGGACTCACATCAACAGAAGGCATACCATTTTATCACAACCCAGCAAAGGCATTTTTGTAAATGTCTGATAAACACATAGATGGCATATACTTTTTAAAAATAATTTTATCATATTGAAATGCAGTACTTCTTTAATTGTTCAAAATTTTAAGTAATGTACACACACAAATCACTTGAAATCCTGCCATTCCAAGAGAATTTCTTTTGGTAGTGCATTTCCATATCAACCCAACACACACACGCACACACACACACACACACACACAGTCAACTACATGTAAAGTGAAATTATAGTTCTTTCTTAAGATTATGAGTTACTGTATGTTTACTTCATTACATATATTATACATTTTAACTGAAATAAGATTGTAACATGCACAGCACCTTATCATCTCCTTTTCTCCATAATTATAAACACACCATGGCCACCGTCCACTTCAGGCCAGAAGACATGTGCTTAAGTCAGAGAATACACACACACACACACACACACACACACACACACACACTAGTTTCTCACACTTCCTTACTAGTGATTTATTGTGACCTCAAAATTCGATACTATACAGCAGAGAACAATATAATCTGAGCCTGAAAATGTTTTAGATTCATTCAATGCAACTATCCCCTCCCTTCCAAGGAGTAAAGGAACATCAGTGAGTCTTTGCTATTACTTTGCGTTTTCAGCACAGCATGCACTAGGCCATCCAAAATATTTTACCTGCAAAATATACCCCTGAATAACTAAATAAATTAATCTGTTGACTAATATAGCCTAACTTTAAAAAATAAAAAACTAAGAGAAAACTAATCTTAGGGAATTTGCTTGAGATAACTATGCAGTTTTACCTACCCAATATCCCTTATATATTCTGTTTCTTTTTGTTCCTATACCATTAAAGTATGGTGAAAATTTTGAAACCATAACTCTGAATTTGGTACAAAAACATTATGTGAGTTTATATTCATTTTTGAATTTCAAAATCATTATCCAAGAGCATAAAGTAAGTGGACCCAGTTCTCTGAATTGTTTACCCCATGATCTCAAAAAAAGTTCTTAAAAGCATAGCAGTGAGATATTGCCTACATGATATAATTTAGAATCACATCTTGTGAGCCCATTTCTGACTGTTTTGATTTTAGCAGCAGTATTTGGGGACATATTTAGAAATACACAGATACCATATATATATATTTAATATATAATATACAGAGCAAAATTTATATATTATATAAATATAACACTAAAATCTAACCACACAGATGACTTTTGTGTGTCTTATCAATGGCTAATGATCTGATGAACGCTGAAACATCCTTAAGCTATTCTGATAATCTTGTCAATAAAATGGCTCAGGGAACATTTGTGATCAATATAACTGTGTCTGAATCTAAATCATGTTTTATATAAAAGATTATTTTGTGAAACAGCCCTGCAGTTTAGGCTACTGAGGGAAATGGGTAGCATATATTGCTAAACAATGTTTAATAAAATGATTAGTCTATCCATCTGAGATAACAAAGTATCTTAGTTTTATAAATGAGATTGAGTATAATTTATATGAATTTCAAAGAAATTAGTTTGAGTCAACTGGTTAGAAGGGAAAGAGATCAGTGTTTATGTTAGCTTGGGTGGCTATCATAACCAAATACCATAGATTGGGTGGTTTAAACAACAGAAGTTTATTTTCTCATGGTTTTGGAAGCTAAAGTCCAAGATCAGGGTGCCAGGCTGGTCAGATTCTGGTGTCATCTGTCTTTCTGGCCTACAGAAGGTTGCCGTCTTGCTGTGTTGCCACATGCCTTTCCTTAGCTCATTTCATTTTTCTTAAGGTAGAAACTGTGTTGAGAAAAGACCTTGATAAAGTTCTAGAGTAGAAAGTGAATACTGAGCATATAGATAACAGCAGGGGTCAAAGCAATATGAGGGAACACAACTTATTTCTTGAGAACAGGAGCAAATTTGTTTACCTCCAACTAAGGGAGAAAAGAAAGAAGGAATGGCAGGAATGGCTGGAGACTGGAAGGAGGAGGATCAGGGAAAATTCCCATGAGTTAGGAGAGTGCATATGGTGCCATCTATTTGTCCACTGAGATATAGATATAGATATTCATTCCTTCACATCTTGGATTAGACCGACCTGCATTCCTCTGATGGATAGGCCATGACAAAAGTGACACTATGACAGCCGTAGCCTTAGGTGTTAGGAAGGATTGGCAGATTCCACCTGGTTCTGTTGCAGTCTTCTCTCTTGGAAGACTCTCTCAGAACCTCGTCACCAATGCTGTGAAAATCCCAAGCCACATGCCAACCACTTATAGATGCTCCAGTTGACACGCTGAGCTAAACTCCCAGCTAACACCCCCCATTAACTGTCTGCCATGTGATTGAGCCACCTTGGCGATCCAGTCCACATGAGACTCCAGAAAACTTCAGCTTAGCTGACTCTACTTGTAACCACATGTAAGTTGACCAAGCAGACCTTGCTAGCTGACCCCAGCCAACCCATGGAACTGAAAAATAATAACCAGTCTTGCCAGCCACTAAGTTTTGAAGTGGTCAGTAGGAAGAGATGCTTAGTGTTCCCCTTTTTAAAAAAGGTTTATTTATTTATTTTAGAAAAAGAAAAAGAGAGTGAGCAGGGAGAGGGGCAGAGGAAAAGAATCTTAAGTAGACTTTCCACTAAGCATGGAGACAGACACAGGGTTTGATCCCAGAACCCTGAAATCATGCAATCAAGAGTTGGATGCTTAACCCACTAAGCTGTCCAGGCACCATGATTAGTGCTCACTTTGAGGTTGTTTATATTGCTACAGTGAAACTCTCATCTGTTTCCCCACAAATAAATGTTTAGAAATATCTACTATCCACATGTATGTGTTTGGCATGAGGAGGATGTTTATGGAAATATGGAAATTGCGGAAGGGCCTGAATTTCACATCCAGGTTAAAAGGAAACAAAAACACACATAGAAATAGAAAGTAGTGGTAACCACGAAAACACAAACTCACTGGGGGATTTTTGAAAACATGTAGAGTTATTTAACTTCTATAGGATGTTGTATTGGGGGCTTCAGCCATTCTTAAACAGCAGGGAGACATCAGCTGACATAAGATTTATCCATTTCTTTAGATAAGGGGCAATCAAAGCTGAATTTCATCTACAATTCTGTCCTACTCACCAACATATCTTCAGGGCCTAAAACCATGCCTAGAGTGTGATAGGTGCTCATAAATGTTTATTGGTTGTTTGGCAAGGAGTTAAGAAAGAAGATAACATAAATGACTTCATTCCTTGTGTCTTAATAGACTGACAATAAAATTTGAGGTACTTCCACTCAATCTTTTCCTTCATATCCCAAAACATCACTTCTTCAAGAATGAGACTATATGATAGAATAACAATCTGTTAGTAAAGATAAAGAAAATGGAGACTGATGATTAGATAGTCAATATATTGGCACCACAGTTTAAAGTATTCATCTATTTTTATTTTCTTCTAAATTTATTTATGAAACCACCATTTGTCCTAAAAGAATGCAATGATAAAGCAATTTCAGATGGTGTTCTAATATTTGGTTGAAACAAATACCTTACAGAAATAGTATATTCAGATTAATTTTAGATTAGGAATTAACAGAATCATACTGATTTTCAAAGTTCCCAGTATTAGCAGCATAGAAGCTAATTATTATTTCTTTTGATACACACACATGCACACATACCCATTACTTATCCCTTTCTCTGTCCAAAACAGATTTGAGACATTGACATTTTTCATCAGTAATAAAATATAGAACTGAAAAAATAGGAAGAAACAAATAAATCACCCATCAAATAATGAACAAACATTGGGCCTTAACCTCAAATTTGCTTCAGTTTCCTAACCTAACACTTAGGAGATGATATAGATCTCATTATCAGAAAGAGCTTTGAGGATACACTCAAAGTCTCTCAAATTGATTCCAAAGAGCTAAGGGATTGTTGCATAATATATTTGATGCAATCTATATATTATAGATTTGTAAGAAGGTGAATTGATACTGAAATGAATAGGTTCAGGTGAATGGTTCATTCAACACAGAGACTTTAGTGTAGGCTGAAGATAAATAAGAGAAATGCTCTTCATGTGGCAAATCTGAATTAGCAAAACATTTGACACAGAGATTTGTGTCAGGAATGTTGGCACCCTGGTGAGTTTAATAGAATAACAAAAGGCTCTGTACTCGATTCTATTCTGTTGAACAAGTTTTCTTAAGGATATTGATAATCCGCTTATAAAATTTAAAAATCATATATAATCAGAATATCAGTTACTAAGTTAGATAAAATAATCAGGAATAACAAGAAAAAGTATTTTAGCATATTGTGCTAAAGGGCTATTTTTGTCTGAGGGTCTTACTGATGGCCATGTAAGTGCTCTCTATTCAAATGCAGAGGCCAAGAGAAAGATAAGGAGAATTGGGATCTATCTACATGGGACCATCTTCCCCTCCGTCCAACATAAAGTAAGAGTTCACTGGGTCCCAAGAAGTTACCTGAGTCAACCAGCATAGTCGTGTGCATCTGGATAGAGGAAAGAAAAGTTGTAGAAAAAGATGGAGAGGAAGATTCTATAAGAATGGAAAAAAAAAAAAAAACAGTTCGAGAGAGAAGGTAAAATCAGGTTTTTGCCTTTTAAAGCACAAAGACTGTATCTACTAATAACCACAGGCTAAATAACGTCTTACTGCTGAACAAGCAGAACAAAAATTACTCCCTCCAATGAAAGAAGGCCTAAAGAGGGTATCAGAGCTGACGCTTGAAGAAGGAAAAAGGCACTTCTTTTCCTATACTATTTCTTAGTTTTCTTTCTTGGCCCCTTAACATGGTAAATTAAGTCAATGACTTAAAAACATATATAACTAACCATTTCCAGGAAGGACCTCATAAGTGTTTCTGGGGACACTGGATCCTACTTACTCAACACCTATATTGCTCCTCTGTCCTCTTCTGAACGGCCAAATGGATAGTCTGGCTGTGGTAATGGATCAAATATCAAAAGAGAAAATTTTTAAAATATTAATATAGATCCAAGACAGAATGAACAGAGCACTGAAAGGTCACAAGCACATTTTACCTGAACGATATTTGAGGCAACTAAACATGTTAAGCCTATGGAAAACAAGTTGCACAGAGACCAAAATATCCTATAATATTTGGTAAATTGTCAAGTGAAAGGCAGAACAGATGTGTTCTCTAAGTTTCCGGAGGGTCAAACTAGGTCTTCAAGGTAAAGCTTATAAAAAAAATAAATTTTGACTTTGTGTAATGTAACGGTGTTATAGTGATTTAATCCTTCACTTATAAGATGCACCATACTGTCAGGCATTATAGGAACTGCTGGAACACAACAATACTAAAGACAAAATTCCTACCCTAGCATTCTGATGGGAGAAACAAACAAATTGATAAACAAATATAAGTAGTTGTTATTGTTATATAAAGAATGTCATCAAGGGGCGCCTGTGTGGTTGGTTAGGTTGGTTAGGCGCCTGACTCTTGATTTTAGCTCAGGTCATGAGATCAAGCCCTGTGTTGGACTCCACGCTCTGCTAGGAGTCTGCCTGAGATTCTCCTTCTTCTCCTTCTGCCACTGCTGCTTGTGCCCTCTCTCTCTAAAATAAATAAGTAAATTTCAAAAAAAAAATGTGATCAAGATGATGTGTGAGGCCTTTCTTCATTAGGAGGGCCAGGGAAGTCTTCAGTAAGAAGAGGGTAGAATCAGCCAGCCATGTAGAGAGTTAAGGGAAGACTGAACAGAAACAACAAAGGGCCAGAAGCATAAATAGCTTGGCTTGTCCAAGGCATAGAGAGAAAGCTCATGTAGCTCAAGTGGAGTACACTGGGTAAGAATGGTACAAGATACAGTCAGAGAGGAAAGCAGGAGCCAGATCCTACAGAGCCTTGTGGGCTATGATGAGGAGTTTGGTTTTTATCCCAAGAGCACTGGGATGGCTCTGATGTGCTTCAAGCAAAGGAGAGAAATAATCGGAATGTGTATTAGGAAAAGAATAACAGAAGACCAGCAGGAGAATTGGAGGACATAAATAAATATAATATGACTTTCTTGTCTCGACATAAAAAGAAGAGAATGAATGAAGATAACAGAATCAGTAGGAAACAGTAGAGAAATATGGTAGCCATCCTCAAAAATAACTGAGCTAATTCCCACCTGTAGAATTAACAGGGGCTCTGTGACATGGAGACAAAAGAAAGAACCAGGGGAATCAATGAGTAATAACACATGAAAGAGGGTAGAGAAATGGGACATTTCTGGAACATATAAGAAAATATTTACATTCAGGTCTATCGTTGAGGTATACTGGTGTGAGAGGCTCGGCTCTGGGGAAAGAGTAAACTACTCTTCATCCCAAAGAGGAAATAGCCACCATGGCCTGGGAAGGCATAGCTGTCCATATGTTTAGCAATGCTTTGGAAACATTGGGAGCCTGAGCAGTGAACCAGGATATCCCAATGGTTCATGCCTGTCCAGAAAAGAAATAGAACATTGAATGTTGCTGCCTATGAGGCCAATTTGACTGTGGGGTGGGAGTGGCATGTTGTGGACTTCATGTTTGTGTTTCCCTTAAACACATGTTAAAGCCCTAACTCCCAAAGTGATAACATTCTGAAATTGGGACTTTGGGAGGGAATTAAGGTTAGAAAAGTTCTTGAGGATAGGGCCCTCATGATGTGATTAGTGCCCTTTTAAGAAGAGACACCAGAGAGCTTCCTCTCTTGCTCTCTCGCTCCAGGCTCACACAAAGAAGCCATGTGAATCATGTGAAAAGGTGCAACCCAAGGGCAGAGCTCTTACCAGAAACCAACCCTCCCAACATCTAAATATAGGACTATTAGCTTCAAGAAGTGTGGAAAAATAAATTTCTGTTGTTTAAACTATTCAGTTTATGGTATTTTGTTATGGCCACTCAAACAGATTAATAGAGGGTATTTGTTCCAGAACAAGGATTATAATGCATTAAAACCCGTCTTTCATGGCAGAGTACATGAAAATAGGGTGCCCAGTTACGTTCAGCTTCTAAAAGAAAATCCTCAAGCAAAACAAAACAAAACAAAACAAAACAAAAAACAAGCTAATGATAAATTCATTATGTTAATTTTCAAAAATATAAGTTGCTGCTTCCTGCAGAAGGATTATGCTGTCTCACCTATTTGATGTCAGGCTTGACCTTGTGGAAAATTCTGGCAAATAAAACATGATCAAAAATTACATGTGTCATTTTTAGGTAGGAATTTTAAGATTGTGGGCATGGCTTACCATCATCCATCTCTCAGTCTTTGCTGTAAGACCAGCAGGGTTTGAAATAGCTGTAGACAACCTCCAATGGACATGTGGTTTGAACAGGAAATAAACCTTTGCTGGTTTGGGGTCATTTATTACCACAGCATAAATTAGAATATTCTTACTTATATATCACTCATCTAGGTAATAAATCCGAAAGGTGAAAAAGATATTTCTACATAGGGCATCATTGTTTCTCTCAGAGCCATCATTTGGGCCCCAATCTTTGATTTCTTTGTAAAGTTGGTGGATAATTATAACTCATTTTGGAAGCAGAATATAGTTTCTGAATCATATTATTTTACCAGAGGTCTCAATATTGATGTTGGTCACAAGTGTTGATAAAATTTGATAGGAATAAATATCTCTGCTTCCTTCACAGAGTAATCTAGGCTAGCAGAGTGGAAAATAAAATGAACTGTTTGGAATTTGTCACAGTAGAAACATCAATGAAAAAGCATAAAAGGGGCCAACTAGACTCAGAAAAACATAGGGTTGACACACCTATAACCTTAAAGAATTCCAAGAAATACTCCTTAAATTTCTAGTATGGGCAAAGGGTAATAAGAGGAGAGACCAAACTACTTTGTATTTATGTGTCTTCCCTTAGAACTTAAATGCAAATAAGCATAATTCTTGTATAACTCCTGATGATCCAGAAGGTAGTTTAAGAGTTAATCTGAGTGGCCTAAAACTTCCTCACTACTGATGACTTTAGAATATCAACATTCCAGGGTAAATATGTGAAATAGAAACTGCTAACTATGATATCCTACCTGGAGAATTACAGTGAATTTTTACATATGCATTATTTTGTAGCAAGATAGAGGAATAGATCATGTTAGCAGCAGTGCCTCTCAGCTATCTGGTCTATATGCTCTGTTCAGGCATCAGTCTGTGGGTGATGGGCTGAGGAAGAGGATATGTAACCGAAGAATCTGGAAAGTTTCCTCCCCCACATAAGAATTACAATTGCCTCAGTATTCCATGCCCCATTCTAAACAAGTGTATTAACACTGAGGCAGGTTGAGTTATTATCCCCATTTTATAGATGAAGAGACTAATAATTTCGTGAGTTTATCTTCTGCCTTGGGCTAGCTGCCTCTGGGTTATCACAACTTTTGAAAAGATTCTCAATGAAACTCTCTCATGGAACATGTGGCACTCTGGGTGCTTACAGAAGGCATCTGCCTGGCACTTTGGGAACACCTGACAGTTGTAAGTCCCAGAAAACCAGAGTTCCAAAGATTGATACCCAATGGCGCGTCAAGAAAAGCAAGTACCTAGTCTGCTAAACTCAAGCTGAGCTGTGGCAATGGAACAAGTTAGGAAAAGACTTCTTTGCTAACTGTGTGATAAATAAAACCAAGGAAGATGATCCAGGAGGTGGTATCCATGGACATTTTTTTAAAGGGAGGGGCAAGTATTTTACTTGGTAAAACAGATGTCAGGGGAAAATCATCTTTATGCCCTTCTCTAAGTAAACTCCTGCTGGAAATTCTAAACTTTGGCTTTTGTCTTTCCTCAGAATCAGGTTTTTGGGGGGTGAGAGAGGGAGAAGATCATTCTTCAACAACATACTGAAATGATCTCTTAGGGAAGGTGAAACCCAATGGCAACTTTCTATGTAGAAATTCTTTGTGAGATTTTTGAGGTTCTGTCTTTCATTATGACTTTCCTAAGGGCTGTGTTCCATAAAAACCAGAGATTTACTTTGTTTTGTTTTGTTCTGCTGTATCTTTCTAAACTTTATCTGCTAATAAATATTTGTCAAATTAAAATTAACTCACCAAAGTTGAAGACTGAGATTATTCAGTGAAGGAGCAGACTATTTTCTTTATTCTCCATACATGAGTTTTTATTTCCTTAGTAACACACTGCATCATATCTTACCCCTGGGTAATATATCAAAAGATTGTCAGCAAGTTTCTCAAAATCCCTCCCCTACAGACGTAGACATGGAGATTCACTCTTACTAGCTATTTCTCCCTACTTAGCATCATGATCTCAAGGCTTTTGGGGGGAAAATTAAAGTATCTATCTCTTCTATAAATTCCTTTCAAAATGCTTAGGGACCAGTGACAGAAGAAAACATCCCTGTTAATAGTTCCCTTGGAACTTCTTTCTGTCTAAGCTGAACCTCTTAAGAGAGAGCATAACACTGATAAGCATCTGTATCTTGTATCTTCCACCTTTGAGATAGTCTGTGGAGGCCCATCAACCACCCTAGGTAGAAAGTTGGGGCCAGATGGAGTCCCCAGGGAGCCACCTGGAAAGAAAAATAAATCTAGCCTACCCTGTATGGGACTAAAAATATTACTGAACACAATGAAATTGGTTAAGATATGTGACACAATACTCTGGGACATATACATCTTTAGAAAACCATGTAAGCAATAAAATGAACCAAGGATTATAATATTAATAACTACTATAAAATAATAAATTAATGGACTGGAAACCCAGTATCTCAAATTAATTAACAGGAATGTGCCAGTAAGGGTATACTAGGAAAACACACAAAATGTAGACAATACTGTCTTTATATGAATGAATCATAAAGCAAAGAGCTCCGCTGAGCCTTCTGGTTTACTTATATTAATTTCAGATATTAGCAATTACAACTTGTGCTTTCAAATTCAAAAAAAATGCAAAGCTACCATGAAATAGAATTAGCAGGGAGCTTTAGAAATTCATTAAATTGAACTTCAGTAGCAGCATCATTTTTTTGGCTAATACAGGAATATATGTCTGTGCATACACTATTTATGATACCATTTGAGACTTACATAAAATATAAGTTGAGAGAATGTCTTGCCTTCAATAATTTACAAAGGTAGAAAATAACAGCAAGGGGAATTGAGAACAAAACTCGCATTTTCTAGTACTGTAATATACAGATATTGCATCTGTGGCTTCCAATTCAGATTCTTAATTTGAACTCAGACAAGCCTTGCACTGTGAAGAGATTAAAAGGATAACTGAGAGAAGTATAGATGCCATTTCTGTTTTGCAATCATGTTTGCAAACATGTTAATCAAATCTGGGTGCCTGCTAACTTGATAATTAAATTTACAAATGATTGGAAATATTTGCTACAGAAAGATTTAAAGTCATTCTTAAAATCCTAATGACAGTTCTAGCAATATGTGTATGCCTCTTGAGGGCCCACTGAGGATAGACAGTATTAAAAATATAATTGGTTTTAAAGCACATTAGATTAAATTTTTTTCCTATGATTCATTCTCACTTCTTTGTATTCACCTTTCAGGTCATTTCCTGCTTTCTGAATAAGGTATCCATAATTCAAATGAACTACCATATGAATTTGCTTATTTTCGTTAAATCCAGCTAGTTCTAAAATGTCCCATTTCCATTTAAAATGTTGTGTTTTAAAATGAAAAGATTAAACTTTCAAATTAAGTAATACTTAGAAAAAGCCGTCAACAGTATTTGAAATCTGACAAAAGGCACATTGTTAAAAATCAGAATAGGAAGCAATTAGGAAGTTAGTTGAGGTCACTATAAAATTAAAAAAAAGAAGAAGAAGAAAGAAAGGAAGAAAAGAAAGAAAAAAAGAGAAAGTAAGGAAGAAAAACCTAATTTACTAGGTCCACTTTTAGCTCTACCATACAGTTTCATACCAGATCTGACATATTACATTTACATGACGAATAAAAGCATTCTGGTTGAATCAGAATTTTTTAAATGATACATGAACTTTAAGCTGCATTAAATGAGTTTCTAACAGAATTTCCAGCCCCCTGTTGTTGGAAAAAAATGCCAACTTCCCAATTTTTGGTGGCTGCAACTAGCAACACCACATGGAGTGTTCTTCTGAATGCACACATTAAAATGGGGTCAAGGGTCTTAGGAATAAATTGGTTGGCAAACAATATCAATGGTGCCCTGGTCTGACCTTGTATAAAATTGTTTGCATAACAGAGCTGAAGAACAGCAACATGGTTAATCTGTGCGTGTTTATTTCTAGCCATCCAGAGACCTTAAGGGTCAATATGATTTACTAACATTCACTAAAGGTTATTAAAATTGTTGTACAAAGTTGATGGAAGGGTGTTATTGCTTTTGTAATAAAAAATGACTTTCATAGAACAGTTTACACATAATTTTTTATTAGATTTTACTTTCCATCCTCCTCCTTACCCCTTCAGAGTTTCACGGTTGATAACAGTTGATTATTTGTGCTGTCTACTGGCATTCTTTATTTTTTATTTGTATAGTACCATGGATGTGGATAGTATTTTCCAGGGTTTAAATTATAAATGAGGTAGCTCTTTGCCCGGGATAGCTCCAAGGCTCCTGCCTTCACAAAGGACACTAAGAGGAAAGCAGTTGATTTGCCCTCAGGATAACATGATCATGGTAACTCTCCAAATTAAGAGATTTGAATGATGCTGGAACTTTCATAGTTCTCCAGCTTACTCCAGGCAGCCAAAGAGATGCTGTTTGAAAATGCATCAACTGAATCACTAACCTTTTATCCCCTTGAAAATAGAACCATTGCTTTAGAAAAATTCCATTGCCACCAGCAGACCTAGATAGAACAGCAAAAGTGAGCAACACAGAAGTCTAGCAAAGACTACATGTAGTTCTAAAAAGAGAAAAAGAAAATGGAAGAGAAGGGACAGAAGGCAACAGATTATCATCATCACAAAATATTGAACACAGTGTCAGGCAAAGTACAACATAGATATGGTTTTGCCTCCTGAGAATTTAACATCCAAGATGTCACTTGAGGGAAAACCCAGGTAAAAATAGAAAAAAAGTTATTCAGGACAAACTTATAAAGAGAAAAGTACATGGAGAAAACACAAAAGTAGCAACTAACAGAAAAGATGTTTTTTTAAAAGTTAGCTCAATCATAACACTATTATGAAATGTGACTATAAAGTTATGATCATATGTATCTGATATATTCAATATAATGCAATCTCATACTATAGCATGTTTTATTTTCCACTGCTTTATACTAAAACATGAGCCAAGAAAATTATACAATTTAAACTGTGTTTGGTCTTTAGGGAAATGGCAGGGTCACATGATTCTGTTTCAACATTTAGCAAGCATTAGTAGGAACACAATATCTATTTTTTTAAATAAATGAAAAACTCCCAAATTAATATTTTTATGACTTACTGTATTGGACTCTAGATTATTTTTCACTTCAGGTACATTTTAGTTCATATTCTCTCTCAGTCAATGTATAATATTTCAGATACAAAGAAATAATCCATCATGTTTCTCTAAGTAGAATTCAGTGCAAAATCTCAAAATACTTAACTTGTTAGAAAATAATTGTAAATTTTAATTTATATTCCAGTTTTTTCTTCTTTAGTTTCAAGAATAAGAAACTGTAATAAGATTTAGATTAGGCTAACATATTGAAACTAAATATGTGCCATATACTTATAAGTGCTTCCACAGTAAAATCAAGACCTATGGAATTTTTAATTTGTCACCATGACAGGAGGCCAAGAGAACTATAACTATGTATCAAAAAAAAAAAAAAAAGAGCTAAGAGAGCAACAATATCAAGGATTTTGCATGCCCACTTAAGGAAAAACTAAAGAAAATACCCTTATATCTGGGAAATATTAATAAGAAAATAAGCAAAAAATTTAATTAGGATTATAATTTAAAAAATAAGAGTATCAAGTTAGTTTCCCTCCATTCTTCTCTGGAAACTCATCTTACAGCAGCAAGGGGAAGAAGAGGCAAATAGAAAACACTGTCTCCAATGAAACTGAGATGCTTGCAACTCTGGATCACAAACATAGGAGACTCTTAAAAAAGCAATGACATTCAAAGAAAAGTGGAGGAAAATCAGAAAAAAAGATGTTTGTGGCTACCAGAAACAAATTGGTATTTGGTAAACAAATTGGCAAACAAATTGGTAAACAAATTCTGGTATCTGTGGATACCAGAAAAAAATTAGCCAAGTACAAATCTTCTAAGAGAGTAGCTTACCCTAAAGTTTAAAATAATACCAAGCAAACAAATAAAAAACAATAAGTTATTTATAATAATGTACCAGATTTGGGGGACTAGAAACAGTGCTTCACTTGATCCCATTTGGCACAGAGTCTTGAGAAAGTGAAGAGTGGGTTTAGCTCACCCTGTGGGGATACATCTGGGATAATAGTGGTAGAAGAAGTAAGATTTGGCAATGGGAACATACCTAGAATGAATATCAAATTCCTTTTCTCTCTCCCTCCCTCTCTCTCTGTTTCTTTCCTTCTCTCTCCCAATCATTTACTCTTTCTCTCCTTCATGCACATGCGCAGAATCATAAGCAGAATTCCTGCTAGCCCCAACTCCTCTCCAAAATGAACTTCCTACAAGAGATTGTCAAATGAAAACTTAAATAAGGAATTGCAAAGGAAGGGACCTATAGGTCCCCCACAAGGGACCTATGCAATAATGCCACAAAGAAAAAACTAGGGGAGCGCTAGGAATACAAATGACAAATGAAAAATGCCCACAAACACAAGAACAAAGCAAAAATACAGTAACAAGTAAATGAAACATATATTGCCCTGAATTGTCAAAACTTAATGAAACAGAAAGCTTTATTTAAAACACACACACACACACACACACACACACACACACAAAGAAGATAATAAGTAATCAGAGAAAAAATTTTAATACTATAGAATATGAAGACTGTTGGGAGGTGGGAGCAGGGCAGTGTGAACAATTATAGCAATCGATACCTGATGGGAGGCAACACAATGGAAACACAGAATTGGTGGAAATACCATAAGGAAAATAAGAGAACGTGACTGAAATAGCAAATGAAGTGAAGTGAAAACAGAGTCCAGGAGGATCTGGAACAAAAAATATAGATATAGAAGAAGGGCAAAGAGCACTAAGACATAGGTAATAATTGTTGGCAAATAAGTGAAACAAAATAACAGAATAACTATTTAATAATGTAATTCAAGAAAATGTTCAGCTTGGTGGTGGTGGGTATTATGGAGGGCACGTATTACATGGAGCACTGGGTGTGGTGCATAAACAATGAATGCTGGAACACTGAAAAGAAATAAAATAAAATAAAATACAATAAAATGGGAAAAAAAGAAATAAAAAGGATAAAAGGAATGTATAAAATGTAAGGGCATATTGTACACCAGGAAAAGAAAAACCTGGTATAAATCACTGAAAGGCACATCTCAATAAAGTTACTGGATTTCAAAGATGAGAAAATCCTTTGTCAGAAAAAGAGTCATGTATTAAAAACAATAAATAAATAAATAACGCCACAAAAACAAAAAATCTGACTTGGAACAGATTTTTCCATATTAATACTGACAGTGGTTAATTCTTGAAAAATACTAAAAAAAAAAAAAAAAAATTCCTGAAAAATACTCCAAGAAAGTTTAGGTTATGATTCTATTTCTATGCAAATTGTTTTTTCAAGTAACACAAAAAGACACAAGCATTTACAAACTTACTTTTGAAAACAGAATTAAATAGAAAATAAATTTCAAAAAATAAATAAATAAATTTTAGCCAAGTGATGAATGGAAAAACTATGTCAAAATGTCTAGCAGTGAGCATTCCATCATTTAAGAGTAAGACTAGATCAAATAAATGTGAGGATTATGGTTCAAAAAGAGAATTAAAATATAATATATGCTGACAGAGCATAAATGGGAATGGGAAAGTGAAAGTGGGACATTCAGAATCAGGGGAAGTCAAGTTATTTTAGCTGATAATCAAATAATAGAGCTTAAGGTTATCTGAAGTTATGAAGGTAAACAGAGAAAAAGGAAGAAAAGAACAGAAAAGAGTTCTGTCATTATTCACAAAGCATAACACAAAATATGGCAACAAACCTAAGACAGGACATATATAAGGTAAAGTTACTTATTAAAACAGACTCTCAGATCAGATGAGAAAGCAAATCTCAATTACAGGCTACATTTGAGGGAAATATCCAAAACAAAGTGACTCAAAAAATGATAAAACAATAAATTCCAGAACTCACTGTAAACACACACACAGATACACACACACACAGAGTAGATTAATACATCACTGCATATTTACTAAAAAATAAAAATAATAAGTGAGGAAACACAAAGAGAGTCAATTATCACATGGTTTCACTTACTTGTGGGGCATAAAGAATAACACGGAGGACATTGGGAGAAGGAAAGAAGTGAGTTGGGGGAAATCAGAGGGGAGATGAACCATGAGAGACTATGGACTGAGAAACAAACTGAGGGTTTTGGAGGGGTAGGGGGTGGGGGTTTGGGTGAGCCTGGTGGTGGGTATTGTGGAGGGCATGTATTGCATGGAGCACTGGGTGTGGTGCATAAACAATGAATTCTGAAACACTGAAAAGAAATTTAAAAAAATAAAGGGGAAAGATGGGGAAAAATTATACAAAAATAACCTCAGAACCAAGAAATTAAAAGAATCTTACAATATCTAGATGCTTATTTGTTGTAAATAAATTTAAGAACCAGGGTAAATTCAATCATTTACTGGAAAATATGAAGTAGGAAAATACCACGAAACAAAGTATCTGCTAGAAATAGAAAACATTACTGAAGCTCAAAACACCCTCAGTGTTCTGGGTTCAGATAGATTCACAAAAAAGATCAGAGAAAGATAAATGTAATGTGCTTTTAAATGATCCAGGGCATAGAAAAACAATGAAAAATTCTAAAACCATTTTAGAAAAAAATAATTAAAGAATATTTCAAATCAATCTCACTTCTGAGTGTGGTTGCAAAAATGCTAAATAAAATGTTAACAAATAAAACAACAGGAGATTAAAAAAGAAATTTTCCATGACAAGATATGGTTTATTTTATTTATTTTTTTATTTTTATTTAAATTTCCATTAGTTAACATACAGTACATATTGGCTTCAGGAGTAGAATTCAGTTTATCACTTACATACAACACCCAGTACTCATCACAAGTGCACTCCTTAACACCCATCACCCATCTATTTAGCCTAATCCCCATCCACCACCCTCTGTCAATTGGTTTGTTCTCAATTTTCAAGAGCCTCCTATGGTGTGTTTCCCTCTCTCTCTCTCTCTTTTTTTTCTCTTTTTTCCCTCTTCCCATCGGTTCATCTGTTTTGTTTTTCAATTCCACATATTAGTAAAATTATATGGTATTTATCTTTGATTTATTCTGTTTCACAAAATACACTCTAGCTCCATCCACTTTGTTGCAAATGGCAAGAATTCATTCTTTTTGATGGTTGATTAATATTCCATTGTGTATATACTCCATCTTTTTCTTCTTTCTTCTTCTTTTTTTTTTTTTAAACCACCTCTTTCTTCTTTATCCATTCATCAGTTGGTGGATATTTGGGCTCTCTCCATAGTTTAGCTATTGTTGATAATGCTGCTATAAACATCATAGTGCATGTACCCCTTTGAATCTCTATTTTTGTATCAGTTGGGTAACTACCTAGGACTGCAATTGTTGGGTTATAGAGTAATTCTATTTTTAACTTTTTGAGGAACCTCCATACTTTTCTCCAGAGTGGCTGAACCAGTTTACATTCCCACCAACAGTGTAAGATGGTTCCCTTTTTAGAAGTAAAGGGAGTTCAGTGTTAAATTTATTTTCTATAATAACAGATATAAAGTGAAAACTTGTACAATTATCTTTATGAAAGCCTCAGAGTCGAGCAGTAAAATTCAACATTTAATCTTGATAAGACTATAGTCTTAATAAATTAGTAATAACTATATTTTCCTAATATTATAATACATATTTTACTATGATAATGTGTATATTAGATGTGACTTCAAAGCAAATATCATGTTTTATGGGGAAATATTGAAAGCTTTTCCATTAAAGTCAGAAATACAGTAAGAACATTTTTTATTTCCACTATTTTTTTTCCACTATTTTTTTTATTTTAATTTATTTTATTTTTTTTTTCAGTGTGGAGTTACTAGCCAAAACAATTAGATAATAATAACATATAAGAAGGAAAAGAATTATAAAAGGATATATTAAGTTATAATTCTAAAAATATAATTATATTAATAATTATTTAAAATTATTTAATTATTATATTAAAGATATTTAAAATCTGAATAGTTCAAGAAAATCAACTCTTTGTAAAATATAAAATAATTCAATGAGGAGGTGGCTTGACAAAATAAATACTAATTGGCAGAATATTATCATGGTATTTAAAACAACAATCATTTAGAATATATAATAGGAGAAAAGAGCCAGTTTTAATAGCAGCTAAAAACATGAAATTTACAAAAGCTACTCATTGTGCTCCCCTTTATTCATTCTTGCCTTCTACTTTGAATAAAAGAGCTTTGTGAATTTTAGTTGTATACATGCTTGCCTACTTGGGCACTCCACACCCAATCCTTATTTGTAGATAGGTGTGGCATATGCCTATCTTGGGGCTCAATAAAGTGAACAAAATAATATGGACAAATTCCTGATCATCTCCTTAAATATGCTAGCACTTTCTTCCCCCTTCCAGTAGTCTGGAAGGTGGAGTAATGCCAGTAAAGTGACATTTGCCACTAGGACAAAAGTAACATCTCATAAGATAGTGGAGTAAGAAAGAGAAGAAATCTGGGTGTCTAAATGATCACTTAAGCACAGAAGAACTTAGCTCTGAAATATTACATAAAAATAAACCTATCTTATTATGACCACTATTGTTTTATTTGTTTGAGAAGCTGAATCCATACCAATGTATACAACCCAAAAAGGGGGAAAGTTGTACATGCTCCATATGGAGAAACTTTAAAAATCTCCTTGAATATGAGTTTGAATTGTATGGGTCAAACTACACACAGATTTTTTTTAATACAACAGGGTACTATAAATGTATTTTCTCATGATTTTCTTAATAAAATTTAATTTTCTATAGCTTAGTTTATTGTAAAAATAAAGTATATAAACATATATAAAATATGCATTGACTATGCTATCAGTAAAGCTTCTAGTCAATAGTAGGCTATTAAGTTTTGGGGAGTACAAACTTACACCTGTATTTTGGCTGCAATGGTGGTTGGAGCACCTAACCCCCACATTATTCGAGGGTCAATTAAACTATTAAGTGACAGAGAAAACTTCAATAGTTGGGGAGTGGAAAAGCACATTATGTTTTAGATAAGAAGAAAACACCACAAAGATGTCAATTCTTCCCTGATTAATATGTAAATTTAACACAATCTCAATAAAAATATCAACACATTTCCTTTAGAAATATGAATGGTGAAATGGAAAATTTATACACAAAATTATCCATGAAAATTCTATAAAATAATATAGAAAGGAACTTAGATCTATTAGATAATAAAACATAATCTACTACTGCTACATCAATAGGACAAATAAGTGGGTCGGAATAGAAATTCCATAACAAATTTCAGTAATAAATTTGATATTTCAATTCAGTGAGGAAAAAATAAATTAAATTAAATGATGTATATATAACTTTTAGCCATATGAGAAAATAAATCAAATTTGATTTATTTTAAATTTATTTTAAATTTCACAGTTTAAACAAAAAAAAAGTTCACATGATCAAAAATTATTAAAAAGTTAATAGCCTCAAAAATATTTAGAAAAAAACTCTTTTAATAATCCAGGATTGGGAAAGAATTTTTCAAGTAAGACCTAAAACCAAATGTCATAAAAGAAAAAATGATAAAATCCACTGCATTCAAAAAATTGAAGGTATAAAAACACCATGCAGATTCAAATGAAAAACAGCAAATACGGCTAATACTTGTAATTCATATCATAGACAACAGCTAATTCTCTACTAAAAAATTAATTCCTATAAATCACTTAGAAAAAGACCAACAAAGCTTTAGGGAAAACATAAACAAACATTCAGTTTAGAAAAAGAGAAAATAAAACCGATTCTTAAATCTGTGAAAATGTGCTATCCTTCTCAACAATAAAAATAAAATAAAAATTTCAGTGGAATGATAGCTGATACCAAGTTTGATGCAAAAAAATTCTATAGAACACTCGTGAAAGAAATTGAAGAAGACACAAAAAGATGAAAGACCATTCCATCCTCTTGGATTGGAAGAATAAACATTGTTAAAATGTCTGTATTGCCTAGAGCAATCTATACCTTTAATGTCATTCTGATCAAAATTCCACCAGTATTTTTCAAAGAGCTGGAGCAAATAATCCTAAAATTTGTATGGAATCAAAAGAGACCCCGAATTGCTAAGGAAATGTTGAAAAAGAAAAACAAAACTGTTAGCATCACGTTGCCTTATTTCAAGCTTTACTACAAAGCTGTGATCACCAAGGCAGCATAGTACTGGCATAAAAAGAGACACATATACCAGTGAAACAGAGTAGAGAGACCAGATATGGACCCTCAATTCTATTATTCTTCAAATAATCTTCGACAAAGCAGGAAAAAATATACAGTGGAAAAAAGACAGTCTCTTCAATAAATGGTGCTGGGAAAATTGGACAGCTATATGTAGAAGAATAAAACTCAACCATTCTCTTACACCATACGCAAAGATAAAACTCGAAATGGATAAAAGATCTCAACATGAGACAGGAATCCATCAGAATCCTAGAGGAGAACATAGGCAGTAACCTCTTCAATACCAGCCACAGCAACTTCTTTCAAGATACATCTCCAAAGGCAAAGGAAACAAAAGTGAAAATGAACTTTTGGGACTTCATCAAGATCAAAAGCTTTTGCACAGCAAAGGAAACAGTCAACAAAACAAAGAGGCAACCCACAGAATGGGAGAAGATATTTGCAAATGACAGTACAGACAAAAGGCTGATATCCAGGATCTATAAAGAACTTCTCAAACTCAACACACACAAAACAGACAATCATGTCAAAAAATGGGCAGAAGACATGAACAGACACTTCTCCAATGAAGACATACAAATGGCTATCAGACACACGAAAAAATGTTCATCATCACTAGCCATTAGGGAGATTCAAATTAAAATCACATTGAGCTACCACCTTACACCAGTTAGAATGGCCAAAATTAGTAAGACAGGAAACAACGTGTGTTGGAGAGGATGTGGAGAAAGGGGAACCCTCTTACACTGTTGGTGGGAATGCAAGTTGGTGCAACCAGTTTGGAAAACAGTGTGGAGATTCCTTAAGAAATTAAAAAATAGAGTTTCCCTATGACCCTGCAATTGCACTACTGGGTGTTTATCCCAAAGATACAGATGTAGTGAAAAGAAGGGCCATCTGTACCCCAATGTTCATAGCAGCAATGGCCACAGTCGCCAAACTGTGGAAAGAACCAAGATGCCCTTCAACAGATGAATGGATAAGGAAGATGTGGTCCATATACACTATGGAGTATTATGCCTCCATCAGAAAGGATGAATACCCAACTTTTGTATCAGTATGGATGGGACTGGAAGAGATTATGCTGAGTGAAATAAGTCAATTATCATATGGTTTCACTTATTTGTGGAGCATAAGAAATAACACAGAGGACATGGGGAGATGGAGAAGAAAAGGGAGTTGAGAGAAATTGGAGGGGGAGAGACTATGGACTCAAAAATAATCTGAGGGTTTTGAAGGGGCAGGGGGTGGGAGGTTGGGGGAGCCAGGTGGTTGGTATTATGGAGGGCATGTATTGCATGGAGCACTGGGTGTGGTGCATAAACAATGAATTATGTTACACTGAAAAGAAATTAAATTTATAAAATATATATATATACATATATGTGTGTGTGTGTGTGTATATGTATATATATATATACATATATATATATGTATATATATATATACATATATATATATGTATATATATATAT